>NC_139352.1:115492852-115927852 GCF_055883805.1 Amblyomma maculatum | reverse complement strand
GGCAGTCATGATAAAACATGCTAAATATTACGTTCTAGCGCACATAGCCGCACCTGCATCTATCCTGCCCTTTCGCACATAAAGAAAACAAACGAAAAATTACATCGCCATCAGGCCCCATCATACATAAACCAAACACGCACCGAACAAATCCTCATTGCGGCTATCACTGGTGAGATACAGGCTTTGTGCAAACTCCAGCCGGTACTCTTCTTCATGCATATTTTCTTTAGGTGCATACATACCTGTAATGAAGTGCTTTTCGCACAGTCGAGAGTACGTTGTCGGTTGCTAAGGTCACCCATTCACATCTTGACGCTTGGTATACCCTAATTCAAGCTTCACGTCGTTGTTGGTCGCGGCTAGCCGAAGGGAACCTGAAAAACCGCGTCTTGCATCCCGGCATGCCTCGAGAGTGGCAACCGTATGCGGCAGATGTGGTTAGCATCGCTTTGCCGAGCCTATGACGGTCACCTTGCCGCCAGCCCCCGTCCACTGGCGGCGACGAGAAACGCCGTCGACGCCGTTCAATGTGTTTCCAGCAGTCGCCGCTGGAACTTCGCGCGTGGGCAGAAAACTGGCGCAAAAGACGGATTGAGAGCCTCACAATCGGGTTGCGCTAACGTGCAAATGACGTCGTTTTATTTGTGTTTCGTGAGTATTTCTGACCTTGATAAAAAAAGGGTACATATGAGGCTTTCTATATCGCAAAAAATATAAAGTGTGTTTCTGAATGTGCTGTCCACCTTTGCAAATCACGTTTATTTTCTAAACTTAATATTTGTTTAAATTAGTAAAATTATTCACAGTCAATAAATAATTAATATCAAAAGAAAGTACATCTATGGTTCCAAGACGGCTGACAGCTGTATCCAACTAGATTCTCTGGCCTACCTCAAATATTTTATTCTTTTATTTAGGTTCAATTTTGCTATCTGTGTAAAAAATCGCACTCTTACCTGTCTATAACTCACACCCTCCTGGAAAGAGTGCTTTGAGGTACTGATAATCCCTATTATTGGGTGCAGCAAGCATCATTGCGCCCTTAATGTACCCTTTTTTCAAGCGTGTGAGCTATGTACAGGAAATACACATTTAGAGGTGGCACATGTTTTTTACAGTGTAGGACACCCGGTATACATTTTTTTCGTTGGCACTGAACTATTCTTATTCCGAATTCGCACTTCCTGTTGACTCACAATTGTGGTTTACTTGTAACAGTGCTTAGCTTCCGAGTCCGATGACCGAGTTCGAACCTGGCTCGGATGCAACGTTTATGTGGAGGCGAAACTGAAAGGCTTGCGTTATTCGTGACAACTTGTTTGCTTGCGATATCAGGGCACGTGAAAAGTCCCGAAGTGGTTACATTATTGCTGAACATTCAATTAGCGCATATCTTTGTCTCACTTTTTTTTCGCTTCTAGCTTTTACCTCTCGCCCACCACGGCATCCGCTCACCCACGAATACACGATGAGGTCACTCGGTCTAATTTTTCTCAAATGTAATTTTCATCCTCAATTTATGTTGAGCGCGGGAATCGTGGGCACAGTTGCAAGACGTTCAACTTTTGCAGAAAACAAAAACATATTGCTGAATGAACCTATACACCGGGAAGTTCATGCAAGAGTTATGTAGGGAAACAATTCTCCCTCCTCCTCAGCGTCCAACAGCTTTTAAATTTTTAGTACACCTGACATATAGCTCTATCTTACGAAATTCGCAGTTGATACTCCTAACCAAAAAAACAATTGCACCTCGCGCAGCCTTTTTTAGAGCTAGCTAATTATTCTAAGTGAAAAAGCAGCAGATAATAAAAGCACAACATCTCTCTCCAATTCATTGCTAGAATATCTCTATTTGCTTAATCTATCATGTATCTGTCGGCAGCAGCTAAATCTGTACAGTTCACGCTGCCAGTCTGTCAACATGCTCGAATACTTTGGCACGTGTACAAGAAACGTCATTCGCGGTCTAGCCACTGAACGTAGCGGTCTCATTCAATATGTGGTCCAGCCCTTAATACCCAAAATCGAATGGACACAAGGGCAAAAAGCGCGCAAATCATCAAGAGGTAGCTCAAGAAGGCAGAATCATCAAAATAGGAGTTCTGCGCCGGTTTTGTTTTTGGTTTTTCCTTACTCCCGCTTTCCTCGGAAACGAGCTCCTGTCCCGTATGTAGCCGGAATCAGCGAGGCACTTGCGTGCATTTTCCGCAAGCATGGCGTCAACATCGCGTATGTCCCAACAAGCAAGGTGCGGAATGAGCTTGTCAACGTGTACGATCAGCTACCTAGTAAAAACGTTCCCGGCGTTGTATATGAAATTGACTGCGCCGATTGCTCATCAGTTTATATAGGCGAAACAAAAGACTTCAGGAGACGCCTGAGAGAGCACCAGAACGATGTTCGAAACGAAAAAGTGTCAACGAATGCAATCGCTGAACATGCGTAGAAAAGTGGCCACGAGATTAACTGGGAAGAAGCGAAGATACTGACAAAAGAAAAGAATGCATCAACTCGGCAAAACCTTGAAGATACTGACAAAAGAAAAGAATGCATCAACTCGGCAAAACCTTGAGTCACTTATCATCCAAACAATGTCTAACACACTAAACAGGAACGATGGAACTTTGCATCCTATCTACGCCAAATCACTGAAAACACTTCTGAGTGCTACAAAAACACGGAGCCATCCACCGGTTGCCTCATTGTGAACAAGGAAGCCGTAGCGTTTCCGAAGCGTCTTTCGGTTTTTGACCTTGGTCAGTGACCATTAAATTTCTAACATGAGAAACATTGAGCATCCTCTAGAGAATGGTCGTAGCCTGAAAGCGGTAAAGAAAAAATTAGGCATAGGCAAAAATCAGGTGTAGGAAGATATAAGATGTGTGATGTAGGCAGAGCGGGCAATGTCATTACTAACATGGACAAGATAATCAAGGTAGCCGAGGAATTCTATAGGGCGAAAGCAGCTGGGGAGGATCAGGTAACAACAGATTTGTTGCAGGATGGATCATGGAGGGGATATTGTGCTCAAGAAAACTCGTCACCCTGCATTCGCAATTCCAGGATTCGATGTGACACCTAACGGTGAAATCATGCAACTCGCTAAAGAGGTCCAGTAGCAGAAGCCCCTTGCTCGTTCTATGGAACCCGCTTGCAAAGCGCTCGTAGCACCGCGAAAAAGGAAAAAAAAACGGCAAACACAAACCGATTCTGCAGTCGTTACATCGCACATCGATGTAACGGCTACATCGATGTAATCGTTTCATGTATTTACTTCGTGCTCTTCAGCTACTTAGAAAAAACTTGAAGAAAACATCTCGACCTAGTTGGTTCATCACAGAACAAAAACAGCGCGAACTTCACAATGGACAGAGAGGGGCAGACGAGACACGGCGCCTGTGTCTCGTCTGCCCTTCTCTGTCCATTGTGAAGTTTGCGCTGTTTTTGCTCAGCTAGTTAGGTTAGGTGCAGCCTAAAGACTAGATTTCAGCTCTTTGTTTTAGCGGCCTGGTTTTTCGTGCCGGCCCCTAGGTTTTCTCGGCGTTCATTTTTTAACTATTGTGTTTAGATAAATAATTTTTTTTCTAGGCTATTGGCTTTCGCAGAATTGATTTTAACGCGAGTTTGCTAGTCGTTTCTCGTGTCTTCTTTTGGCAGTTTGTATATTCTGAGAATTCGTAATAGATATAGTTCAGTCGATGCATGCTTAAGGTGTGCAATCAAAAGAAGGTAAAGTGTACTCAGTGTGAGGCGGTGGCGTAGCGGTAGAACATCCGCCTCGCATGCAAGAAGACCGCGGTTCAAATCCCGGTGCAGCGCATTTCTCCACCGGATGAAAAAAAAAAAAAAACATCCGCGTGTCGATGGAATTGCATACACAGGTTTAAGGTGCGACCTGATGACGGTGAACACCTCCGGCAACGCACTCCATCACCAGAGCAGGAGTTGGCAGTTAAACTAAACGGGGCGAAGGGCGTAGGGATAGATGGATGGGCTTCCCTATCCTGCAGGCGTTCGTGCTGTTTCTTCTGCTGCCTTCGCTCGTACCGAGTGGTGTTGGTGACTACCGCTGCGTCCGTGGCTCAGTGACACATTGCGGTGCGGAGATGACGACTTCTCTTCTCGGACTGTACACGTTTATTTACACCTTTTTACAACTTAGTATTTACAGTAATGTCGTCGGGTGCGACATCAAACGTAGAGGGCTAACTGCGACTGGTGAACGATCTGAGGTCAGAGGCTAGCAGAATCAGGCCTTGGCCTCCTGCTACACTTTAGGCCGGAGTCCCTTGAGACCTCCGTCAGCCTAGCCTCCCTCTCGAACAACCCGTCTGCCCTCGACTCTCGTCCGAGCCCAACTCTGCTCCGAGCCCAACTCTGTTCCCAGCCCCACTCTCCAACGCTCGCTTTCTTAGCGTTACCCAAAATTCCAGTTGTGTCCGTTGACCAGTCAACGTACGCCACTCTGTGGCCAATAACATGCAGTCCTTTAAAATGGGTTGGCCAATCATTGTGCCACATATACCCTCTCCTACGCATGTCAAATAAAACACACACAAAGCACGCACTAAGCGGCGAGTGGTTGCGCACACAGACACATACATCTGCAACTTTTCCCTGTCCAAAATCCTCCCACGCAAGAGGCGCCAAGCAGTCGCAAAGACAAACGGCGTCGACGGCCACACCTACGAAAACACACAAAAACACACACGCGCAAACCTCAGGCCCAAACATTCCGATCCCTGCTCTTGGTCGGTTGCGCGCGGGCGGCGGATTCAAAGGGACACACAGGCATCTTCCCGGGAAGACATGCAGCGCGTTCTCCCCAGGTCCGTGTTACGCCGCGTTTCGGGATTTATGGCCTCCGCGCCCTCTCCACTCAAACCGGGGGACGTAGCAGTTAGCGCTGAACCCACAGCCACTGCGCTTATGCTGTGCGCTCCAACTGCACTGTTCTGCCTCCCTCGCGGCACGGGACAGAGAGAGCCGGCGGCGTCGCCCGCTGCCATGTGTTCTGGGCTCACTTCCGAGAAGCGGTCGCCCGCGCGACCGTCATAAATCTGCCCGCGTCAAGCTGCCCCTTGACCTTGGTGGCCCCTTCGGAATCTCGCTTCTGTGCGAAGCCCGCAAACTTAACTCCTCCCCATCGAGAATGTTGCGCGTACACTTGCTGTACGCTCAACATAAAACTCCTCTAACAGGGGGAAGAGGGGGGGGGGGGGGGATTGGGGTGTGGCGTACACCAAACAAAACAAACCAATGCAGCATGCAAACAATAGTGTACCGCTCCGTACACAGGCGTGCGCGCCCTGAACGACAATATCCGGTGTGCATATTCGCAAACGGTAAGTAATGCATGCGCCAAAACTCTGAACAACACTCCTGGCGTACGACACCACACAAAGCAATACAAGGTAACACTGCTTGGCGTATACAGCACGAAACAAGGCAATAAACACAGCATGATAGAGCACAAAGCCGGAGTTCACACAAGACACATAGTCCGGCACAGGAATGACTGTCCACTCCGTGCTCAAAGTCTCTTGGATGAGTCAACGTTCCCCCACTCCAAATCACTGCCTCAGCGCGTGGTCGAGCCACAGGGGATCTTTACGCCTGTCACATCTGGCAGTGGCAGAGTGGGTTAAGACAGTGAACATTGCTCGGCGCTTACCACCGGGATCAAACGGCTTGACTGCTCGCATGGCACAGACGAGCCGCAGCATGCAAGACAACCGCACGCGCCCTGCTTTCCGGCTGTGCCGCTCTCCTGCATCACATAAGACGCTAGCTGCCTGCGTGCACGACACACGCGCTTTCTCGGAAGCACGAACAAGAATGCACCCAAAAGGTGCCTCTGAGACTATTGTGCCTGTCTCAGAAAGCTCATTCTCCGGAGGCTCCGCCTTAGCTGTCCTTCCTTTACGCAGATGCGCACCGAGGTCACAACGCTGGTCATGGTCCATCACTGCATGTGACAATGTTATTTTGCTGTTTTCTAAGCGTGGGACGCGATTTCCGTCGCCATCGCTCAGACCATGCCCCAGACTGCGCTCATCTGCATCTTCACACGAACCCGTGTTTTTCGGCTCGGGATCGCTTCGCCTAACCAGCTCTGCGGCTGCTGGCTCCTCGGACGCTACTACTGGTGTAGCGATCACTGTTTGGACTGTGGCGCTCTCGACACAGCCTGCCTGGCACTCTGCCGCTTCGGTCGGGAACACAAGTTCAGCGCTCGCGCCGACCAAGCATTTCGCGTCCTTGCTCACATTCGCGTCATTAGCATGGTGAGCACATTCGGCTACCTCGCAAGACTTGACCTGCTCATTTTGGTTAATGACATTCCCTGTCAGAGGCGCCTCCGTAGAACACGCCTCTACCTCAGGGATATGAGACTGCTCCTCTCTCTCAACATCGGTTGATTCTACAACTGGCGTCTCCTCAACGCGAACTTCAACTGCACTCCCCTTACCGACCGCCTCGATCAGCGTTTGATCAGTGCCATTTGCGGGAGTGTACGCCTGAATTTGTACCGGCTCCGGTAGTTCACGCGCTGCCCTCCGTAAGCGCTCCTCCTCCTCGAGCCTTTCCTTTTCCTGCCTTAGCTCTTCCTTGGCTATGGCTAACTGCCGCAGGCGTTCGTGGATCTGCGCTATTCTTTTCTCCCTTCTCTCCCTTTCCTCTTTTTCCTTATTCGCTCAGCCTCTGACATCGGCGCATACCAAGCGTCGTATGCACAGTCATAATCACTCCCCCAACAAAATTCAGCCATTGTGCACTATTTTACGTTAACCCTGCGACTCATGCGCATACACTGAGGCAAGTAAAGTGAGAGTGGAGAAACTCACTCAGTTGTCGAGCTGTCAGCCACGGAGCTTGCCAAGTTGCCACACGCAGGTGCCGCGCAGAACAGGGTCCGTCGTCTCGTTGTCGCAGCGCTCTGCTCCCTTTCACGGCAGCCTCATGCTCGCCGGCGCTGTCGTAAATGAAGCCTTGGCTTCTGAGACCTCTCGCTTGGATGTCGCCTCACTGTCGCTGCCTCTCTGGGCCGGTAGCGTCGATTCACGGGGCACCCCGACTTCTGTCTTCTACCTGGTCGGCATTGGCTCACCGAGGTAGTGTGCCACCCTCCGTGTACATCAGTCCGCGGCGTCGTCGATCTCTCGCCACTCCGCAGAGAGTCGCTGGGTCGATCCTGTCTCGACTGCGCCAGTTATTTTCAAAAGTGCGACGCTCCGTACCGAGTGGTGTTGGTGACCACCGCTGCGTCCGTGGCTCAGTGACACATTGCGGTGCGGAGATGACTTCTCTTCTCGGACTGTACACGTTTATTTACACCCTTTTACAACTTAGTATTTACAGTAATGTCGTCGGGTGCGACATCAAACGTAGAGGGCTAACTGCGACTGGTGAACGATCTGAGGTCAGAGGCTAGCAGAATCAGGCCTTGGCCTCCTGCTACACTTTAGGCCGGAGTCCCTTGAGACCTCCGTCAGCCTAGCCTCCCTCTCGAACAACCCGTCTGCCCTCGACTCTCGTCCGAGCCCAACTCTGTTCCCAGCCCCACTCTCCAACGCTCGCTTTCTTAGCGTTACCCAAAATTCCAGTTGTGTCTGTTGACCAGTCAACGTACGCCACTCTGTGGCCAATAACATGCAGTCCTTTAAAATGGGTTGGCCAATCATTGTGCCACATATACCCTCTCCTACGCATGTCAAATAAAACACACACAAAGCACGCACTAAGCGGCGAGTGGTTGCGCACACAGACACATACATCTGCAACTTTTCCCTCTCCAAAATCCTCCCACACAAGAGGCGCCAAGCAGTCGCAAAGACAAACGGCGTCGACGGCCACACCTCCGAAAACACACAAAAACACACACGCGCAAACCTCAGGCCCAAACATTCCGATCCCTGCTCTTGGTCGGTTGCGCGCGGGCGGCGGATTCAAAGGGACACACAGGCATCTTCCCGGGAAGACATGCAGCGCATTCTCCCCAGGTCCGTGTTACGCCGCGTTTCGGGATTTATGGCCTCCGCGCCCTCTCCACTCAAACCGGGGGACGTAGCAGTTAGCGCTGAACCCACAGCCACTGCGCTTATGCTGTGCGCTCCAACTGCACTGTTCTGCCTCCCTCGCGGCACGGGACAGAGAGAGCCGGCGGCGTCGCCCGCTGCCATGTGTTCTGGGCTCACTTCCGAGAAGCGGTCGCCCGCGCGACCGTCATAAATCTGCCCGCGTCAAGCTGCCCCTTGACCTTGGTGGCCCCTTCGGAATCTCGCTTCTGTGCGAAGCCCGCAAACTTAACTTTGGCCACCCTGGTGCAGTTATTGGCCGCAACCTCATATGATAAGCTGCATAAAACCCCGGCCCTCAGTCACCAGCGGCTGCGGAACAACTGACCACGGCGGCGGTCAGACCTGTGATGCAGCAGGGGGTGCTAAGAAAGCCTGGCTCCGCTGGACAGGCCGCCATTGGAAACTGACCCTGAAAACGTTTAATGCTAGAACCCTAGCTAGTGAAGCTAGTTTAGCAGTGCTGTTAGAGGAACTAGAGGGCATGAAATGGGATGTCATAGGGCTTAGTGAGGCTAGGAGGCCGCATGAGGCATATACTGTACTGAAGGATGGGCATGTACTGTGTTACCGAGGTTTACCAGAGAGGCGACAGCTAGGCGTAGGTTTCCTTGTCAATAAGTATATAGCGGGTAATATAGATGAATTCTATAGTACTAATGAGAGGGTTGCAGGCATCGTAATTAGGCTTAATCAGCGGTATAAACTGAAGGTTGTACAGGCCTATGCACCTACGTGTAATTATGATGACCAGGCAGATGAAAGCTTCTATGAAGATGTGGAATCGGCAATGCGAAAAGTAAAGACGCAGTATACTGTACTAATGGGCGACTTCAATGCCAAGGTAGGGAAAAAACAGGCAGGAGACAAGGCAGTAGCTGACTATGGCATTGGTTCTAGGAATAGCAGGGGGGAGTTACTACTTGAGTTTGCAGAGCGCAATAACTTACGAATCATGAATACCTTCTTCAGCAAACGGAAGAACTGGAAATGGACATGGAAAAGTCCTAACGGAGAGACTAAAAATGAAATCGACTTCATAATGTCGTCCACGCCCGCCATTATGCAAGATGTAGATGTAATCGGGAAAGCGCGATGCAGTGACCACGGTATGGTGAGGTCCCGATAGCCTAAATCTGAAGAAGGAGCGCAACAGATTAGTAAGAAAGAAACCCATCAACGAATTAGCGGTGAGGTGGAGGGCAGAAGAGTTCAGGATCTCGCTACAGAATAGGTATTCAGCTCTAACTGAGGATGGCGACATTACCCTAGAGGCAAGGAACAATAATTTCAGAGATATCATTACTGAGTGCGTCGTAGAAGTAGGCGGTAGGATAGTTAGAGAATACACCGGTAAGCTGTCTGAGGAGACGAAAGATTTGATTAAGAAACGCCAGAGTATGAAAGCTTCCAACCAAATAGACCAGATCGAATTGGCCGAGATATCAAAGCTAACCAATAAGCGCAAGGTGGCCGGTATAAGAAAGTATAACATGGAGAAAATTGAGCATGCTCTAAAGAACGGGGGAAGCCTTAAAGCGCTAAAGAAGAAATTGGGCATAGGCAAAAACCAGATGTATGCGATAAGGGATAAGGCGGGCAACGTCATCACTAATATGGAAAAGATAGTCAAAGTAGCCGAGGAGTTCTATACAGATCTCTACAGTAGCCAAAGTAGTCAGGACCGTAATGAGATTGGCGTTAAGGAAAAACTGTCAGACGTTCCACCAGTGACGAAGGATGAGGTCAAGAAAGCACTAGAAACTATGAAAAGGGGGAAATCAGCTGGATAGGATCAGATAACTACAGATTTGCTGAAGGACGGGGGGTATATCGTGCTAGAAAAACTGGCCGCCCTGTACACGCAGTGCCTGGTGTCAACGACGGTACCGGAACCATGTAAGAATGCAAACATTATCCTCATTCACAAGAAAGGGGACTCTAAGGACCTTAAAAATTACAGACCAATCAGCTTACTGTCTGTTACGTATAAGGTATTTACTAAGGTAATCGCTAATAGAATCAGGACAACCTTAGACTGCAATCAAGCAAAGGATCAAGCAGGGTTTCGGAAACGGTACTCTACTATCGATCATATTCATACCATCAATCAGGTGATAGAAAAATGCTCGAAATATAACCAGCCCTTATACATAGCATTCATTGATTACGAAAAAGCATTTGACTCAGTTGAAACCTCGGCGGTGATGCAAGCATATAGAAATCAGGGGGTAGACGAACCGTACGTGAAAGTGCTGGAAGATATATATAGTGGCTGCACAGCAACCATAGTTTTGCATAAAGAAAGTAACAAAATTCCCATAAAGAAAGGTGTGGATGCAGCTAGCACAGAACCTGGCTAAGTGGAGAAATATGGGAGAGGCCTTCGTCCTGCAGTGGGTATAATCATCAGGCTGATGATTATGATGATGATGAAACTTTTTCACATGTTAGAGGGATCTTATAAATACCACGATATAAATAACACGATTTCACATGTTAGAGGGATCTTACAAATCAGGACATAAGGAAGTTAAGTCAGCGTTTCGAAGTGGTTCAGGTAAACAGGGAGGTGCATAAAGTAGGTTCTGGTAGGGCCTTTCAGAGAGATGGCATTCATTTTAACAGAAGGGTGGGAGCAGAGATCGGCTGGCGCCTGCCAGGCAGGGCTGTAGCTTTTTTAGGGGATCCGCGAGGATTCTATGTACAGAGGTAGTTAGAAGTGAAGCAGAAGAAAGTGTAATAATGGAGGCTGAGCCCCCAAAAACGCCAAGGAGGAGGTCGAGAAAGAAAAGTAAAAAAGAAATTTTACACTAGGATCAGCTACATAAACATGCAAGGAGGCAGAAAAAGAGCGAAATGGCTAAAGATAGAACAGCAGTTGAAGGACGACAAAATAGGTGTGTACCCTCTTTGCGAGGCTCATCTCAGGGATCTAGAGGATCCGCCGTTTATAGAAGGCTACGTCTGGGAAGGGTGCAACAGAACGAGAATGGAAAAAAAAGGTGGAGGGGGGGATAGGTATGTAGATACAACAGGGAACAAATTGCCAAAGAATTAAATCACCTTGTAAAGAACATATCTGGGTATCAGGAATAATTGCCGGCATAAGGACATGGCTAGGGGTAGTTTATTTAGGAACAGGACACCAATGCAGGCAAGAAAACAAGGATCTTGTCGAATGTCTCAGTGACGATATAAGCCAGTTTGGAGACGGGGCCAATATTATTCTACTGGGGGACATGAACGGCCACATCGACGATCTGGATGGATACACGGATTGTAACGGCAAGCGAACGCTAGATTTCTGTGCGCGACACGATCTAGTTATAGTAAATAGAGAAACAAAATGTGAAGGCCAAATCACGTGGGAATTCCGCAACAGGCAGACGACCATTGACTACTGTCTAATGTCGCAGGAAATTTATAGCAAGGTCACAAAAATGGAATTAGACGAAGAAGGGGAGTGTAGTGTGGGAAGTGATCATAACCGTGTTAGTCTGCAGATGGGACCCTTGGTGACAAGAGAAATGGAACTCAGACAAAAAGTAAATGACGATCAAACAGCGCAGATAGCAGCAGACATACAGGAAGCAATAGAGAAAAGCCCCATGGATGACTGGGATTATGAACAGGTAGAACTACTCATAAGGAGGAAAATTAAGGAGTTTAAAGTAGCAAACCGCTGGAATGGAAAGAGGAAGCCACGGAGCTGGTGGAATAAGGAAATCAGGGAAGCTATTGAACAACGACGGGCTGCTTCAAGGGAACACCGAGTGGCAAAGAAAGCACAGGAGGAAATCGACCAAAAATGGGTATCATATCGATAAAAAAACTTGGGGTACAGGCCCTCGTCCAAAGTAAAATAAAACAGTCCACTGATCGCTGGATGGCTGACATACACGATGCCTCTAGAGGCGGAGCAAGAAAATTCTGGAACCACATAAGCTGGCCAGGGAAAAAGAATCAAAGGAAGCGAGATCGGATTCAAAATAACGAGGGAAATTGTTTAAAGGGAGACAACGCAGTGAACTACATTACATCAGTTATAGCCGAGTCATTTAAAAGCGACGATAGAGTAATCTCCGCAAATAAGGAAGGAACACAAGGTAGCAGAATGCAAAGCACCTTAGAACTGACCAATCTAAACTGGAAAAACGCAGAAAAAAATATTCCTAAAAACACATCTACAGGAATAGATGGAATTCCGATCAAGCTGATTAATGAACTCGGTCCAAAAAGTAAGGAAACGTTGTTAAAAGCTTTGGAAACAGTCATAACGAATAAGCAAATTCCGGACAGCTGGCGGCAGAGTAAAATGAATTTGATTTATAAAGGGAAAAAAGAAAGGATGCACATAAAATTCTACAGGCCGATTACCATAACATCTGTAATGTATAGGTTAGCCATGCAGGCGGTGAAATTAAAGGTGCAAGCATGGGTTGAAAGTAACAAGATACTCGGAGAACTTCAGAACGGCTTTTGAAATGGTAGGCGCTTAGATGATAGCCTGTTCGTGCTTACCCAATGCATCGAAATATCTAGAGTGGAGAATAGACCTTTGTATTTGGCCTTCCTGGACATAAACGGGGCGTACGACAACGTAAACAGGGAACCCCTCTGGAACATATGAAAAGAATAAGGTATGGGTTATGAGATAATAGAGTTCCTACAGGAAATATACCGGGATAACAAAGTAGAAATTAAATGAGAACTGATAAGAAGTATGAAAGATGTCAAAGTATGCAAATGATTAAGACAAGGCTGTCCTTGATCACCGCTGCTGTTCATGCTTTATATGATAAACCTTAACGGAGGATACAATACAGTAACCTAGGTTTTAACCTGTCATATAGATTAGGTGGAAAGGCGGTGGAGCAGCGCCTTCCCGGTTTGATGTATGGAGACGATATTGTGCTGCTAGCTGAGAGTCTGGAAGAATTGCAAACTCTAGTTAAGTATTGCGGAGACAAAGGGGACGCTCTAGGCTTCAGTTCCAGCGCAGTTAAGTCGGGTCTGATGATTTTCAACGGCTCAACTGATCAAGGTCTTAAAATAAAAGGCCATTAAATACCAAGAGTAGCAGAATATAAATATCTGGGAGTATGGGTAAACGAAGGATTGGCATACATTGGAAAGCATGAGCAATCACTTAAGGCCAAAGGGCGAAGGAATGCCGGGATAATGAAGCTTAAGGCATTGTGGGGATACAATAGGTATGAGGTTTTGAGGGGTATTTGGAAAGGAATTATGGTGCCCGGACTCACTTTCGGAAATGCGGTTTTGTGCCTAAAGTCAGAGGTACAGTTGACATTAAAAATAAATCAGAGATCCGTTGGACGATTAGCACTAGGTGCCCACGGCAAAACTACAAATGAGGCGGTACAGGGAGATATGGGCTTTGCATCTTTCTAAGTACGGGAAGCTCAGAGTAAAATATTATATGAGGAACGCCTGAGAAAATGGGGCAGTAACAGATGGGCACTAAAGTATTTAAATACTTGTACTTAAAAAGTGTTGACTCACAATGGAGGAAAAGAACTAGGAAACTAACAAGTAAGTATGCTAGTCACAAGGACGGAGAATTAAAGAGCATTAAGCAACAGGTGAAATACACAGAAGGTAAAAATTGGATAAATTCGATTGAAAAGAAACCAAGTGTGGAAATATTCCGAAAGCGGAAAATGCAGATCAGGAAGGAAGATTTCTTTGGTAACTCAAGAGGCAGTGCCCTACGTTTTGAAGCTAGATCAGGGTGCCTTAGAACACGCAGCTACAAAAAGAAATTTAACAATGAAGATGACGCATGTGATGTGACGCATGTAACTCCAGTGAAACAATTGACCATATTATACTCGAATGTAATGGTACCCATCCAGAAGTTGATGCAGGCGCAGTAACTGTTCCTGAAGTTGTGGGGTTTGGAGATACCAGTGGCCGGGAGAATAAACCAGCGGTGGATACTAGCAAAAAACGACTGGAAGATTGGTGGCTTAAAAGCAGAGAAGTGACATAATGTTAGTAATGTAGAAAAGAAAATTTAATAAATGGAATGATTTTTAGTTAACCAATCTAAATCAATTAAGATATAGGGACAAAAATGAGCGTGATAGCTACTGCTACCACCCTGTTTCAAAGGGGACGCTCCTATATTCCATCCCATTCCATCCATCCGCTTGTATGCGTATCACACCTCGAATTACCAGAACAGCAATGAATATAGTTATACACGTAGTACATATCCACACGTCCGATCCAGAATTCGCTTATTTACTAGATTAATCAAACAATTAAAGGGGCGGTCAATTAACTCAGAAATATACTGAAATCAACAGCTTATCTATGCCAGTGCTCAAAATGAAGCTTAGATGAGCGCATTTTTTGAACTCAAGTTCTTGATGGCCCTTCACACGTGCCTTTCATCCGTCTCGCCACAATCAAATTTAGTTCTAAGATATTTCATGCATATGATGTATGCTGAAGGAGAAGTTCAGTAAACATTGGGCAGTAAGAAAAGGAGATCAGTAAAACAAATGAATGGTTTTATATATATATCCAAACATCACCTTGTCAACTTCGGATAAATTACTGCTGTCAATAAGTGAAAGTGAGTGCAGGTTGGTCGTGCAGAACTGATGCACACAACATTCTTTGCATGTACATGGAGTGTGCTTTCTTAGACACCTGGCGATTAATTGCAAGAAATAATTTGCGGTTGCTGTAAAGGTTGTGACTCATAAAACAGCTGTCAAGTGGAGCTTGATACGACGAGTCTCAGCAGCTGTATCAGAAAGCCAATGCACTAACCAGTTTTTCTTGTTTGATGACCCACTATAAAAGGTGATGGCTTTCTGCACAGCAGCTAATATTTAATTAATTCCACAACTTATTGAAAATAATTTTCTGCAGTGCAGTGCACGAGACATGTACATTTTTGTGGAGTATATGGGTTTTTTTCATCCATCATCATCATGGGGCTGAGCTTCATCGCTCTGCGTCTATCTGAAGTATCAGCGGCTAGTTCGCAATCTGTTTTGCCCGCTTCACAGGTTGCGGGATCGAGACCGCCCTGACCTTTTCGCGAGGCGCCGTACCTCATTCCGACCTCAACACACGAGTAACGAAAGCCGAGGCGAAGACCCGAAAATTCTACCCTACGTATTAAACACGCCACACAAACGTCAGGACGCCACCTCGGCCTATGCCGTTCGTTGTGTACCTGTGCCGCACCGAAGTTTTTGGCGGCCAAGTGGCCCGAACGCTTTGTGGAACAGACTTCAGTCACTCATCATTGTTGTGACAAGTCGTTTTCTTCCTCCGATTCTATCTGTTCCAATTGCCATCCCCATTATTATGCCCGCATCTCACCTGCATTGGCATTCTACCAAGCCCACGATCGCAGCGATCGCTCGGCCGCCTTGGGTCCGGTAACGGACGAAGACAAACAAGCTGGCGGTGACGCGGCACAAAGGGGATCGCCCGTGTAACAACACGTTGAATCAAGGTAACAGGCTTAATTTCTGCAGCCGCTGGCGCTCATGCAAAGGCACGCCTGTCCTGCGAGAGAATTCATTTCAGGGCAGGCATCATGAAGCGATGATTGAAAATATCGCGACGCAGTTTTCACAAGAACAAGATGCTGATAGCTGATAGCCAGTGCACTCTTGTCAGTTACAGTTACCAATATAAATTCCTTGCGAAATGCCTTTCAACTCTAAATCCCCTTTACGAGATAGTCTGTCTGGCAATGTTCTTGCAGTTGTAGCGGTTGCTGACAAAAACAAATGCCGCCCATAAATATGGCGCCATCTTACGACGTCACTAACGGGTCTTCTCTATGATGTGCCAGTGTTCTCCTTAACCACATATCAGAATTGTGACGGCATGGTATTTTCTAGCGTTTGTGGTGCTGTCACACCATTTCGCTTCCCATTCAGGATGCATCATCTTAGCGCAAAAAGCCTTAGGAGTCACAATAACCTTATACAGATTTATCATACTAAACTCGTACAAAGCTCATATCATCGCATACAAATATCGTTCAGCGCACTAGAAATATATGAGATTTGTATGAGTTTAGTATAAAAATTTTGTATGAGGTTATTGTCACTATTACGTTTTTTTTTTACTAGATTTGCAATAAAGATTCGAACCACTCAGATAAACACCTCGAGCAGACTGACTGAATCATCTCAAGACATGAAGTGACCTAGTGTACCGGGTGCCGTCAGATGAGAAGGATGAGCAGAGAGGGCGCCTCGGAGGAGCATAGAGAATACAGGGGGCAGAGATGGTAGCATGGTAGCACCTATCGCACCAGCACATAGAGTAATCCACTTTTGATTTTCACGGTTTGGTTTGGTTGGTTTTGGGCTTTTGACATCCCAAAGCGACTCAGGCTATGAGAGACGTCGTGGGGAAGGACTCCGGAAATTTCCACCACCTGGGGTTCTTTAGCGTGCACTGAGATCGCACAGTGGACTGTCTTTGTTGAATTGTTTTAATGTGTTTACGTGGCATTTGATTACTGCAGTTCTCCCGGGCCCGTTTTCGATTTCTCATTTCATAAATTACGTCTCGCTTATTTTACACAAAGTTGCAAGTCCGCTGCTGCATACAGTGCAACTATGATACCAGTTTTCTAGCAACCAGAACAGATTACTGGCTTCAGTTGAGAGCTAATTCAATAGACATGATTTAACCATGGTAACCATAAGTGTTGCACTTCGACGACTTCGGACCTTTCGAACCTTTCTACTTTGCATGGTTCGATATTTCTTCCTGGTAGACTTCTTCATTTCTTTGCCGGGAAAATTTTCATGGGAAGAATATTTCCTGTGTTATCCCCCCTCCCCCCCCCCCCAGTATCTTGCTCCTTTTCATCTCTCTTTTGTAGTTTTACATAAGCTTTTTGTGTTTTGACCAAATTCATCTGATATCACTTCCAAGAGAAATCGGGTTTTAAATGAAAGGAGACTAAACACCTTACAACCGTTAACTGTCATTGGCTTGATCTGCTAAAAGAATACGCCAATTCATTATTGAGTTATACCTGTGCTTATAATCTTTTGCTGGAGAGTAGTTGATCAGAGGATGTTTCAATCACGTCTAAACTTGTTAGCAGTTGTACAAATTTTCCCTGTGAAATAGGCTTTTGCACTGGCAACGACACCGGTAATAGCCACAAGAACGAGAAAACATTTCTTACAGGTTCTCACAGCCAATTTCGAAACTCGACTATGCAGACTTCAGGGAATCTTTTTATCACATTCGCGAATGTTATCCTCTCATTCGCTTCGTCTCTTTATCTCGTTACTAATGCTCATTGCCCTCATTGAAAAGTTTCTCGCTTCTGTCAGTCCGACATCGAAAGATATTATTGGCTTCTTCGAAGAGAGTGCGTCACAAATATGTTTGCACATGGCACGATTTCGCTGTCAAGGCTCATTCCAAAAACCCCGCGTCTCTTGCAGGTACCGGAATGATTCTTTTAAGCGCTTTACAAAGTCGACGAAAGGAATCGGTCGTTTCCCGTTTGATATTCTGTGTGCTTATTTCATTATCATTATAGGGTGAAGGAAACAAATGTGACGCTGGTCTGAATGACAGGATGCTGCATATACGCTTGACATTTAGTTAAATCACGGAGCGTGCACGACGTATTTCGGTGCCTTACTATTTCCCTGTACTCAAGTAAAGAAAAAAATATTTTTGTATTTTCTAGTGGGTTCCAGTATAGATAACGTTTGACATTGTTCGAGAGGTTATTCTCTGTTTTATTAAGTAGGTTTTCGTGAGATGTTTCCTGCTGTACTATCTTTTTATAAAAGGTAGCGTTTTTTTTTTTAAATATAAGCGACAGAAAATGAATTTTGCCTCCGTGCTTCTGCGACACTAGAAAGAGCAATAGAAAGCGCTCTAACTTTCTCAAACACGTGAAACCGGAGTTATATCACAGCTAACGGCTATACAATATAATACTATGTCCATTATCTATCGTAGAAGTACTATTTTTGATATGTATTTTTATTTTGCATCATTTGTGTAGGGTGAGACTCAATGTAAATAGACTAAACTCGGCTTCTTGGTAGTTCAGAGAAATGAGGCACTGTTTCCGCCTGTGCTTCTATATCACCAACAACCTAGCTCTTCTGCGCTTTAAGAACATATGGCTTGCTTCAAGAAGCCGACGTAGTGAGCTTAGTTTAGCCTGAAGGAAAAGCCTCTGTTGCGCTCGCGAGAAGAGAAGCCCCGCGGTGGTGATAAATTACCGCCAGTAAGAACGAAGCTCTCCGCAAGTCACCGCGATTAACAATGCAACACAGCATATTAAAGCTCGCCTCTCTGCTCTTAAACAAAAAGGCTCAACTTGCAACGACATCTGGTGCCCCCTACTTTCACCATTTGCTAAGAAAGAAGCCAAGCGCGTGTTTTATTAAAACAGTGCAAGTTAAACAAAGGCGAAAGAAGCTTTTGTTCTCACTACTCTTACGCAGCACTCTTGAAGGCTCAACTATTATGCGTACACAAGCTTCGCATTCTGTTTTACGAAAACATACAATCAGCAATAACATCCTCATCATTTTCTTACAGTCATATTCGGGACAGAAGTGATAAATTCGAGTACCTTTCTAACGAATACTTAGGTCTTTAGGCCAACTTGCATGTTATGGAGCAAGTGCATGCATTCTTTTGCGATGACAATTGGGCAGGTGCCTGCTAGAAAAAAAAATCGGCAAACACATCTAGGAGTGCTTGGATGTGATGTTCCGAAAGCAGTGACATAAAGGGTGCCTTTACATTCTCGCCATTACTTCCCTCGGACTCACGCTTTGATGTGCCGCATCACTCCCTTTCCATGCACCCGCTGGCTTCCTACTGCTGTCCAACGAAAAACCAGATATTGGTAGTGGAAGTGGCAACTTCAGCGACGGCTCTATGAATGGAGCTGGTGAAGACATCGCTTTAAAATAGTCTTCGAGTGGCTAGCTGTTAGGAACACACTTCAAGGAGTTAGTTTAGGCCAAAAATGTATCGCTCTCCCAATCTGAGTCGTCTGGCCTTATCTGAAGCTTTTTACGCAAGTCACGACCTTTAGATTGCGTCGTTCGTTACAACTGTAACCAGCGCATAGCCACCTTCCAACCAGGAACCGGTCATGGACCAATTTCGAGCACAAGATACACGAGTCAGCTGGCATTCCTGAATAGCTGACACCGATTTTACAACTGCCACAACACCGCACAGATTTTTCATTATGTGGAGATTCACACCGGCATAGAATAGAACAGCTCCGGAAACTTCGCTGACAAAGGCTCCTCGGTCGTTTTGCAAGTCAACCTAGTCCACGTCATCGTTTCTTTTTCTTTCATCCTTCTTTGGCGCTAAAGCCACCATCATTTAGAAAGCAACTGCACTTCTTTCATAAATTTACAGGAAGGCTCCTTGCTGTTGCATATTCCAAGCGAGGGTCGCAATCTTCGCGTCTCCGACATCCGGCAGGTGGGCGAGCCCTTTGTTCGGGCTCAACCTTGCGCGTTTGGGTTTTACCAAAGGAGAGGAAGTTGTGCTGATGTCAATCCTGTTGCTTCTCCGTTCGCCGCTGTGTTCACTAGACTGAATATAATATTATCACGGCAAGCGCGTATCACATGTTTCGGCACTCAGCTCCGGCCACAGATGTCGCCGTTGCTGTTGTCCCCAGAAGCGGCATCGCTGAAGTGCATGAAAATGGATCAACGGAGGGTTGAGCGGTTATAACTGGACGCTATAAGGAGGACGCTGTATACATAATCCGAAATTATACCTATCATAAATACCAGATATACTAACAGTTTCAACTAGGGAATGAAAATCTACTTGCAACAAACAGGTTTATACAAATTGAACCGCGGTATATCACTAGGCAGCAAGCGAGAGTAGTTTAATTGTTTTTATTCAATAAAATAGGCTTAGAACAAGGTAACGTCTTCGTGTTTGCATTTCTGAACAAAAAGCACGCACAAAGTCATAGAGCATCCTTGTAAAAAAATGCCGCTTTGATGGTTTCTGATTCTGATTTGTGCTGTGCATGTTTTATTGCGCAGGCAATACTACTCTAGGTTTCGAGCCTTCAGCGTAGCGCGGCTGGTAGCCACGCTTTACCCACGTGACGCTGTGATGTCATACCCCACGTGACACTAGGGTGAGAGCTGGGCTACCAATCCAAGCGGTCTGCGTAGCGCGGTCGCAGCCATGCCGCAGCACGTGACGTCACACCCCACGTGACACAAAAGCGAGAGATGGGCAGGAGCTGTCAACTTGAGTCTCTCGTTTCACATGGAATGGTTATGTCAGAATCAGCCTGCTAGAACCTTGGCATTCACGTTACCACTATAGGCCCCTAAGGCACGTTCATACGGCTTGGTTAAAGCGGGGCTTTATATGTGGGCTGAGGAAGAAGAAAAAGAGAAGAAGAAGAACTCTCGGTCACCCACAGCTAATGCTTTCGCTCAATATTTGGTTCAGCAGCGTTGAACCCTGTTCAAAAGAGAGCTTGATAAATTTGGCAAGAAGAAGTATTATTACACTGGCGCTCGCGCTTAGTGACAACACCACTCACAGTCGCCGAATTGGGGAACTCTGCAGCACTTGATGGTGCCGCAAATGTAACAGGGTGAAAACATAAAAGGTTGGAGTTGGCACCAAGTTTTAAACTTGTTGTTGTCATGGCACCTTTTTTTTGTGAGAAAGAGCGGGCACGTTGATTGCCTGTAGCATTGCGCAGGCTGAGACTTGACATAACATCCCCTAGCCATCGCTCAGGCATTCGTAGGATCTGCGCGGAGAATTCTCCAATTAAAGATGCAGACTTTTGCGTCTAATCACAAGCTAGGCACCAGACTTGAGACGCCAAACACGAGACACTATAAGGAAACAGTACTGCGTACTATTTTGACCTAGGAGTTAGAGGGAACAGCCTTACCCATTGTTTCCAGCACTGAATGTGGCCAGACCATAGTCGATACTTTCCGTTGTCTACCCCCTCCAACTTCACTGTTTATACCTAGCCACAGGTTACAGATTGCATGTTTGGGAGCGCTGCGTTTCGGTGCCCGAACGCATGGTGAGATCAGTTATAATGCGAGGGCGTTACCACCCCATGTCGAAAAACACAAATATCTGTGGGCGGCATCGGTGTTGGTAGTGTCAGCCGTTTCAAGCCTCGTAGCGTGGAAAAATGACGACTATGTCCCTAGCAGTCGGCGGTAGGCAGGTGGCATGGGCAGGCTCTGATAGGTTGATGGTGCAATCTTGCTTTGGCGCTCGTTTCTCACATGCTCATTGAAGTCGCAAGGAGTCTGATTCTCTGGTGGGTGATGTGAGGCTGCGAGAGCAGATGAACGTGGTTAATTTGGAAGGAGCTTCCAACTCACTCGGCTTCCTTATACGGAGAGATAACATGGGAATAGAACAGGTGGGGCGGTTGCACTCCCCATTTCAATCCTTTTCGCCTCGGAAGATAACGAGCCTGTGTGGGCTGGCATGGTGATTGGTCACATCACTGTTCGCTACAACACAACAATATGATCCGACTTAACGGAATATTTTCGAGTGAAAAAAACATCTACGAATAATGGACCTTTTACATATCATCTAAGTCACCGAAAGGGAAGCTTTCGCCGCACAAAACTTATTCGTAAATAATAAATAATGTCTCACCTATTAGCATACACGATAAAATATTTGTGCAGCATGCTTTCCAAAAGTAACGCTGTCGCTTTTATCATTTGCCAATTTTTCTTTCGGCCAGTTTTTCCTCTTAGATATGAAACTCATTTATACTCCAAGTGATTCTCATAACTGTTTATTTAGGCATTGTTTTCCTACATCCTACGCTATCGCACTGAACCTTTCTCCAAAAACTTCACATGAGAAAACGTTCATTTTTCCAATTCCTTGAAAATATTCCACTGACAAGACGTACCGAGCCACTCGCTGACAGAATACAGGTTACAGTCGCCTCCGCGTATCGTTCTTGGTTGTGTAATATTAGTTGCCTTTATTTAGCTGGTAAACATGGCATATATCCTATTTTTCTCCATCTTTTTCTTTGTTCGGCTGCACTTACAAATATGAACCAGAGCTGCCGTCTTCTAACCGTAGCTCTGTTCCTGGGATGCCACGTTTTCTGCTAAATATGTATTAAAAATACACATTAGTATCGCATCAAGAAAGCTCGCTTGCTAGCAGTGCAGGAAGTACTGGACTAAATATTACAGCAACCGTCTAATAACGTGCAGTTAACTCATTCATACACTAAATTTTCTTTGTATTAGAAGGAAGCATCATAGGTTTTCAGTGGCTTATTCGCGATTTAAGAATATTCAGCTGTTAGTTTCCCAGTGGAAGATTTTAGCGGCTGATTGATTTAGAGAGACGTCAACGATTTTTACAAAGTGCCTTAATTTTATAGAAATGATAGTACTGAAATTTTGGGACAGGTAAACTAATCATCACAGGTACCGGGGAAGTATATAGCGGGATCTGAAGGTACACATTACGCTTGATGTGTGAAAAAAGTAATTCATGTTACCGCTAATGAAAATATATTTTTGCCTAAATATGACTTACCCACGGGCTGCCGGGCTCATCGTTTCCGACATATTACCTGCTGCAATGGCTTTGTGTTATGAGAAACCACCTTTTGCGAACTAAAATTGTGACACCCCCTAAAAAACAAAAAAAGAGCGTTGCAGCTGTTAGAAAAGCTTAGAGATAACTTTGTACACGACTTCGTACATATTATGGCGACATATACATTGTACTATTTATCGTGTTACATCGTTGCGCTGAGAAGTCTGAACATCGGAGAAAAAGCACAGCTCAGGATCTAGTCTTTATCAATATAAAAATTTTAAAGCATGCACCTTTGCGTGCTCATACACACACGCACGCGCATAAAGAACGAGCAACAAATTGCTCCAAGATTTTTAAGACCATTTGCTATTTTCTTTTCGCGTCTCCGAGTTCACAGCTATTGCACTAACGAAATCTCAAGCCCATTTCTTGAGTTTCTTATCAAACTAAGCCTGAGACAAGCACAACGCGCGATTGTGTTTTTTCATGAGGGCGGATTAATGCACCACTTGGCTCGCCATATACAAAGTGAAGCATTTTCAAATTCTGTGACGATGGTCATTACGTCCTCAACAAAAAGATGAAACTAAAGAGTGCTGTACCAGTCCTTGGGAAAGCTCAATCTGAAAGAACCAATGATTGATCATTATACTTGACAAGGCTTTGAGCAAATTAACGCTGTTCAATTTGAAAACAACAAAATATGAATACTGGAAGAATTTGCTTTAACGATCATTCTTGATGTGCATATACCGAGTCTTGAAAGCTGCACATTCCCTCCTTCTTAAATTTTCTCCTACAGAACATTTTATTTTAACACATCTTCCAGTTTCTGATTTTCTTCCCTCGTTTTTATTTTTCTTTCTTTCAGGGAAGCGTTGTGACTGCCGAGCCACGAAGGTGGTCCATAATTCATTTGCACAAAAGGATGCATGCACTGGGAGAGCGGAAGGGAGGAATCCATTAAGTCTTTCCCTGCTTTCTAATTAGCCCCTTCGGCGTTCGTGATCTCTGGCCGCACGAAACCCGACCCCTAATGGACCCTCGCTGTCTTGCAACCGTCCTTTTCCTTCCATCTATACTTACTGTCTTTTTGAGACATGATTGCCAAAATGGGCAGTGGAAACTAAGAAAGATAAAAGTTTGAGTAACGCAGTTAGCGTGTGTGCCAGAGGTTATAAACAATGAAATGTTTTCAAAGAACACTGGCGAATAAAAGTTTCTTAGACGTTGACATCCGTGGCCTCCTGAAACCTTAAATGTAATAGTATTATATGCAATGGTGAAAATATATTGTTGGCATGATAGTATCGTTTCCTTCATTCAGTTAAACATGCTACCAGGTAAAGCTGAGTCATGTTCCGCGATTGTTGGGAGTGCCGTTGAAGCCTACGAGGCTGATGAAGTCTGTAAGGTGGAGCCGCTAAATGGCGAAGAAAAGAAGCTTGTGATTAAATAACTTCTTGCATTATTCATGTGCGCTTTCCTTAATATTCGAATTGTTTTAACATCACATCTAAAATGCACACGATCCGTATCTTTTATTTTCTTTAAATCGAGTCAAAACGCTTCGCTTTCATGCCAGAGTTAAAATGCTTTACCATATAAAAAGTTGTATATGTTTACTAATGTTAAAAACAGCTTCTTCATATCCTCGCTGTAAAAGTTTACGTTACCTGATTTATGGTACTTAAGAGTGCATGAAAAATCTATAGTCAGTTTATTATATTCAGGCATGTATGATCGGGGCGCTGGAGAACATATACATTATACCTGCTTTATTTCTAATACACACCGCTGTTAATCGCCGCTAGCAGCTAGACGTTTGACAATACTTTGTATTCCTCTAAGAAGTTCAAAAGTTTTTTGATAAAGAATAATCTTCGATTAATTTCAAAGTTGGACTCTACGTTCGCTCTCTGGTTTGCAAGACACAGCTACACCTGTCCAGCTTTGATAATAGTTAAATTTAATACACCCAAAACTCTCCCTCGGGACGAAGATCATATTGTCACATGGTGATGACAAGGCCGTAGACACCAACACCAGGCATAGGCTTGATAACTGAAATCAACTATTTATTGGGCTCACTTGCGCCCGCAAAATAACTAAGAAACTCGGCGGCGGCGATAGCAACAAACGTGCTCCTCGATCGTCGAACTAAGAATGCCTGTCGCACACGTCACCGCTGAATTTAAAGCCGGCTCAGAACCATCTAGATAAAGTCGCAAAATATTACTAGCACTACCCGGCACGTTGTCTCGGTGCATCTTGCGCGACAAAGAAACTGATAAAGGTGCGTCTCGTGACATCGAGTATTAACAAACAAAAAATGCAGAATGGATATGCGTGCCGGAATCTGAGTTATACGGCCGCGCGCCAGCAGCTACTAAAAAAACAACAAATACAGTTTTGAAGGCTTCGCGCCATTACACCCCTCTTAAAAAAAAAAACATCACCATGATGTTCCAAAATAAACAAAGCAACTTAAACATAAACACTACAATGTTTAAACACCACGGATTCTTTACCGCGCGTAATATGGCTTCATTCGTACAACATGTACGATTTCTGGGTGTGAGCGTCGCCGTTTTGATGCTGTCGTTCCGTCGGCAATGACTTCATAGTCCAGTTGCCCGACGCAGCGAATGATGTTGTGCAGCCCAAAGTATCGACGCAACACCTTTTCACTTAGTCCGCGACGGCGAATTGGTATCCATACCCATACTTGGTCTCCGAGCTTGTACTCTGCGTGGCGGCGGCGCGAGTTGTATCGTCGGGAGTCGGGAGGTGGTCTGTAATGCGCAGCCATGCAAGTCGTCGAGCTTTCTCTGCACGCTGAAGGCAGGCGGTGAGGTCCAGGTTCTCCTCGTCTGTTACGTGCCGCAGCATTGCATTACAGTGACCTAGAATATTGGGTAGTGTGCTCACAGGCGCGCTCGAGGTGTCCGCGTCGGTGTCGACGGGGAGCGGCGATGCGCGGTGGCGCTGCGCGCGTCTCCACGGTAGTGCTATATCTACCTTGGTAGTGCCTCGAAGCGCGCGCTCCACGGGTAAAAGCTAGTGCCGCGCTCGGCCGGGGTCGCAGTAGCCGCGCCGACAAATTGAAATATTACCGTGAAATTTGCGTGGGCTTTGCTGAAATGGCTAAGCGGACCTTGAATTGAACTTTACATCTGCGCTGTGCACATGTTTAAACAACGTTAATCAATGCGCTTGGCTCGTTCCCACGCGGCATTTGACATCCGAAGGACGACCGTCGGTACGCCCGCTTCGGACGTTCGGACCTCCGTCGGTCATCCGGTTTTTGTCCCGAAGTCACCTCTCGGACGTCCTACAGACCATCCGATGCAAGACCGCAGAACATGTACAGTTAATCCAGCGGACGTCCGAGCGCGGACATACGGATTATTCTTGGACGTTTCAAAGTAGCATGCATACCTAGCAAATCCGGGTGGTTTTTACAGGCATTTGTTTATAAGACGGTGGCAGGCCACTGTTTTTATTAAAAGAACTAGTCATAAGTGAAATGAAAGTTTTATTTCACGATATGTACATACATCAAGAAGAACTTGGTTAGTCAGATGTGCTCTTGCGGGTTGCGCTGACCGTTCCGATGAATGCCTCGGCCACGATTTCGCGACAGCCTAAGTGGTTCCCCATTTAGTGCGAGTGTAGGCTTCTCACTGCAGCTAGAAAAAAAAATGCAGTTCAAAATACCACAATGAGAACTCGAAATTGTTTGGTCGCGCAAAACACTTGCACAGCGAATGACAATCATGGGAGGAGATTACTGCTACTGCTATCTAAAAAGATAAAAGCAGTGCCTCTGGGAGCAAACAGTAGGAACGTATGCGATTTTAACCAGAGCTACGTTCTAGCTGTTGAAACTTGTAACGCTAAACGCGAATCGTAACATCTTTCTATCGGTTAATCCGCTCACTTATTCGGCTGTTATTTGCCAGATAGTACAT
Organism: Amblyomma maculatum; assembly: GCF_055883805.1. Lineage (NCBI taxonomy): Eukaryota > Metazoa > Arthropoda > Arachnida > Ixodida > Ixodidae > Amblyomma > Amblyomma maculatum. The sequence continues at coordinate 115,901,175 of NC_139352.1, read as the reverse complement.
AACTGTATCGTTTTAATATTAGTTGCGGCAATTTACTTGCCTGATATGATTAGAATCAAGCTGAAACATGTGTCTGCAGCATCGGCGGTCGGCGACCCAGATAACGAGGCTTGGCTGCTTATGGGTCATCGCCGCGGCAACGATGCTGCAGAAGGATTTCGAATGATTTATGGTCGAATCAGGCAAGTACATAATCTAAACTGGTATTAAAAAAGACAGACGGTTGTATGCTATACGTGTGCCAAATTTCAGCGTGAATAAGCGAGCGGTTTAACCGACAGAAGCATTTTGCGGTCCGTGTTGACAGTTGGATGAAGTGGATTATGAAGACGGCGCGAAAGGGACGAGGACAAGGAAGGAACACCAAAATAACAGGACAGGCGCAAACTTTGAACTGATGTTTATTCGCGCAAACCCTTTTATAAAGCACCAAAACCGTATCACAAAGGCCGATCACATAGTCATCCACGTGGAGCACTCAGATCACCGGCGGTATTGGTCACAGACAAGAAAAAACCTCACAGTATAATAAGCCAGTAAACAAAAAAATAGCAATTCATCACAGTAAAGCACACCATCCAAAAATATATAAAAGCAACCTATTCGAAAGAGTCCTAAGATTATCGGAGTGCACAAACACACAAAATAAACATATCAACCACAAATTGAAATCAACCACACAATGCAGATACGCTCGTGCCCAAGACAAACACGGCACGTGTTTGTAATCTTCCCTTCGACCGCAATAACGAAAACAGGTGACAATGATTACCAGAAAGACCACCAGAAACGCCGAAACAAAGATGCACATGAAGGCTTGAACAGGTGACAAAGGAAACAAAAATGACCAACAGAAACTCGGAAAGAACGTGCATAAGACGTTTAAAAGCTAAGAGAATCAACTCATAGTCAACGTAAAACGTAAACAACCGAAAACACCTATCAAGAATAAATAAAACCCAAGTATAATATCTACAGGAATCCTTCAAGAAAAGCCACCTCAGAGTCGCTGATTGATATGGACGGCTTGCTAACGCACAAACTTCCTACTTTCTTGATGAAATAAGCCTCTACTACTTCTCGCTCTACTTTATCTCTACTAGATTTGAAAAAAATTGTCTTTTCTAGTTCCGGACGACACCCTTGGCAGGCTTTGCAGTGGTCTGCTAGGAAGCTTCCATGCTGATTGCGAACATTCCGCATATGTTCACTGGCACGCTCATTGAAACAACGACCGGTTTGCCCTATGTAAACCAAACCACAGCTCAAAGGAATCTGATACACAACTCTTGGCTTACATTTGGTGAACTTATTTAGATGTTTAATAGCGCAAACCGGTCGTTTATCTGGCTTATTCATTGAGCAAAGCTTAGAAAGTTTTGAAGGCGCAGAAAACACAACTTGAACCTGAAATTTACTTGCAACTTTTTTGATGCCATGGGATACTTTATGGATGTAAGGAATAACTGGCATAGGCTTCCTTCGTACTTCCGGGTTTCTTTCAACATTTTGTCTCTTCACTTTCTGAAGCAACATTTCAGAAACAGCCAATATTAATGGGGGCGGGTAGCCTGCTTCTTCCAGCCTTTTTACTTGGGCGCCAATGCTAACCGACATCATGTGATGGCATGATTTTCCTAAAGCGCTCTGAGGGCAATTCGCAATTATAGCTCTTTTGACGAGCTTCGAGTGGGCACTGTCAAAAGGTAGCAATCCTTTCGTTGATCTGGGATTGTACGTCCAGCAAATATGATCGTTCTTGAACACAAGCCTTAAGTCTAAGAACTGCAGTTCGTTGTTAACTGGTTCCTCCCATGTAAATCTGAGGCATTGGCTGTGATTGCGGAAAACGGACAACGTCCTAGTCACACTCTCAGCCAAATTAAACTCAGGTGCCCCCTCCAGAATAATAAAAAAATCATCGACGTATCTGAAAACAGAAACAATATTCGGGTCATGGAGTTGACTTTTGATTTCACTTCCAACAGCTGACAAGAAAATGTCACAAAGAACAGGTGCCACAGAAGACCCGATACAGACACCTCTTTTTTGAACAAAGAAATCACCTTCAAACAAAATAGCGGTTGAGCCGAGCTGAGCCTCGTCTGAGGTGTTTGAGGTGTTTCGCCCGTTCTCGTTTTTCTGCCTTTTTTGATTTAACCCCTTTCACACAGAAGTGCAGACTGGTGACTAAATGGAACCTTATTACTTCTTCTGATCGGCCTTCTACGTGAACGGGGCAACCAACTTCTTTATGCAGTCTATTTCTAACCACTTCCAAAATATCAAGAATACTTTAAGAATCTGTTCGTTTGGGGCCGATTCCTACTCTTTTGTTGTTACGGGTATATCGGGCAGACTTGAAAGTTTTGTTTTCGAGGGCCCATGAGTTACAACACCAGTGGGTTTCCTCTTCCTTTGTCGTCTTTCTTTCGGTATATTTTTTGAAAGATAGGCCGGCAGATTCGGCAATAGCGTCGGTGCGGCATCGGGGGATAATGCTGGCTTCCCACGAGGGATGCGGACTTCTTCACCGTTCACAATATGAACATAGTCCCGTAGAACGAAACGAGGTTCGAAATGAAGCTCACAAATAGCACAGCTACACAGCTCTCATCCAGCCGCTTGTCCGAGTGACGGAGGTTGATCTCTCACTGCTTCCTTAGAGCGTCATCTTTGGGAACGCCGAACAGGGCTATTTTTGGGCCACCTTTAGTATGCACATAGCCAGTCTTGCATCCAGGCGCGTAGCAATGGTTTTGACGACGGGCCGGCATATTTTGGTTTGGGCCTATCTGCAGTGACGCGGTAAGTTTGTTGTGCGGTTATATGTGAATGATATATGTGACCACGTGAAAGCATCCACTATATTCCTTTACGCCGATGACACTTTACTAGTATCAGGCAACCCTGAGTTTTCATGTGCCCTGGCTAACCTTCAGGAGGTGCTATTAAATTTAGTGATTGGTTTGTCTGAAACTTAATACAAATAAATAGCACCAAATCTCGACTTGTTTGTTTTCGCAACCCGCACAAAAATTTACGAAATGTAGGTTTTATATATTTACACCCCTCATATTGCTATCTGTGTTCTTGTCAGCCTATAGCTAGCGTCCCGTCGGTTACGTATCTTGGTGTACCCATATACAGTGATCTGACATGGAATACTCAGTTAACCCACATTTGTAATAAACTTAGAAGTGTTGCACGTTTGTTGTTTAATTTGAAAACCATGATGTCTTTTTCTATCAGAAAACTGATCGCCCATGCTTTGGGGTAGTGTTTAAAGATACGGTATGTGTTTTTTTTTTACTGCTCTTTTACATGGAGTTAATAGGATATTGAAAAACATCGCTACAATCATGCTACAATCGCTACATCGCTACAATCGCTACATGCCACAGGAGAATTCGCCCAGCAGTGTCTTTAGAACAGCCGGTTTGCCTTTTTTTTGACAATTTTTTAGACAAATTGTAGTACTAAACTATTTTTGGAGCAGTGCATACAGGCACATAAGCACGAAACCGATACCGTTGAGACATGTTCCTCGTTATCTTAAACGGAGAGTCCGCATTCATTGCAGTAAAGAAACAAGACGCTATCATGTTCCAGCTATATTTAATGAACTACCGGACGATGTACTTTCTTTGACCACCCGCAAAACACTGAGAGTTGCTGTTCAAGCGTTAGAGAACATATAATATGTACTGATGTTATCAGTGCATTTTTGATAGTTTGTTGTGCCAAATGTTTCTTTTTCTTTTTTTGCCTCTGATGGAGTTCTGATGTGGCGCGAAGATAGCAGCGGCTGCCGGTGGTCGCCGCACAAGCCCGCTTGTGGCTTCGGCGCTTCCGTATGTGTATGTTGTTCTAACTATACTAAATAAAAATTGTTATTATTATTATTATTAGCAGTCTGTCCCAGTGAAGTAACCGGTTAGTACAGACCACATGTCCGCTTACCCCATCATGTGAGAAAGAAAAGCATGAAGAGTTCTGATCTCCAGGCAGAACACGCATACACCGACGCACGTGGTGTAGTCAACACTCACTTTCGACGGGAGCTCAAACAAGAGCCTGAACGGGCCTTTACTGAACAAACGTTTGAAGTGAGCTCCGATAAGAGCTAAAAAAGCATGTGCACAACAGAGCAACAACGAAGCCACAAATGCACACAACGCAGTGACAAATTGAACCCTCTGGCAGCGACGGGCGGAGCAAAATCCTACCGGATGGATGGATGGAATATAGGAGCGTCCCCTTTGAAACCGGGTGGTAGCAGTAGCTATCATGCTCATTTTTCTCCCTATATCTTAATTACTGATTTATAATGGTTAACTAAACCATCATTCTATTTATAAAATTTTGTTCCTACATTACTAACATTACGTCACTTCTCTGCTTTTAAGCCACCAATCTTCCAGTCGTTTTTTGCTAGTATCCACCGCCGATTTATTCACCCGGCCACTGTTATCTCTAAACCCCAGAGCTTCAGGAACACTGATTGCGCCTGCACCTACTTCCGGATGAATACCATTACATTCGAGTATAATATGGTCAATTGTTTCACTGGAGTTTCCACACAGAGCACATGCGTCATCTCTATTGTTAAATTTCTTTTTGTAGCTGCGTGTTCTAAGGCACCCTGATCTTGCTTCAAAATGTAGGGCCCTGCCTCTTGAGTTATCAAAGAAATCTTCCTTCCTCATCTGCATTTTCACTTTCGGTATAATTCCACACTCTGTTTCTTTTCCATCGAATTTATCCAATTTTTACCTTCTGTGTTTTTCACCTGTTGCTTAATGCTCTTTATTTCTCCGTCCTTGCTACTAGCATACTTACTAGTTAGTTTCCTAGTTTTTTTCCTCCATTGTGAGTCAACGCTTTTTAGGTACAGGTACTTAAATACTTTAGCTGCCCATCTGTTACTGTCCAATTTCCTCAGGCGTTCCTCATATAATATTTTGCACTTCGAAAGATGCCCAGCCCATATCTCCCTGTACCGCCTCATTTGTAGTTTTGCCGTGGGCACCAAGTGCTAATCATCCAACGGATCTCTGATTTGTTTCTAATGTCGACTGTACCTCTGATTTTAGGCACAAAACCGCATTTTCGAAAGTAAGTCCGGGTACCATAATTCCTTTCCAAATGCCCTTCAAAACCTCATAGCTATTGTATCCCCACAATGCCTTATGCTTCATTATCCCGGCATTCCTTCGGCGACCCCTTTGGCCTTAAGTGATTGCTCATGCTTTCCAATGTATGCCAATCCTTCGTTTACCCATACCCCCAGATATTTATATTCTGCTACTCTAGGTATTTCAAGGCCTTGTATTTTAAGACCCTGACCAGTTGAGCCGTTGAAAATCATCAGACCCGACTTAACTGCGCTGAAACTCAAGCCTAGAGCGTCCCCTTCGTCTCCGCAATACTTAACTAGAGTTTGCAATTCTTCCAGACTCTCAGCTAGCAGCACAATATCGTCTGCATACATCAAACCGGGGAGGCGCTGCTCTACCGCCTTTCCACCTAATCTATATGACAGGTTAAAACCTAGGTTACTGTCTTGTATCATCCGTTCCAGGTTTATCATATAAAGCATGAACAGCACCGGTGATAGAGGACAGCCTTGTCTTAATCCTTCGCATACTTTGACATCCTCCGTACTTCTTATCCCTTCACACGTAATTTCTACTTTGTTATCCCGGTATATTTCCTATAGGAACTCTATTATCTCATAACCGATACCTTCTTCTTTTAATATGTTCCACAGGAGTTCCCTGCTTACGTTGTCGTACGCCCCGTTCATGTCCCGGAAGGCCAAATACAAAGGTTTATTTTCCACTCTAGATATTTCGATGCATTGGGTGAGCACGAACAGGCTATTATCTAAGCGCCTATCATTTCTAAAGCCGTTCTGAAGTTCTCCGAGTATCTTGTTACTTTCAACCCATGCTTGCACCTTTAATTTCACCGCCTGCATGGCTAACCTGTACATAACAGATGTTATGGTAATCGGCCTGTATGATTTTATGTGCATCCTGTCTCCTTTCCCTTTATAAGTCAAATTCATTTTACTCTGCCGCCAGCTGTCCGGAATTTGCTTATTCGTTATGACTGTTTCCAGAGCTTTTAACAACGTTTCCTTACTTTTTGGACCGAGTTCATTAATCAGCTTGATCGGAATTCCATCTATTCCTGTAGATGTGTTTTTAGGAATATTTTTTTCTGCGTTTTTCCAGTTTAGATTGGTCAGTTCTAAGGTGCTTTGCATTCTGCTACCTTGTGTTCCTTCCTTATTTGCGGAGATTACTCTATCGTCGCTTTTAAATGACTCGGCTATAACTGATGTAATGTAGTTCACTGCGTTGTCTCCCTTTAAACAATTTCCCTCGTTATTTTGAATCCGATCTCGCTTCCTTTGATTCTTTTTCCCTGGCCAGCTTATGTGGTTCCAGAATTTTCTTGCTCCGCCTCTAGAGGCATCGTGTATGTCAGCCATCCAGCGATCAGTGGACTGTTTTATTTTACTTTGGACGAGGGCCTGTACCCCAAGTTTTTTTATCGATATGATACCCATTTTTGGTCGATTTCCTCCTGTGCTTTCTTTGCCACTCGGTGTTCCCTTGAAGCAGCCCGTCGTTGTTCAATAGCTTCCCTGATTTCCTTATTCCACCAGCTCCGTGGCTTCCTCTTTCCATTCCAGCGGTTTTCTACTTTAACCTCCTGAATTTTCCTCCTTATGAGTAGTTCTACCTGTTCATAATCCCAGTCTTCCATGGGGCTTTTCTCTATTGCTTCCTCTATGTCTGCTGCTATCTGCGCTATTTGATCGTCGTTTAATTTTGCGTTTACGTTTTGTTGAAGTTCCATTTCTCTTTTCATCAAGGGCCACATCTGCAGACTAATACGTTTATGATATCACTTCCCAGACTACACTCCCCTTCTTCGTCTATTTCCATTTTTGTGACCTTGCTATAAATTTCCTGCGGCATTAGACAATAGTCAATGGTCGTCTGCCTGTTGCGGAATTCCCACGTGATTTGGCCTTCACATTTTGTTTCTCTGTTTACTATAACTAGATCGTGTCGCTGACAGAAATCTAGCATTCATCATCATCATCATCATCAGCCTGATTATACCCACTGCAGGGCGAAGGCCTCTCCCATATTTCTCCACTTAACCCGGTTCTGTGCTAGCTGCATCCACTTGACCCCTGCGATCTTCTTAATCTCATCCGCCCACCTAACTTTCTGCCGCCCCCTGCTACGCTTTCCTTCCCTTGGAATCCAGTTTGTTACCCTCAGCGACCATCCGTTATCCTCTCTTCGCACTACATGTCCTGCCCATGTCCATTTCTTCTTCTACACGGATTGTAACGGCAAGCTAATGCTTGCCGTTACAATCCGTGTATCCATCCAGATCGTCGATGTGGCCGTTCATGTCCCCCAGTAGTATAATATTGCCCTGTTTCCAAACTGGCTTATATCGTCACTGAGACATTCAACAAGGTCCCTGTTTTTTTGCCTGCATTGGTGTCCTGTTCCTAAATAAACTACCCCTAGCCATGTCCTTATGCCGGCAATTGTTCCTGAAACCCAGATATGTTCTTTACAAGATGATTTAATTCTTTGCCAATTTGTTCCCTGGTGTATCAACATACCTACCCCTCCACCCTTTTGTTTCCGTTCTCGTTCTGTTGCACCCTTCCCAGACGTAGCCTTCTATAAACGGCGGATCTTCTAGATCCCTGAGATGAGTCTCGCAAAGAGCGTACACACCTATTTTGTCATCCTTCAACTGCTGTTCTATGTCTAGCCATTTCGCTCTTTTTCTACCTCCTTGCATTTTTATGTAGCTGGTCCTAGTGTTAAATTTCTTTTTGTACGTTTCTTTCTCGACCTACTCTTTGCCATTTTTGGGGGCTCAGCCTCCATTATTACACTTTCTTCTGCTTCACTTCTAACTACCTCTGTGCACGGAGTCCTCGCGGACCCCCTAAAAAAGCTACAGCCCTGCCTGCCAGGCGCCAGCCGATCTCTGCTCCCACCCTTCTGTTAAAATGAATGCCATCTCGCTGAAAAGCGCTATCAAAACCTGCTTTATGTACCTCCCTGTTTACCTCAACCACTTCGAAACGCTTCTCCAGGCTTAACTTTTTTATGTCCTGATTAAGTGTCACCATGTCCTTTTCCATCTTTCCGTTCAATCCTAGCACCTCTGGTACTGTGCATACCATCTGTGCATCTGCGTCTGCTGTGCTATCTCCCTGATCTCGCCAACTCCCGTAGCTAAACTTTCCCCCACTGCTGCAGCGTCACCATTTAGGACATCGTTTAGCCCCACGGCTACTATTAACATACTGCACTCTGCGGAATTCTTCAACAGCCTATTTTTACTCTCTTTTAGCACTGCCCTCATTGTTCTCCCTGGGAAGGCTTCAACCAACTCTCTTATCACACCTTACACGTTCCAAGATATCTCGCTTGCACCTGTTCATGTTAGAATCTCCGGCGATAAGCACCTGGGCCTTCTCTCTCCCTCTCCCAACTGTTGGCTCCTGCTTTCGGTTAGCTGTGTCCTTATCTCTGGGATTTTCATCCTTCCTTACTTCTTCCTTTTTTTCCGGCGTCTTAGCTGCTTCTAAATACCTCTGACGGTTCGGATCCGCCTGACCTACTTTGCTTATGCCTTCCATGCCAGTGCTGGCCCCAGCCACGTGGCCCGCATTAGAATGTTCGTCCTCGTTGGTTCCAAGGATAAAGTCGGCCCCTTTTTTTTTCAATTTGAGTAAGCTGTCCAAGCGCTTACTGATTTTCCGTTCTTAACAAACGTACTTCATTTTCTAAATCATCCACACGAGACACTAAACTGCCCCTTTCTTGATCCAATCTATCTAGACGCGCACTCAGTACGCCACACCGACATAAAAAGTCGCTGCCTTCCGCTTCACCTACAGAGTCAAAATGCGTTTCCTTGAAATTAACCTGCGCCTCACACTGAGTACACTTTACCTTCTTTTTATTGCACATCTTAAGCGCTCATCGACTGAACTATATCTATTACGAATTCTCAGAATATACAAATTGCCGAAAGAAGACACAAGAAACGACTAGCAAACACACGTTAAAAACCAATTCTGCGAATGCCAATAGCCTGTTGTTGTACCGATGAAAAACTATGCATGCACCCGGATCACAGCCTGAGGTAAGACCTTGACTCGTCCATCCAAAAGCGAAACGCGGCTGCTTCTCCCTATGTACGAGTCTAAAGGCACTAAACATAGTCGGGCAATAACGGCCTCTGCCTCTGAAGGCGTCGACTTCGTGAGAGAACACACGGCGTTTAGCAACCAACATTCCAATTGTCAAATAGGAGAATCTTGTGGTTTCGCTTCCTTGATCAGCGGGAGTACTCGACTCTGCGCGCAGAGGAGCTATGAAGCCGTGTGTCCCGAAACTCGCTTTGGCATATTTCACAAGGCCCATGAAGCAGATTTATCATTTTGTCGCGTTCTACAGTCGCGGCGTTATATCCAAATCAACTACAAGTATTACACTCGGGCATATCACTAGAAGCAAGTCGATAGTCTGCGGCAATATGCCCCAAATTGTGACCATGCTAGTTGCTTCTTTCCGGAGGGAGCGTAGTGTTTCTCACTGTCCTTCAGTTCATCCCCAATTCTACCAATGTTGGCAAGGTTCTGGGCTCAATGAAGCAGCCCGACATATCAGCAAGATCAGTAAGAGTCTTGCAGTTCCGTTCTTTGAGAAAGACTACGATCTGTGGGTGGCAACACTGCTGGAATCGCTCTGCGATCATTAGTTCTCTTATTCAAACGTCAGGTTGACCTCAGCAATATCTATCCACTGATCAAAGTGACTGGAGATGCACGCAATCAGCTGTCTTCTGCTTCACCATCTTCTGCCCGTGGTTGCCGAAATTTCTCCTGATATCTTTGTGCAGTAAACTTGAACCGCTGCAGCAAAGCATTTTTAACCCTCATATAATCAAGCGAATCTTCCGCTGTCATGCGGCCGATGTATGCAAGGGCTTCGAAGTTAGACACGTACTAACGGCTACAGCCCATTTATCTGGAGGCCATTGCTGTCCAGTAGCCACATGATCGCATTGCTGCAAATAAGCATGAAGATCCTTACGTCATTCGTCGAACAAAGGAAGTAATTTTTGAGGTGAGAGAACTGTAGGAGCTAGGCGCACTCGTGACCTCGAAATCAGTATTCACATCAGTACGGGCGCAATTCTGTAGCCTGAGCATTCATTTCAATACCTCCTTCTCTCTCTCTCTCTGGTACTTCCAGTCTACTTTCGGCCACTTGGCTCTCCATTTCGGCGACTTGCTTCTCCTTTTTTGCGGCTTCTCGAATTGCTTCTCGTTCGGCTGCGCCTTCAGCTCCCAGCGCGGTTCGTTCATTCTTTATTCAGGTACGAAGTTCTAGCCCGACAATCCTAATTTGGTCAAGATAGCAATCAACTTCTCTAGTTGCATTTTGACAACTCACAGAGGCTCAGATCTGGCACGGCAGGAAATGACGCTTGTCCGAATCTTGGCAGGCTCACCATATTGTTATGGAAGGGCCTTGTATCGATCTACTTGTTCTCAGAGGCAGGCGGGGTTTCCATTCGCCTGTCAGTCCGCGACGATGCGGATCCGGTGTGGTGGATTCTGCGAAGGCCTGGCTGTGGGCGTGGTGTCGACGCGTGGAGGTCCTCTCCAGACGCCTGGTTCCCGAGGATGGCCACAAATAAACAAAACATAGAGCCAGATCGATGAAGACCAGCCAAAGCGTTCTGACGCTGTTATAGCGCCCGCCGACGCTATAAAGTGGAGGCGCCGAGATCAGCGTAACCAGCCCGGGTTAGAGGAAAATAAAGATGTACAGCGCGTTCTGGGCTGTTCAGAATGAGAAGCCTGCCACGCTGATCATCTTGCTCTGGTGCTCCGCAGTGACCTGCAAATTCGCAACAGTGGTGAATCCGGCCTAAGAAATGACACACCCCAGCAACCTACCTCCCTCAGGCGACCTTCCGCCTGATGCTGCCTTGCGCCAACGGGACGTCGCAGTCTCCAGCTCCGCCTACCAACATTCTGGCCCAGGTGTCCGCAGATCTGGTTCGGCCAAGTGGAAGCCATCTTCCATCTGCACCACATCACCTCGGAGGCATCTCGGTTTCGTCATTTACTTTCCAACCTGCCTCCTGAAGTGGCTCAAGAGGTGGTGGACATTATCGCTGGATCATTGGGCGATGCTCCTTACCAGCGACTAAAGCAGGGCCTTCTGGACCGCACCACGGCGTAAGAGACTGCGCGCCTTCAGCAGCTGCTCACCTACGAAGAGCTTGGAGACCGCCGCCCCTCCCAGCTACTCACTAGCATGCGGCAGCTCATGGGCGAAAGCAACGCCGACTCGAAGGGCGCACTTTTGAGGCAGCTCTTCCTTCAACGTTTGCCGCAGTTTACCCGCCTCATCTTAGCCGCTGTGGGGGACTTGACCCTTGACCACCTCGCCCAGCTCGCTGATCGAGTCCATGACGCGACTTCTTCCGTCGCTGCCCTCTCTTCTCCACCGGAGACCTCCGTCATTTCACGGTTAGAGGCCCGGATCGATCAGCTGGCCGCTACTATCGATGCCCTTCGAACGTCCTCTCATGCTCAGCACGGTTTCTCTTCAAAACCTCGCCGCCGTTCGTCTTCACCGAGCGGTCTGCACTCGTCCAGTCATCGCAGTCCCTGTCTCTGCTGGTGTCACCGAACTTTCCAGCACCGCGCCCGCAAGTGCACTCCATCATGCAACTGGTTGGGAAACGCGGAGCGAGGTCACTGACGGCGGCGTGTGACCTCGCTCTTCAACCTGGCCGCCTTTTCGTCGTCATAGACCGCATTTCTGGCCTGCGCTTCCTCGTCGACACTGGTGCCGAAGTCATCGTAGTGCCGTCCTCCAAGGCTGACCGTGTTTCCATGTCACATGGACCTATTCTCCGTGCGGCCAACTCAACCTCCATCGCAACGTATGGTCTCCGATCCCTCACTCTGAACATTGGCCTGCGGCGCACATTTCGATGGGTCTTCATCGCTGATGTATCCGACTTCCTGACGCATTTTCATCTGGACGACAGCATGCGTCGCCATCGTCTCATCGACAGCAAGGCGCGCCTTTCCATCACTGGCGTTATATCGGCTGTCGCTTTCACTGGCATCCGAACTCTTCGAAGTACGTCGCCCGTGAACTTCGTCAGCTGGCCTGCATATCGGATTTCACAACCGATATTCGACATATCAAAGGCACCGACAACGAGGCAGCTGACGCACATTCACGCATTACTACCATCGACTTGTCTTCACCTGCTGTGGACTGGCACTCTCTGGCCCGGGCGCAGCTTGAAGACCCTGAGCTGCAAGCCCTGCGTGCCCACCCCCGAGCCCTCCGTCTGCAGCTCGTGCCTTATTCGTTAGTACCCGGATCGCTCTGGTGCCACCTATCATCGGCTTTACCGCGACCGTTCATCCCGGAGGACTTTCCTCGTGCCATTTTCCATTCCCTCCACGACATCTGCCATCGTAGCATTCGAACCACGCAGCGCTTCGTTACCCAACGGTACGTCTGGCCGCGAAATTAACACCGACGTTCGCCAGTGGGCCCGCTCGTGCCTTGCTTGCCAGTCCGCCAAAGTGACACGCCATATCAAGACTCCCCCTCAGCCTTTCCTGCCACCTGAATCACGCTTTGACCATATTAACCTTGACCTGGTTGGACCGCCTCCCCCCTCTCAGGGCTACACGTATATTCTGACGATGAATTCAGTTATTTTGCGCAAAAAACACGACACAAAAGAAACGAGGTAGACAGGAAAAGCGCTTACTAACAACTCAGGTTTTTATTGACGGAACATTTGCTTAAATAAAGCAGCTGCTCTTATCAACAAGGAGAAGAAAATAAGGGACTTTGCATACATATCAGATCAGCACAGATCCCAGATCAGCACAGATCCCAAAACCTGAGTTGTTAGTAAGCGCTTGTCCTGTCTACCTCGTTTCTTTTATGTCGTGTTTTTTGCGCAAAATAACAGAATGCTTAGGCACCAACTAGCCTGCAAAAGCGTACTCGCAACTTATATTCTGACGATGGTTGACCGCTTCACTCGTTGGCCCAAAGCCGTGCCAATTCCGGACATTACTGCGCAAGCAGTTGCCAGAGCTTTCGTTTCAGCGTGGGTTTCCTCCTTCGGCTGCCCCGGCATTGTTACCACGGATCGCGGCCGCCAGTTCGAATGTGCCCTCTTCACTTCGCCCACACGGCTACTCGGCACTAAACACTGCCGCACCACATCATACCATCCCTGTGCCAACGGTATAGTCGAGCGGCTCCAACGCCAGCTCAAGGCTGCCCTCACTGCGCGCCTGGAGCGCGAGCACTGGGTAGACCGCCTCCCTATGGTGCTCCTAGGCCTACGTGCGGTCTTGCATCGTGACCTTGGCTCTCGGCGGCCGATCTCTTTTTCGGTACATCCCTGCGGCTTCCCGGAGACCTGTTCGTACCTCCGGCTCCCTCGTCCCAGCCCCTACAATACCTTCATCGCCCACAAGACTGTCCTCAGCATCTGCGCCCAGTGCCGCCTCGCTCATCTGCCCATCAAGCCTTTGTGCACCCAGACCTTGCTTCCTCGATGCATGTGTTTCTCAGGCGAGACGCTGTAAAGGCGCCTCTTACCCCCTCAGACGACGGCCCGTACGGCGTCCTCAACAGGACGACAAGGTCGGCGACAATCCTGCTGGATGGTCGTGAAGAGGTCGTCTCTCAAGATCGCCTCAAACCCGCGTACCTCGAGACACCTCCCCAGGAGCTCCCCTCATATGTTTTCGGCTTATCTGCAGACCTGCTTGCCGCCGTGGCACCCCCATCTCTGCCCCGTCGGCGCTTACATTTCGCCGTTCCGTCTAGGCGGGGGGCCCTATAGCGCCCGCCGACGCTACAAAGCGGAGGCTCTGAGATCAGCGTTACCAGCCCGTGTTAGAGGAAAAAGATGTACAGCGCGTGCTCGGAGCGCAAGCACGGCACGGGCTGTTCAGAATGAGAAGCCTGCCACGCTGGTCATCTTGCTCTGGTGCTCCGCTGCGACCTGCAAATTCACAACACTGTTTTACTTTTTCTTCTAACTCCAAACTTCTTTTTTCCCTTTCTCTGCTGTCGTTACCACCATGCGCTGTGCAACAACTTCATGACACTGGCGCTAATATTACATGTAAGCAAAGCGCAAAAGATAAGAAATTTTTCTTTGTTACTTACTTAGTGAATTATTCTGTTCATTATTACAGCGCAAAGACGGCACAGAACAAGAGGAGGACACTGTTGTGTCCTCCTCTTGTTCTGTGCAGTCTTTGCGCTGTAATAATGAATGTATGTAACCAACTCGCCCAAAATGTTGTATTAATTCTGTAATGGTTCTTTTCTAATGGCACTACTCTTCGTTAGCATAAATACCCTTCGGCAACTCATGCATACACTAATGCAACTTCACTCGAATGTAGCAACTTTGCTCGGTAGTGTATTGATTTCGTACTCGTCTCTGACTGAAGGGCCGGAGTTCGATTTCTAGGACGCTGAGAACAATTTTATTTATTTGCTTCCTTGCAGGTTTTCGCGTTACAAAGGAGAACAACGCCAACACTGGTTTTTCAGCGCCACGGGGTCCTTGACTCTATCGCGGTAATATTGGTTGCATATGCGTCTGTGGTTAGCGCTCGCGCCTCGCGCACTTAACGGTGGTCAGTTCGCGCTTAGGCACTCTTGTCTCCGTCTACTCAAAAATCCGAATGTCCCTTTGCCGGACGCTGAGAGCTACATTTGAACATATCAAGCTCATATGCCCAAAGTTTCATCCACCTGCCGAATGGGGCCTTAGGGACAACGAGAATATGTAGATCATGGTCTCCGGCTCAGAACCGCGGCTTCACAAAGGAGACTGGTCGACTGGGTCGAAGCGGTCGCCGTCAGGCACGGCCTGCCGGTCAATACGCGTGATCAGGAGCTGGGCCAGCCCTAGTAATATTTTGCAGCTCCACAAAATAGTTTTTCACCACCACCATGAACAAAAATTGTCGTCTAAATATTAGAAGTTTTCATAAGTTATAAAGCTTGCACGGTTGTTATTAACGCAGCGACAATCTTCCAGGTGGATAATGAAATCAAAATGACGCTTTGAGCATTTTTATTTCATCATCATCATCATCATCAGCCTGATTATACCCACTGCAGGGCGAAGGCCTCTCCCATATTTCTCCACTTAACCAGGTTCTGTGCTAGCTGCATCCACTTGACCCCTGCGAACTTCTTAATCTCATCCGCCCACCTAACTTTCTGCCTCCCCCTGCTACGCTTTCCTTCCCTTGGAATCCAGTTTGTTACCCTAAGCGACCATCGGTTATCCTCTCTTCGCACTACATGTCCTGCCCATGTCCATTTCTTCTTCTTAATTTCCACTAGAATGTCGGTAACTTGAGTTATTTCTCTGACCCACTCTGCACGCTTTCTATCTCTTAATGTTACCCCTACCATTTTTCGTTCCATAGCCCTCTGGGTTGTCCTCAACTTAAGTAGAACTCTCTTGGTTAGCCTCCACGTTTCAGCCCCATAGGTGAGTACAGGCAAGATGCAACTGTTGTATACTTTCCTCTTGAGCGATACCGGTAAGCTGCTAGTCATGATCTGCGAGTGCTTGCCAAATGCGCTCCATCCCAATCTTATTCTTCTTGATATTTCCTTTTCATGGTCCGGATCTGCGGTTACTATCTGTCCTAAGTAGACATATTCGCCTACTATTTCCAGTATTTCGCTACCTAATGTAAACTGCTGTTCCTTCCCGAGGCTGTTGAACATTGCCTTAGTCTTCTGCATATTGATTTTCAAGCCTACCTTTCTACTTTTTCTGTCTAGGTCATCAATCATTATTTGCAGTTCATCCCCCGAGTTGCTTAGCAAGGCAATGTCATCAGCAAATCGCAGATTACTGAGGCATTCTCCATCTACCCTTATCCTTAACTGCTCCCATTCCAAGTCTCTGAATACTTCCTCTAAACAAGCTGTGAATAGTACTGGGGAGATTGTGTCTCCTTGCCTAACACCTTTCTTTATGGGAATTTTGTTGCTTTCTTTATGTAGAACTATGGTTGCTGTGCAGCCACTATATATATCTTCCAGCACTTTCACGTACGGCTCGTCTACCCCCTGATTTCGCAATGCCTGCATCACCGCCGAGGTTTCAACTGAGTCAAATGCCTTTTCGTAATCAATGAATGCTATATATAAGGGCTGGTTATATTCCGAGCATTTTTCTATCACCTGATTGATGGCGTAGTGGTAGAACATCCGCCTCGCATGCAAGAGGACCGGGGTTCAAATCCCGGTGCCGCGCAATTCTCCACCGGATGACAAAAAAAAAAAGAAAAAAAAAAGAAGAAAAAAAATCCGCGTGTCGATGGAATTGCATATACAGGTTTGGGGTGCGACCTGATGCCTCTGGCAACGCACTCCCTCACCAGAACAGGAGTTGGCCACCCTGGTGCAGTAATTGGCCACAACCTCCTATGATAAGCTCCATAAAACCCCGGCCCTCAGTCACCAGCGGCTGCGGAACAACTGACCACGGCGGCGGTCAGACCTGTGACGCAGCAGGGGGTGCTAAGAAAGCCTGGCTCCGCTGGACAGGCTGCCATTGGAAACTGACCCTGGCAACGTTTAATGCTAGAACCCTAGCTAGTGAAGCTAGTTTAGCAGTGCTGTTAGAGGAACTAGAGGGCATGAAATGGGATGCCATAGGGCTTAGTGAGGTTAGGAGGCCGAATGAGGCATATACTGTACTGAAGGATGGGCATGTACTGTGTTATCGAGGTTTACCAGAGAGGCGACAACTAGGGGTAGGCTTCCTTGTCAATAAGTATATAGCGGGTAATATAGATGAATTCTATAGTATTAATGAAAGGGTTGCAGGCATCGTAATTAGGCTTAATAAGCGGTATAAACTGAAGGTTGTACAGGCCTATGCACCTACATGTAGTTATGATGACCAGGCAGATGAAAGCTTCTATGAAGATGTAGAATCGGCAATGCGAAAAGTAAAGACGCAGTATACTGTACTAATGGGCGACTTCAATGCCAAGGTAGGGAAAAAACAGGCAGGAGACAAGGCAGTAGCTGACTATGGCATTGGTTCTAGGAATAGCAGGGGGGAGTTACTAGTTGAGTTTGCAGAGCGCAATAACTTCCGAATCATGAATACCTTCTTCAGCAAACGGAAGAACCGGAAATGGACATGGAAAAGTCCTAACGGAGAGACTAAAAATGAAATCGACTTCATAATGGGTTCAACCCCCGCCATTGTGCAGGATGTAGAGGTAATCGGGAAAGTTTGATGCAGTGACCACGGTATGGTGAGGTCCCGATAGCCTAAATCTGAAGAAGGAGCGCAACAGATTAGTAAGAAAGAAACCCATCAACGAATTAGCGGTGAGGTGGAGGGCAGAAGAGTTCAGGATCTCGCTACAGAATAGGTATTCAGCTCTAACTGAGGATGGCGACATTACCCTAGAGGCAAGGAACAATAATTTCAGAGATATCATTACTGAGTGCGTCGTAGAAGTAGGCGGTAGGATAGTTAGAGAATACACCGGTAAGCTGTCTAAGGAGACGAAAGATTTGATTAAGAAACGCCAGAGTATGAAAGCTTCCAACCAAATAGACCAGATCGAATTGGCCGAGATATCAAAGCTAACCAATAAGCGCAAGGTGGCCGATATAAGAAAGTATAACATGGAGAAAATTGAGCATGCTCTAAAGAACGGGGGAAGCCTTAAAGCGCTAAAGAAGAAATTGGGCATAGGCAAAAACCAGATGTATGCGATAAGGGATAAGGCGGGCAACGTCATCACTAATATGGAAAAGATAGTCAAAGTAGCCGAGGAGTTCTATACAGATCTCTACAGTAGCCAAAGTAGTCAGGACCGTAATGAGATTGGCGTTAAGGAAAAACAGTCAGACGTTCCACCAGTGACGAAGGATGAGGTCAAGAAAGCACTAGAAACTATGAAAAGGGGGAAATCAGCTGGAGAGGATCAGATAACTACAGATTTGCTGAAGGACGGGGGGTATATCGTGCTAGAAGAACTGGCCACCCTGTACACGCAGTGTCTGGTGTTAACGACGGTACCGGAACCATGTAAGAATGCAAACATTATCCTCATTCACAAGAAAGGGGACTCTAAGGACCTTAAAAATTACAGACCAATCAGCTTACTGTCTGTTACCTATAAGGTATTTACTAAGGTAATCGCTAATAGAATCAGGACAACCTTAGACTGCAATCAAGCAAAGGATCAAGCAGGGTTTCGGAAACGGTACTCTACTATCGATCATTTTTATTTACTCATATACTTATGGAAAAAACGTGACTTCGCACCCAGCGCTCACTGCTCCAGTTCACGATAGCAGCGCTCACGTCGTTTTGACAACTTCCGAGATCGCTGTTGGTTTATTAGCGACTGGGCAACTACTCCACCATCGCCATGACATAGCCTGTCGATGGCGAATATCCTACTCAATCTAGAGGGATGCATATTCATATGCACGGGCAGGTGGCTTTGGCAGCCCAGGTTGGCCAAAGCTGCTCACAGGCCCTGTATATGCAATAGCATCCTCCCACAGGAGCACGCCCATGATGTGGCGTGTCGGTGAGTGGCGACACTGTGGGTTTCCGAGCCAAGTGCTTTCCATATTCCGTCGAAACAGGACCCCGCAGGAGCACCTTAGTAGGCCCTTGGGTGTCGGTGTGTGGCGACACCGCGGACTCCGAAGCGGCGCCAGAGCTTCGTTGGCTAGCAAACGTTGGCCAGTGCGCCTGCGCGTCTCCAACCTGAGCCCCGGGGGGCCCACTCCACAGGACATCGTAGCTGTATGTAGCGGATGTCGGTGAGTGGCGCCACCGTGGGGAAACCGAGCCAAACGGGGGGTGCTGCGATCGTCAGGCAGCGGTCTAACAGTGCCCCCTTCCGCGTCGGTTCTCTGCCGCCAGAGAGCCGTCGCGGCAAAGCAAGCACTTGGGCCTTTCGGGGCTCAGGCTGTGGACACGCCCCCACAGGAGCAGCAGAGTGGCACGCCCCCGCTGTTCGGTGATTTGCGCCACCGTGGGTATCCGAGCTGAGCATAGTCCGTTTCGATGTTGAATGGAAAGACACATCGCAGGAGCACTTCGGTTAGCCGCCGTTGGTGTCGGTGTGTTGGCGCCACCGCGAACTCCCAGCCAAAACCAAAAGAAGTGCGCTTCTTTTTTATTATGCGTACGATGGCTTGGAAGTAGTCACCGCCATTTCCTTGACATTTCACCTGCAAGCAACTGCACTATGTAGTGGCGTCGAGAGGTGGCTCGGTCCGCACCGGGTGCAACGCTCAGGGGGGTGCAGCAGTCAGATGGGGGAAGGGGTGAGGGGCAAAATATATTTTGTGTAAAGACGCGAAAAGGCGCGCATTTGTGGAGACATTGAATGACAAGTGTGATCTCCTCGTAGAACGAATTATTTTTTTTTTGAGGAGCGCTTGAAAACACATTCCTTAGTTTATGCTAGAGACTGCCCGCCATTTTAACATTGGACCAGGCCTATGTACGTGCGTGTACACTGCGCGGGAGCATGTTAGACGACACCCGTCTTCAGCTGCGCTGCCGCATCGCCTCTTCTTGTTTATGTGCACCTCACTCTCCTTTTCCAAGCTAGGACTTATGGCAGCATCTCTCTAGCAGTCGTTTGTATTTTGTCTCGTTCATTTATCTCCTGTACCTTTCTCGCTCCTCGGCCCAGTCACACATCCGCCTCACACTTTCAAAACGCCGAATGGCACGGAATGCCTGTTGCTCAGGGGATGGCAAGTCTGATCGCTACGCACTGACTAGAACAAAAAAAATGAGAAGGAGGGCACATGTGTTATTTGCACCTGTGGTGTTCAGTTCTTGACGAAGTCAATGCTACACAGTTGTATTTGTAGACAAAAGGAATATCCCTTGACAAAGCAGCAGAAAAGTTACAGGCCCAAAATTTTTTTCTCGAAAAGATAAGTAGTCGCCTAGTGGAAAATGCTGTTAAGCAGGCGGTCATAAAATGTAATGAACTTGGGAATTGCAGTTTAGAGGCATGTCAGGTTCCGGAAGAGGATGGAAGGTGAACAAGCCAGAGATTCGGGACTTTCGTTGCAGGAAGAAAATAAGAGGGAGATGCTGGAGTGGACTGATAGATTCTATACCGATCTCTGCACAAGATCCAAAAGCGATTCGACATGTGACAGCTCTGTTTGGACCTGTTGAAGCAAACTTTCTTTATTCAACTTAAGAAGAGCTCAAAGTTTCTATTCTGAAACTTACTGAATTCGATGACGAACTGTTTGACACCGCTGTCCTTATCTAAATTCCTAGGATGAGGATACATCTCAAAGCAGCCGGGATGGCCCTCGAAATCACCAACAGTTTGGCAGCATTGGACTTCTTGACATTCACTACGGAGTGGGATTTCGTAGACTCCTTTCCCAACCTGCCATTTGGGCTGTAGATATTTCTCACGGTATGTGTGTCTGTGGCATCATGTGAGAGAAGTTTTTCTGAGCGGTAACTAATAAAAAACTATTTCAGATCTCCATTGGGGCAGATTAGGCTATCAGATCTGGCATTATTATTGATTGAAAGTGAGCTGGTAAAAAGCACCGATTTTGGCCAGCAGCTTCGCAGTCTGGAAGCCAGGAAAGCACAATTTTTATGAGTTTCAGTTTTTCTTTGCATTCCGTGAATACCTGCTTTTAATATTGACACATGCCATTCATAGACGACGAAGATTTGAACGGGCGATTCGGAAAAGACGACGAAGCATACGGTGCTGCGCTTTCGTGCTGCCTTGACTGGCTGTTGGTGTTCTTCGGTGCCAGAGGGCCAGAGCGCCTTCTTTGTAACGTTACGTTACAAATCTGGTGGAGGAATAGCCAGGTATCGATCCAGTCCTGCATAATCAACCTGTCAATACGGAGCTTACCCCCGTATATCAACGCCTCGGCCGCCGCCTACGTGGAGAGCCCCCTGAATTCGGACCCCTTCCGGTCGCTACCAGGACGACGCACCCTCAGACGGCCGTAGAACCTGCTGCAATGACATTCTGTGTCATCAGCCGCGAACACCCCCCTCTTTTCATGGCGACGTGTTCGAGGACGCCGAGGACTGGCTTGAGAACTACGAGCGAGTTGCTCGTTACAACGGGTGGACTGATGAGCGTAAGCTCCACAACGTGTACTTCGCTCTTGAAGAGTCTGCACGGACATGGTTTGAAAACCATGAGGCTTCCTTTCCATCCTGGGCAGCCTTCTGTCTTGATTTCAAAGCCACGTTTCCTAGCGCCGACCGCCGGGAGCGAGCAGAAGCTGCGCTACACTCGCGCATTCAGCGCCAGAACGAGGGCGTTCGTATGTTCTTTGAGGCCATGACACGCCTTTTCAACCGTGCAGACCCACAAATGCCAGAAGATAAGAAGCTGCGTCACTTGATGCGGGGCGTTAAACAAGAACTTTTCGCGGGACTGGTGCGCAGTCCACCACGCACTGTGGCGGAGTTTCTCAGCGAGGCAGCGACCATGGAGACAACGCTGCAACACCGAGCCCGACAGTACAACCGTGACGTGAACATCATTAGGTCCGACGCACCCCCTGTACATGTCGGCAGTGACATGGACTCACTACGCAATCTCATCCGTTCTGTCATGCGGGAGGAACTGCAAGCGCTCCGGATGCCTTGCAACACAGCATCTTTTCCTTCATTGGCTGAAGTCGTCCGGGACGAGGTGCGTATGGCAGCTCAGCAAGTTGCTGACGTTGTTCCCCAGCAGCGCGTTCCTCACCAGACGTTTGACGCGAGGCCCACCTACGCGTCCGTCCTGAGTGAGGCTCCCCCGCCAGACCATGTTATCAACGCCGCAGCTCCAGCAATGGCTCGCATGGAGCCGCATGCAGCCTCGCTACTCCCCTCCGCCAATCTACCAGCCACCCCGTAAAAGTCAAGTATGGCAGCCCCGGGATCGTCGGCCCCTGTGCTATCATTGCGGTGAAGCCAATCACCTTTACCGGGCGTGCCCGTACCGCCGCGTCAACATGCGGGGTTTCGCCTCAGAGGGCCTCTACCCTCGGAATGCAGAACGGCCTACTGAGATTGCAAGCGACCTTGCAGCGGGACAGTACCCCGCACCTCCACCAGATTTGTAACGTAACGTTACAGAGAAGGCGCTCTGGCACTCTGGCACCGAAGAACACCAACAGCCAGTCAAGGCAGCACGAAAGCGCAGCACCGTATTGCTTCGTCGTCTTTTCCGAATCGCCCGTTCAAATCTTCGTCGTCTATGAATGGCATGTGTCAATATAACCGTAATTTTTGTTTCGTTACACCTTCCATGAATAAAAGTGGTTTTTAAGTTGTAAAACATTTTGTAACAGTAGAACTTCGGTTATACGAATCTCAACGGGTCGCGAAAGACTTCCTATCACCCGAACATTGGTATCATAAAAACGAAAAAGAATAAGTTTACAGAATCGTGAGAAAGACAGTTGCGCAGAGCTTTTTACGACCGAGAAGGGTTACTACGGTCGCGCGGTCACAACCCACCACTCGCAGCGCACACAGCGCGACAGTCAATCGCGACTTTGGCGTCGTGCGCGCAACGTGCCTCCGCGTACTTCTCGCGGGGCGTACAGCACGACTTGAGTTACTGTATAGGCTCAGGACGAGAAGCGTACAGCGTGCGATTATAAAAGTCGCGAAGTCTACAATGCGCGGACTCCGCATCACCGCAAACTGCTCGTGATGCGTACATACAGCGCGGTTGGCGATCGCGTAGTGCTCAAGGTTGCGGTCGCAGTTCAGACGTTCGAGTTGTTAGTGGCGCGGGAAAGTGACCGGAACATCCGAAATTTTGCACATTGTACGCAGTGCATTCCGGCCGGGAAATTCCGCAAATTCGTATCATCCCAATATTTTGTATCAACCGGAATCGTGTCACCAAACCTTTACTGAGATAGGTCAGTTCTTGATTGTGCTTTCGCCTTGCGCTCTTTGCGTGAATGTCCGCTTTTAAAATAACCGTGATAATTTTGTTATAATTTATATGAAGAAAACTGGTCTTAAGTGTTAATTTTTTTTGTATATCGGTCGGTTCTTGATTGTATAACGAATGCGTTCGAGGAATACGTGTAGGCCTTTTAAATTTTGTATATGCGGCAGACATAATTATTTGCTCCTTGTTACTTTTGCAAGTTTCGTGTTTTCTGGTATGTTCATTAAAGGTCCTGATTAACCCCTTGTCTGTTTCATGACTTTAGTTATTTGCTCTGCGTTCCAGGTGTCCTTGAGTTACAGATTTGCCTCTCTAGTTCTCACATGCCATTCCTATGAATATTCCTGAGCATGTGATAACGTGCATAGTCTGGCATTGTTTGTGTTCACCATTTTTTTCCTCTGAGCCTTTATTACCGGCATAAGTGCAGTTGTTTATGTAACCAGCTGAGTAAGCACTAACCCAAGGAGGTCACAGGAAGGCGCTTCTATACGGGTTCTCACGTTTTCTTCGCGATTATTTTTGATAGTCTCTATATATATAAGCAGCCGCTAGGCGGCTGCTTATCGAGAGTCTCGTGCACGGACTCGAAGAAGTGCCCCGTGGCGTTCGAGAAGAAGCTGAAGTTAGCTGCCGTCTCTCGGTGCTCCGACCCTGCTCTTCTGCGCCTGCTAGCTCAACCCTCCATTAAAACCCACCCTTCTGGTTACGGGCCTAAACGGCTACGTGACACTGGTGGAGGTGAGGCCTTGAACTACATGTCTCGGGCCTCTCGCAGCCGCTCATCGAGTCCCAACCGGCTTCCGCTCGTATCTACACCCGTTCATCGCTGCAGCCGTTGCCTCCGGGGTCTGGCGCCGGAATTTGCTCCTCTACCTGAACCGAAGCCAGCTGACCAGCAGTTAGAGACTTCTGCAATGGCCCAGGCAAGTCAGCATCAGTTGCTGCTTCAGCAGCCTCGTACGCCCCCCAGTTTCCATGCCGGTACTGGGGAAGATGTCGACGACTGGATCGACCAGTTCGAGCGAGTGGCGCAATTTAATCACTGGAACCCGGCTCAGAAGCTGCGCAATGTATATTTCGCGCTTGAAGACTGCCAAAACGTGGTATGAGAATAGGGAGGCCAGTCTTCAAAACTGGGATTCCTTTCGCCAGCAGCTGCGGGAAACCTTTGCCAACCACGACCGCCGTGATCGCGCACGCCGCCTCCTAGAAGCTCGTGTGCAACTACCTAACGAAAGTGTGGCCATGTTCACCGAGGACGTGACGCGTCTTTGCCGACGGGCTGATCCCGACATGACGGAATCAGCGAAGTTGCGCCACCTGATGCAGGGCGTAAAAGAACCCCTCTTCGCTGGTCTGGTTCGGAGTCCACCTCAAACCGTCGCGGACTTCATCAATGAAGCTACCCTCATTGAGCGAGCCCTGCAGCAAAGATACCGGCACACGGAGTCTGCCTGTGGTCAGCCCTTCAGCAGTGTGGCCACATTGAACAGGTCCACTGACGATCACTCTCTGCGTGAGCTGATCCGCGAGGTAGTTCGCGAGGAGCTCCTCAAGTTCAACCTTGGATCGCCTAACCCGACTGCCGTGGCTGTCACCGAAGCCGTGCGGGAAGAAATAGGTCAGACATTGTCACCGCCTGAGTCGGAGCCACGTTCTATGAACTACGCAGCGGCTCTTCGTCGGCCTGCAGTGCCTCCTGCGCAACAGCTTCGTTTCGAAGCACAGCCGTCGCCCACTTTGCAGCCACCGTTCTACCAACCGTCCTACCAGCCGCCATCCCAGCAGAGCCTCGTCATGCAGCCGTCCGCTCCTCAGCCACTGTTCTACCAGCCGCCATCCCAGCAGAGCCCCGTCATGCAGCAACCGGTTCGGAAGGCAGACGTCTGGCGCACTCCTCGCCAACGGCCGCTGTGCTACCACTGCGGAGAACCCGGCCACTTGTACCGTCGTTGTCCATACCGGGAACTCGGTCTTCGGGGTTTTGCTCGTGATTCCCCGCGTCCCCGGGTCGGCGAACGCCCTCCAGAAATCGGAGAATATCTGGCAACCCGGGCAACCTCTTCGAGCGACAGTACACAGTCTTCTCCCGTGCGCTACTCGTCACCCGGCCGCCGTGAGTTTAATCATGTGCCGAGGCGCCGGTCGCCAAGCCCACACCGGGGAAACTGAAGGCGGCGACCTCAGGGGGGCAGGTTGCTGACGAACGGAATCGATGTCCCGAGGACCCTCCCGTGACGACTCAGCCCGATGCTGTGACTACGATGCCTCCGCCGCCCCATGAACCCGAAACTCCCAGTCAACCTCGAGCCGATCACGTTGTTAGCGCCGACCTTTCCGTTCTCGTCGACGGACACCCAGTAACCGCTTTGGTAGATACCGGAGCAGACTTTTCAATAATAAGCAAGAATTTCGCAGATCAGCTCTCCAAGGTTAAAACTGAATGGCTGGGGTCGCAAATTCGTACTGCTGGCGGTCACCTTATGACGCCGATCGGACGATGCACTGCCCGAGTAACCATCGCCGATTCAGCCTTTGTAGCCGTTTTTGTTATCCTGCCACACTGCTGCAAGGACCTCATACTCGGCATGGACTTTTTACGTGAGCATGGGGCCATTATTAATGTTCCTCGCCGTACTGTGACGTTTTCGACGCCTGCAACGACGACCGAACGACGCCACGCACCTTTACGCATCGTTGACGCGGATGTATCTATGCCGCCACGTTCGTCTGCTCTCGTCACAGTCAGGTGCGACGACCAGTCCTGTGCTGCCGGCGTTGCCGAACAGAACACAGAGCTTCTGTTACATCATGGAGTCTGTGTTGCACGCGGTATAGTTCATCTGACTAATGGTCTAGCTCACGTGCTGATTACGAACTTCGGGAACGAACGGCAACGCATCGCTAAGGGCACCACGGTAGCCTACTTTGAAGGTGTCGCAGAAGCAGCCCACGACTGCTTTGTTCTTGAGACCAACACGTCTGCCAGCCAAACGCCCAACTTCGACCCTGATGTGAATCCCGCTCTATCACCGGCAGAGAAGGACAGACTCGTCGGGCTACTCTTTCAGTTTCAAGACTGCTTCTCATCCGCTTCCGCGTTTAAACAGTCGTCCTTGACCAAGCACTGCATAATAACCGACGACCGCACCCGACCAGTCCGACAGAACCCCTACCGAGTGTCACCGCGGGAACGCGAAGTCATTGCTCAACAGGTAGACGAGATGTTAAATGACGGTGTCATACAACCATCGAGGAGTCCCTGGGCTTCGCCTGTTGTCCTCGTTAAGAAGAAAGACGGGAGTTTAAGGTTTTGCGTGGACTACCGTAAGCTCAATCAAGTCACAAAAAAGACGTCTACCCGCTGCCATGCATTGATGACTCATTAGACCGGTTGCGCCACGCGCGCTACTTTTCATCGCTTGATCTTAAGAGCGGTTACTGGCAGATCGAAGTCGATGAACGTGATCGCGAGAAGACAGCGTTTGTCACACCCGACGGACTTCAAAGTCCTACCTTTCGGATTGTGCTCCGCTCCAGCGACATTCCAGCGAATGATGGACGCAGTTCTATCTGGTCTTAAATGACAGATGTGTCTAGTCTACCTGGACGACGTTGTTGTGTTTTCACCAACGTTCGAGGAACACCTCCAACGTCTCTCCGCTGTGCTACGGGCTATCAGATCTGCCGGCTTCACGTTAAAACCACAAAAGTGTCACTTTGGCTATGAAGAGCTCCTGTTCTTGGGCCAAGTCGTCAGCCATCGAGGAGTTCGTCCCGATCCCGCTAAAACAGCAGCCGTCATCAAATTCCCTACTCCATGTAACAAGAAGACAGTTCGCCGTTTCTTGGGCCTCTGCGCCTATTACCGCAGGTTTGTTGAAAACTTATCGCGCATTGCCGCTCCGTTGACACGTCTCACCAGGGATGATGTCACCTTCACCTGGACGGACGAATAGCAAAAGGCATTCGACGAGTTACGGCACCGCTTGCAGACAACACCTGTGCTTGCCCATTTCGATGCGAATGCCGAGACTCTGGTCCACACAGATGCCAGCAACGTGGGTCTAGGCGCTGTACTCGTCCAGTGGCAAGACGGTGCCGAGCGAGTTATCGCATACGCCAGCCGGGCTTTGTCCCGTGCCGAATCGAACTATTCCACCACCGAAAAAGAATGTCTGGCTGTTGTATGGGCGGTGATGAAATTTCGACCCTATCTTTATGGCCGGCACTTTCGGGTTGTGAGTGACCATCACTCTTTGTGCTGGTTAACGAACTTGCGAGACCCCTCCGGACGCCTTGCACGATGGAGTTTACGGCTACAGGAGTTCGACATGACCATCGTGTATAAGTCTGGACGTCAGCACAACGACGCCGACTGCTTGTCCCGTTCACCTGTCGAGGCTGCGCGGGAAGACGAAGAACCAGACTTCCCCCTTATCGCAGCCGTCGACGCGCTCACTGTTTCGCAGCAGCAACGTGACGACCCGGCTCTCGCACCACTTATCAATTTTCTGGAAGCGCGCTCTACAGAAATTCCCCGCCTCTTCGCCAGAACGCATTCATCGTTTTGCATGCGAAACAATGTTTTATACAAGATCAACTTCGCTCCGAAGGGAAGAGATTACCTCCTCGTCGTACCAGAGTCTCTTCGCGAAGAAATCTTACAGGCATGTCATGACGAGCCCACCGCGGGTCACCTGGGGTATGCTCGAACTCTGGCCAGAATTAAAAAGAGTTATTACTGGCCAAACCTTGCGGCCGCAGTACGACATTACGTGAGGACATGCCATGATTGCCAGCGACGGAAAACACCGCCTGTGAAACCGGCCGGTTTACTGCATCCTGTTCAAGTGCCAAGATACCCATTCGAACAAGTTGGCATGGATCTGTTGGGTCCTTTTCCAATTTCGGATTCGGGCAACAGGTGGATAATTGTCGCTACAGATTACCTCACGCGTTACGCTGAAACGAAGGCTCTCCAGCTTGGTACAGCAATCGAGGCAGCGAAATTTTTCATCGAACGCATCGTCCTGAGGCACGGCGCCCCGACAGTTATAACGGACCGAGGCACTGCTTTCACTGCCAAGCTACTGGAATCTGTCATGCAACTAAGCGGCACTACCCATCGCAGGTCAACCGCCTACCATCCACTAATGGCTTAACAGAACGTCTGAACAAAACTCTCGCCGACATGATGTCCATGTACGTGGATGTTGAACATCGGTCGTGGGATAACGTCCTGCCGTACGTCACGTTTGCGTACAACACGGCGCTGCAGGAAACAACGCAAATGACGCCGTTCTCCTTATTGTATGGCCGTGAAGTTTCGACAATGCTCGAAGCCATGTTGCCCCACGACGGCCGTGACCTCGAAGTTGGCGCCGAGGAGTTCACTCAACGCGCAGAAGAAGCGCGACAGCTGGCGAGGGCACGCATCCGGAACCAGCAAGGTCGAGACGCCCAGCGTTACGATCACCGCCACCGTGTAGTGACTTTCGAACCGGGCGATAGAGTGTGGCTTTGGACTCCGATTCGACGTCGGGGACTATCCCAAAAACTTCTGAAGCAGTACTTTGGCCCATACAAAGTGCTCCGTCAGCTGAGCGACGTCACGTACGAAGTGCTTCCGGACGGCCTTTCTTCTACTTGTCGCCAGCAGAAAGCCGAGGTTGTCCATGTCGTGCGCATGAAGCCGTACTTTTCGCGAGGAAATTAGCGCACCGCCTACCGCATGTTTCTTGCTTTATTTTTTTTTTATCTCTGGTTTCGAATTCATCAAGTTGACATTTATTTATTTTTAGAGAGGGGGGGTAATGTAGCGTGTGCAACAGCAGCCGCTAGGCGGCTGCTTATCGAGAGTCACGTGCACGGACTCGAAGAAGTGCCCCGTGGCGTTCGAGAAGAAGCTGAAGTTAGCTGCCGTCTCTCGGTGCTCCGACCCTGCTCTTCTGCGCCTGCTAGTTCAACCCTCCATTAAAACCCAACCTTCTGGTTACGGGCCTAAACGGCTACGTGACGATATGTATGCGAAGTTGCATTGCTACTGCGTTATATTCAGTGTAGCATTTACCACTTCACATACTTGGTATATTTGTGCGCATACGGTTACAGTTATTCACACGCTTAATGTTTACACATTGCGTAGTTCAGAGGCCACTTTGTTCTTATGGTCTGGTACTGGGAAATCACCTGTCTTAAGCCTCTTGCTCCGACTTTTCTCGCAACTTACTCCTGCTAATGTTTTTGCCTTTTTCGGATATATGTGCTTTTGATGTGATATTTTACTGAACTATCAATCGTGGGGCACGATCACTGCGTGTAAGTGTTAAAAAGAAAAAAGTGCCACTCGCACTGCGTGATTGGGTGCAACGCGAACTTCAACGAAAACCATGAGCCCAGAGAATGTAGTAAGGAATTTGCGATTCGGTGCTTTAATCGCGGGGACAGATGGGGGGCGAGGGGGGGGGTGCAGCACCGCGCCTCCGCACCGGATGCGGGTGACCCCAGCGATGCGACTGGCACTATGCACTCCAAAGACGCATATATATGTCAGAGCGATCGCGTGGGATATGTTTCTGTAACTTTCCGCTCGCACAATTGCCCTCCGTAAGCTACGATGGTAAGAAATATCAAACCACACAGTTAATCATGGTACGCGCAAGAAGCTGAAGAGCGGGCCTTTAGGCGCTTTTAAATCTCAACATTTAAAAACTGCACCAAATCGCACGTTGAACTGTAAAAATTATTCTCGGAGCACCCACCGACGGCTAATAGAGATTACGATAAACGCACAATAAAAGGAAGGTATCCTTGGCTGGCCTCAGAAAGGATGTTGCAATAGCCCGACAGAACAAACCTCTGGGCAGTCTGGTGATGCTCCTCGCTTCAGGTTGGCAGAATGTGCCGGCCCCGGAATCCTTTCTGTGCACCTATTTGCGAGAAGATATCTTCTAAAAAACATTTATTGTTGTGTTTGCAATTTAACCCTGTGCGAAATTGAGTTGACTGTCTCGGAGTCGTTGATGGTAATATTTGCCTGTGAATATGTAATTGCTTCACCAAAGAATACATCCTAAACCATTATTTGTGCACGTGCACGGATGGACGCTGACAGAGTTGTGACTTCTGTGGCTTGTATTCCAGTAGCCTGTGCTACTGTAAGTGCTCGTGTGGAGCTGGATACTAAGCCGTATCTACGTAAAACGACAGCCGGTTGCTGCCTGTAATGTATTTCGAGAGCCAAAGCCTTGCCGTTCTCTTACCCTTGTGGTGCATACAGGATGAATATTCTTGGAAGAAGCTTAATAATGAGCTGTTTCCTGACTGGTTCGAGTGGGTCGCTTGGTTCATTCACATCTAACCATGCGTTTGTGCATAGGGTGCCGAAGGTTCTTCTACCTAATTAAGTTTCCTTATGCCGTACCATCCGCGAATTGATTTTTCCTCACAGATTTCCGCGGGTGCGTTGACAATGCCAAGCTGCAGACATTATTATGCAGCTGTGTAGTGATGAAGCCCTAGTGCCACTCAAAATGCTTGAATGATGAGGTACTCCAAGCGGATCTTACTGTGGCAAGTTCTGTAGGTAAGGAGGGCTATGCTATGGGGATGAAGCAACTCAATAAAAGTATGCACTAATCTGCACAGGTTTTTTTCACTCGCCCCGATTCTCATGAAGTCAGCTCGTTCACGTATACAGATTGCAGACCGGTTGTCACAGAAAATCGATTGATTGTCTCTGTGTTGTTGTCATTGCTGTATATGAAGAGGACAAATACACTCACTGGCTAGAAATATGTCATGGACTGTTATTTAACATTGACAGTAATGGCACCTTGATGTGTCCGCATGCTTGTCACCCTACGTTATCTTCAGCATAATAATGAAAAGCAAATCACAAGGGTATAATACTTGAAATACGATTCAGCTGACCCTACGGCTCAGAAGCGTTGTCTTGTTGCAACGCAAGTCAACTATGTAAAATAAACCTTTTTTCCTACTTAAAGTCGCGGAAATATTATATATCATAAGAATTTTATGTAGTTAGGTCAAGTGTACATGCAAAATTGCCCATTTAGCCTGCTACCCTGCTGGTGTTGCTTTGCTGGGTCATCGGCACCTGTGGCGGCGCTATAGGATAAGCTCTGATTAGGGTTAAACTGATCCAATTTATTCCCGTCGCAGATGAAAGTTGAAGAAGACGGCGGTAGGCGGTTGACCTGCGATGTGTAGGGCCGCTCAGCTGCATGACAGATTCCAGCCACTTGGCAGTGAAAGCAGTGCATCAGTCCGTTATTATAACTGTCTGGGCGCCGTTCCTGTCTGGGCGCCGTGCCGCGCTGGAGGGCCTTTGTTTCAGCGTGACGCGTGTGCTAATCTGTAGCGACAATTATCCACCTACTGCCCGAATCAAAATTTAGAAAAGGACCCAACAGATCCATGCCAACTTGTTCAAATGGGTAGCTTTGCACTTGAACAGGATGCAGTAAACCGGCCAGTTTCACAGGCGGTGTTTTCTGTCGCTGGCAATCATGGCATGTTCGCACGTAATGTCGTACTGTGGCCGCAATGTTTGGCCAGTAATAGCACCTCTTAATTAGGGCCAGATTTTGAGCATAGCCCAGGTGACCCGCGGTGGGCTCGTCATGACATGCCTGCAAGATTTTTCCGCAAAGAGATTCTGGCACGACGAGGATATAATCTCTTCTCGTCGGCGCGAAGGTGATCTTGTATAACGCATTGTTTCGCATGCGAAACGATGACTGCACTATGGCGAAGGGACGGGAAATCTCGGTAAGCACTTCTAGAAAATCGATGAGGGGTGCGAGAGCCGGACCGTCACGTTGTTGCTGCAGTTCTTCGTCCGGTTCTTCGTCTTCATGCCAAACCTCGGCAGGTGAACGGGATAAGCAGTCTGCATCGTTATGCGGACGCCCAAACTTATACACTATGGTCATAATGAACTCCTGTAACCGTAAGCTTTATCGGGCAAGGCGTCTGGAGGTATCTCGCGAGTTTATTAACCAACGTAGTGAGTAATAGTCCCTCCCTTCCCGAAAATACCAGCGCGACAGAGAGCGGTGGTCGCACGTGACCCTAAATTTCATCACCACCCCTACAAGAGCGAGACATTCATTTCGGTAGTACAGTATAGACGAACCACGAAAGGTATCGGACGAGTTACGGCACCGCTTGCAGACAACACCTGTGCTTGCTCACTTCGATTCTCATTCCGAGACTGGCCGACACAGATGCCTGCAATGTAGGCCTTGGTGCTGTACTCGTCCAGTGGCAGGCCGGTGGCGAGCGAATCATGGCATACGCCAGCCGGACCGAACAGCAAAAGTGGGATGAACCTGAGTGAAAATGAAAGCACCATAGCGCTGCTACATTCCTTACATGAATTCCACCCGTTGCATCAGAAAATCCGAGGGCACAAAGAAGGGCACTCACAAAACAGCGATCGGAAGAAAGGCGACCTCAATTGCCTCGCTATCCACCTTTTTGCACAATTCTAAATCCATAATGATATTCAGCGCAGTGCATGGCGGATATACATACTTTAAACAAAGACCTGAAAAGGGCGCATCTTTATAAACAATATCCGAGTGACAGTGAGTGTCAAGCTCGTTTAGGTTTCTATGCGGAAGAGCCCTACCAATTGGTACTGGCTGTGTCTTTTCTGCCCGATCAGCTCGATTTGCAATTCACCTGCTATCAAATGTTTGTAATTGCGATGTTAATGATCTTGAATTTCTTCCTAAGTGCTGCTCGATCACCAACAGCCCACCTTCATGCGGTCGTTTCTCAACGCCACACAGTGGCATCTTCTTTGAATCACCCACTCTTACTTCCATCAACAATGAAGTTTTCAAACAAGCACCATTCCACATAAGCTGCTCTGCACAGCTACACCCCCCCCCCTCCCTGCGGCGCGATGTTGAATCAATTGAGGTGCACTCTCTAAGGTGTGAAACCATCAATACCTAGTTCGGAAGATGTAGAAGGCGAAAAGAGCCCATAATTGACTAGAATTAGGAGGCTACCCCTTTCTGTGCCGCTCTTCAAGGCAAAGAGGAAGAGGAGAAGAGCAGATTTTCAGATTCTCTCATAGAATTCTAGTTTCGAAGCGACTGTCACCGATGTTGACGTTTGAATAAAGTTTTTGGGCGATACTGTGTACAAACGCTCATAAACATCGTTGACGCATTCCGGAATACTATTCGAAACAACTGACTTTGTCCACACTAGGTGACTGTATAGATGCGTAAAAGACCGAGAATCCTCAGTTTCTTCTGCACGAAGAAGAATCAGGATCTACCCGCGCACCACGTTGTCTTCATTCTCAATCAAGGTGGGAAAAGCCGGCCTTGCTAGAAAGCAAGACCGACGTCTCCCTTGTGAATGCTGAGATTGCAGCATCACACATTAGTCACCGCGGATGTGGCTTGTTGACGACAGTCAGTGAAGGCTAACATACGCGTCCAAGGGGGCTGATCCGATCCAGAGAAACACGCGTGAGGCACCGGCCATCAACGAATCGACTGCTGAAAGCGGCAGCTGAATGCGCTTGGGTGTTGAAGTGCAGACGAACTTGGTGACCTAGCCATTACATCTGCTCATCCTAAGTATGAAAGCTGCTGACATATATTCCATGCTGGTATGCATATACTGTTGCAAATTGTCGACTCGATGACCCTACATTCTAACCTGACCTCCATGGACCACCGTAGATTTTGTATGGAGTGCGGAATGCTATAATAACGGCGCGCTAATGCGAAACGGTTAAGTATATGACAATTTTGTGTTCGTTACCGCTGGTTATTACAGACCGCAAATATGAATGTAACGTCTTCGTGATGATATATGACTGGTCTTTTGTTTCGGTTCATTAACTGCTATTATTATAATGATTTATAATAAAGCGTTCGAAATTACAAAACACGGTTGTGTTTCGTTTGAAGAAGGTTGTTTTACAAAAAAAAAAAAACACTCAGAGGCGTTGGTGAAAACGTTTAATGCCTCCTTTTACTCGTGAGGTAAAGCGCCCTGTTTAGACACAAAGGCCACATTAGGAAATACACTAAGATATGTGCACCCAACCGACATTTGCTAAATACAGGCTGTACATATCAGAACCTTTTAAGAAGAAACGTACTTTATGTCACAGCGGTAACCATAACTTTTCGACTAACCTACGATGAAGCTTATATAGCCACGGAGACAAGCCACGAAGTTCAAGGAGACGTTACTGCGTTGTCGTAACGGACCTTGTTCCGTGTACTCTCAACATTGTGTGAAAGTTCTCTCGGAGCACATATTGTGCATCTGCTAACTGAATAGACAGCAGCTTGGGAGAAAAACAAAAAAAGAGACAAGTAAACAAGTGTCCGTTCTCTGTCCTACACAGCTAAAATTAAAAATTATTCTGCTTTAAATAGAATAACTTTCTTCGCCTATATCTATTTCTGCGCAAGGTTCTGAAAACTCTTTAAATGGCCCGTATGGCATGTCAGATTTCTGTTGACTAAAACTGGTCCTAATTATGATTTGACAGTGGCCTTTTTCGCGATAAAAAAAGCTAAAAAACATTTGGCAGGCTGTGACATTTTGTATGCGTTAATAGGTGCAATAACGCGTGCTCAGAATATATACAGGCACATAGTTGCACGTCCACTGAAAATGCGCCAACGATTCTAAATCACAAAAATAATAACAGAACAATGTTTTAGCCTCGGCTTCTGCACTTTGACAGCAGTCTAGCAACCGGCTCGTTTTTCATGGATTCCCAAAACTGCGTCGAAGGATGTTTTCGGCCAACGCCTTCTACGTCGTCGTGTAAAGGAAGCATCGTTTATTTTCTGTCCATTCATACTTATCTCTCTCGCGCAATGCGAACGTTTCTTTCGTAACAAAAGCTTTTTCGGCTCCGTTTAAAACGTAATGGATGACTTCCGGTGATGAATGGACCTGCCGCCGCCACGCTTCAACTCTCGCGGGACTTTGACGCCGTCGATGCCCCGCGACGTGAGATGCTGTATAGTTCCCGGTCGGCAATACGGTGCAGTGTTCACAAACCACAGTCCAGCGTCGAGATATTGGAACTGTTTAAGTTCACCATGAAGAGAACAATTCCTTACTGATTTTATACGCAGACAATTTTGCTCGCAAATATTGTAATGAAAATACCGCTCCCAGAAAATGAATTACACAGTTACCTTCAGAAGCACCGGCATTTGGAGTTCCTTTGATGAGAGTTTCGAGTCAGCTGCATAGGGTGGTTACTTTAAAGCGACCAGTACGGCACAGGCCCGGCTGTTGCTCCTTGGTTGCTAACCTACATTGTTCTTGGAAAACATTTAGAGAAAATCGGTGTCGTTGCCTGGAGTGGTTAAGCGTTTTGTTGGGCTCGCAACTGCCAGGTTTTGCAGTGGTTGAATATCATAGTTAGACAGAAGAAAGGTAGCATTTATATGTAGAGAAAATCAACTTTGAGACGATCTTTACAGCGCTTGACTGCCTTACATAGCACTGGCGAATAGGCATTTCTTCTCAGTGCGGATGTGCTCGTTTCAAGCATGGATTTGTGTCTGTGTAGCGGTCCGGAGGAATTTACACTAGCATCCATCTTTAGGATGGACTTCAGAATGACACCATGAGGAAAGGAATGGCTCGGGTAGAGAGTGAAGAGTGAGAAAACGTGAGAACAATTGAAAGTACGGTAAGAAAAACTATCCACAGTGCTAAAAAAAGAGGAGCACTCAAATAGACAAGGACAGGACAGGCGGATAAAATCGACAGATAAGCGCCCGTTTTGTCAATATCTACGTGCTCCTCATACTTTTAGCTATGTGAAACTTTTTCTTTGTTCAGAATGCACCAACTAGCCCAGCAGTTGGTTTTATTCGGTATGATGCTTTTTCAGAAGAGATATACCGCGACAATGCCACCTTCCCCCTTCCGAAGCTGTTTTCACTGTCATTAACCTTTCAAGTAGATTGTTCATTCCATAACGTTATTTGAGCAGCAAAATTTCAATTTTTCATTACATGGTAGAGCCTTTTTCAAAAGTGTAGAGCCCAGGGAGCCTGCTTGTCAGCTGTGTAGTAGCGCTGATTTAGCATTAGCGGAGGTCCTTCCCATTGGAGAGAGTGGGACAAAAAATTTTCTTACCATCCAGAGATTCGGATTCGGGGCACTGGAAATGCATTATAAGCCGTACGAAGTGGATCAGAAGCAAAATTCCTGGGCTCTACACTTTTAACAAAGACTGTACATATCTGCATGCTGCCCTTTTACGCTTCCTTTGCTCCAAAATGTATGCTGCGTTCATTTGGCGAAGATGTGCAAGGTCTCCCCCAGTAGGCTCTTGCATGAAGCCTCCGTCCCGCGAAGCAAAATACGAGCCAAGGCGGCATTACCGGTCTCCGGAACCATGATCGGGATTAATTTTTGTGCGGAAATAATGTCAACGCGTTGGTAGGGGACCTGAGCGATGCTGCCGGGAAAATGGCTGTGTTTTACTCCACATGCATTGCAATCACGATGATTCGTCAAATCGTTCCTTTTCCTTTTTTTTCCCGTCACTTCACAACTACGTGGGGTGCTCATAAAATTCACGTTATCAGTATGAAGAAAGGCAGATACAAAAATACGGCTTCACTTGGAGTTTAATTATTACATGCATATTCTCTACCCACAACCCCGCAACTCTGCCACTTATGGACGAGCTGGAGGAGACCATCGCTTTAGACCTCTTCATTATTTTGTATTATGGGAACACATTCAGTTGAAACATTTCTTCCTCGTCGTCCCGGAAGTGTTCTTGCGTATTGTTTTCTTCGTGGGAATGCAGACAAAGAAGATTTTTAACGTGTTGTTGGGCGAATGTGGAGCATGATGCGATATTTCCGAGTCTGAAAAGGCTGCGTGTGTGACTGTCACCTGTGCTGAGTCAAACAAGCAAAGATTTTGGAAAGCGCGCAGCGAGCGTCGTCTTATGCAGCTTGCTGTAAAAATGGTGAGCACAGAGTCTGCACTGATTTTAACGTGTTCCATTATTTATTCGACAGTTATCTACCTCTCGCGAGCGTTACAGGCCCCGCTCTGGTCAACGTGTCTGGTCCACCAACAAGAGACGGTCTGCCACTCCCTTCTTTGCAATCCAGTCCTATGTAACCTAAACATTTCTGCATCATTTAACGACATTTTTATAGGCTTGAACTCTATCACCATATACCGCGATTAGCTCGGCATGAATCTTCTTTGAAAGGCGGTTCAATTACAGAAAGTGTATGGCTGCCGGATATATGGTGCCATATTTAGTTTGATGCCCTGGCAATATTCTTTGGTTCTATATAAAGCACAGCTTCTAATTTCCGCTACAAGTAGGTATATGTACGTTCATTTCGATGCCGCTTGTCTGTTTTTCAATGGCATGGTGCTAACAATGCGAACTTTATGAACACCCCTCGTAGCTTCTCTCAACGACAGATCTTAAGCTCCAATAACCATGCAGAGACGACAGCAGCAGGAAAACAGACTTTGCTGTATTTCCTCCTGCATTTGGCTTTGTAGCCTGTTAAAAAGGAGAAAAACACTCTTGCAAGCAAGGACAGTTGTAGCTCCTGTATTCGCTATAGTCATTATTCCAATTTGAAGGATATGCCCTTTGCGCGTTTCAGTGATATGTTAATGCTAAAAACGACCCCTTGCTGCTCGTTGTGTCCGCTCATCAAAATAATAGGCGCCCCAACTAACTTGGACCTTTCTCGCCACTGTACGTTTTTAACTTTTCCTTCGTCACTTATTGACTCTGTTCAGGTCTCCGTAGAATGTGAGAAGGTGACTGCGCCATGTTTTTTTCTTATAATTATTTTTCGTGGGAAAGTAGATGTCAAGGTAAGATTCTCTGGTCTTTCCAGTTCAGTTTTTTTGACGACTAATCTGAAGGTTATCAGGAACATATGCGAAATGTTAACTGTACAGTTATCTGTCACCACTTGTTCTATTATCTCAAATGATGAAAAAGGGCCGAAGCGGGCCCGCCAGAGAAAGCGACCACAGCGGCGCAAATGGAAACAGCAGGAACGTCCAGAAGGAAGTGCTGTTGATTACGCAATTAGCTTGCCGTGCTGCGCCTCCTCTGTCACGTCGACCGGGGAGAATCTACTTTGAAAGCTGGGAAAACTGTCTGAAATAGTCGAGAAGGTATGGTCCAACTGGTTCAATTTGGACTGAATGGTTTTGGCCCAAATGCATAAGATCCCAATGGATCCTATCGGTGACAAATTTCCATATTAAAAATTCAAATATTATCAATTGCGAATTGGCAACTTTCTTATTTCTTATCAGGGCTGACTGAACGTTGAGGTCACGATGGTATTTGAAGGCGTCATTCTTTGTCAGACAGGTAAGGAAAAACAGAATGCTTTTACCCGTGAATCTGAGGACAGCAGCAGATGCAGGCAGGAACGATCTTGACCATGCAGCTGAACGGAACTCCCATTCGGTGACGTAAGGCAAAAATGAGATCACGTTTATTTCTGAAGCCAATTCTGACAGCAGGGCTCACCATGGGATAAAGCAAAATAAAATGCACTTCATATTGTCTCTAGCATATTTGCCCTGAAGGTTCTTCTCCATTTATTTAATTATTCCGGACATTGCATTTGGCCACTCCGAAAAGCGTTAAGTGCGCCCATATTCTTCTTGAAAACCGAGATGCCAAGTCTTGCATCCGGGCGCATAGCAATTGCTCACGTTTCTTTATCGTCTCCAAGGAACAAAAAGCTCATTCCGCGTAGCTTCGAACAGAGTGGTGACACAAGGCGCTCTCGGTAACCACTCGCAAAATCACGGAAAGCACGCTGACGCGTAGGGTGCGTCAAAAACGATGAGGCGGAGCATTGCCGGCTAGGCGGACGCGTCAGCGGTCGGCACTGTCTCCTCTGTAAAGGCAAACCAGCGTACCTAGCGGCAGATGTACTCTAGGGCTGGCGTGGCCTGCGTGCGTGGCCTCAGCTCTTTCCCAGAGACATCTAGTGGGCTATACAACATCCATTACAAAGACAGCGAAGAGGCGAGTGCCCCTCCTCCTTTTCCCTCTTGCGCATCCTTAGTTCCTAAGTCATCGCTTATGAACCTCCACGTAGTGCCAGATTTCCCCTGCTTCGTATCAAACTTATGACGCAACGTTATTCGTATATAGGTCTGGGATGGTCCTATAATTTTGCAAAATAATTGTCAACCATCTGCAAGTCTACTTGGCGAAGGCGATTTGAACCTATAACAGCCCCGATATCGATGCTGCTGGCGTCCGTGTGGAGTTAGGTAGCAGCGCAAGAGTCGAAATGACGAAGTGTCGGTGGGGTCGTCAGAAGTCGATGGAGCGTAGTGATCACATGGAAGTGACCGGGCAGACAAGTCGGGGCTCCCACCAAGAAGCTGGGTAAAGGGTGATATATTGTCGGCAAACTTTCTGACGAAGCGGAGGAAATAAAAGCAAAGCTATAAAGCTGCGTAGTTCTTTCATTGAGGTGGGCCTGGGAAATTCCGACATGGCACAAAGTTCGGCAGGGTCCAGCAGGACTCTCCTTAGATACGACGTGGCCAACTATGATCAACTTTCGAGTACTAAACCGACACCTCTTTAAATTCAGCTGTAAGCCTGCGTCCCTCAGACACCGAGGAACACTCTCGAGGTGAAGGAGATGAAATGGAAAGCCCTTCGAGAAGCTGATAGCATCACTAGGTAGCAGAGACATATCTGCCACTTCAGCTCGCGCAGGATGTTGTCCATCATGCGCTAAAAGGTGGCTGGTGCGTTGCACATACCGAAAGGTATAACATTAAATTCATATAGGCCGTCGGGCGTTACGAATGCGGTTTTCTGGCAGTCGGTTTTAGCTCTTGGCACCTGCCCATAGCCAGAGCGGAGGTCCAACGAAGAGAAGTATTCAGCTCCCTGCAATGAGTCATGGAGTCATTAATGTGAGAGAGAGGATAAACATCCTTTCCGGTAATTTTTTTGAGCCGGTGGAAGTCAACGCAGAACCGAATGCAGCAGTATTTTTTCTTTAGGAGCATGGCAAGGACGTCCAGGGGCTGTGAGAGGGCTGCGTCGCTCAGCGCTCTAGCATGTCACTTGCTTGGTCATCGATGATGCGGCGTTCCGCGGCAGACTCGGCAGGGGCGGTGGCGCAGTGGT
Source organism: Amblyomma maculatum (assembly GCF_055883805.1). Lineage (NCBI taxonomy): Eukaryota > Metazoa > Arthropoda > Arachnida > Ixodida > Ixodidae > Amblyomma > Amblyomma maculatum. The sequence continues at coordinate 115,860,820 of NC_139352.1, read as the reverse complement.
GCGTGAATGTCGGCGGCAATATGGTGGCGAACAGCTGTTGTACATCCCAATGAAGTTTGGTGCAAGTCGAAGTAAGGCGACGAGCTGGTAGCGCTGGGCAGGCGGCAAAGATGCGTCGACAGAACATTTTAAATGTCACATGTAGTCACGTCACCTACCTCAGGGGGAGGAGTAAGGGTGGTAATGGGATTCGTTATAGCATCCGCAATGACACTATGGAGGCGTCGGCGGGATCAATAATATCAACAGTGCCAAGCCATTCCCCACGAGGTAATGTCGTTGGAAAAGGCAACGGGTTTGCGACCTACAGATGGCGACTACAACCAGAAACAGTGAGCACGGCATGCTGGAGCAATACATATTTGCAATGAGCGCAACGGACAGATGGCGTATACATTAGGTAGCGTCAGTGATGGCGTCACACGTCACAGGCACAAGAACAGATGAGGAAGCAGAGACATCGATGTCTTCGGCAGCGGAAATGGGCGCAGCGGGAGCAGAGGTTGTTTCTACGACGGTTTCGCAAAGCGCAACGAAGCAATGTGAGCCCGTGTACAGACGGTGATGGCATGATGCTTTGACAAAAAGTCCCATTGCAGAATTATTTCATGGGAGAGTGACCGAGAATGATGAATGCAATAACGTATACGGAAGGATTTGTATGATGAGCCGTGCGGCGCTCGCGGTTTGCAATGAAATATCGGGGATCGGCATCGTCACTTAACTTTGCGGCAAAGGATACGGCTAATCACAAACACCGCTGCACCATTGTCAACACGTGCATCCACAGCAACACCTCCATTTACAGGGCTTGTGACAGCTACTGAGGGCGCTGTTCCGGCACTGCGGCGCCTTATTTTCCTGCTGAAGGGGTGGTGACCGGCTGATCATGGAGAGTGAGACCGGCTGCAGGGAGATGACTACTTGTCAATATATGAATCGGATCGTGTCGGAGAGTGAACGAAGGCAGACGAACAGACTAGGATTCGGAGAAAGGTACCTCGCACGCTCTAGAGCACCAGTAGTCGTAAAAACGGGATCCAAGTGCACAGCACCACCGTGCCAGATGGCCAGCTAAACCCCAGACATAGTATCATCATCATCATCATCAGCCTGATTATACCCACTGCAAAGCGAAGGCCTCTCCCATATTTCTCCACTTAACCCGGTTCTGTGCTAGCTGCATCCAATTGACCCCTGCGAACTTCTTAATCTCATCCGCCCACCTAACTTTCTGCCGCCCCCTACTACGACTTCCTTCCCTTGGAATCCAGTTTGTTACCCTCATCGACCATCAGTTATCCTCTCTTCGCACTACATGTCCTGCCCATGTCCATTTCTTCTTCTTAATTTCTACTAGAATGTCGGTAACTTGAGTTATTTCTCTGACCCACTCTGCACGCTTTCTATCTCTTAATGTTACCCCTACCATTTTTCGTTCCATAGCCCTCTGGGTTGCCCTCAACTTAAATAGAACGCTCTTGGTTAGCCTCCACGTTTCAGCCCCATAGGTGAGTACATACAAGATGCAACTGTTGTATACTTTCCTCTTGAGCGATACCGGTAAGCTGCTATAGTCATAATCTGCGAGTGCTTGCCAAATGCGCTCCATCCCAATAGTATTCTTCTTGTTATTTCCTTTTCGTGGTCCGGATCTGCGGTTACTACCTGTCCTAAGCAGACATATTCGCCTACTACTTCCAGTATTTCGCTACCTAATGTAAACTGCTGTTCATTCCAGAGGCTGTTGAACATTACCTTAGTCTTCTGCATATTGATTTTCAAGCCTACCTTTCTACTTTTCCTATCCAGGTCATCAATCATTTTTTGCAGTTCGTCCCCCGAGTTGCTTAGCAAGGCAATGTCATCAGCAAATCGCAGATTACTGAGGTATTCTCCATCTACCCTTATCACTAACTGCTCCCATTCCAAGTCTCTGAATAGTTCCTCTAAACAAGCTGTGAATAGTACTGGGGAGATTGTGTCTCCTTGCCTAACACCTTTCTTTATGCGAATTTTGTTAGTTTCTTTATGCAGGACTAGGGTTGCTGTGCAGCCACTATAATATCTTCCAGCCCTTTCACGTACGGCTCGTCTACCCCCTGATTTCGCAATGCCTGCATCACCGCCGAGGTTTCAACTGAGTCAAATGCTTTTTCGTATTCAATGAATGCTATGTTAAGGGCTGGTTATATTCCGAGCATTTTTCTATCAACTGATTGATGGTATGGATATGATCGATAGTAGAGTACCATTTCCGAAACCCTGCTTGATCCTTTGCTTGATTGCAGTCTAAGGTTGTCCTGATTCTATTAGCGATTACCTTAGTAAATATCTTATACGTAACAGACAGTAAGCTGATTCGTCTGTAATTTTTAAGGTCCTTAGAGTCCCCTTTCTTGTGAATGAGGATAATATTTGCATTCTTCCATGGTTCCGGTACCGTCGATGACACCAGGCACTGCGTATACAGGGTGGCCAGTGTTTCTAGCAGGATATCCCCGCCGTCCTTCAACAAATCTGTAGTTATCTGATCCTCTCCAGCTGATTTCCCCCTTTTCATAGTTTCTAGTGCTTTCTTGACCTCGTCCTTCGTCACTGGTGGAACGTCTGACTGTTTTTCCCTACCGCCAATCTCATTACGGTCCTGACTACTTTGGCTACTGTAGAGATCTGTATAGAACTCCTCGGGTACTTTGACTATCTTTTCCATATTAGTGATGACGTTGCCCGCCTTGTCCCTCATCGCATACATCTGGTTTTTGCCTATGCCCAATTTCTTCTTTACCGCTTTAAGGCTTCCCCCGTTCTTTACAGCATGCTCAATTTTCTCCATGTTATACTTCCTTATATCGGCAACCTTGCGCTTATTGATTAGCTTTGATATCTTGGCCAATTGGATCTGGTTTGTTGGATTGGAAGTTTTCATACTCTGGCGTTTCTTAATCAAATCTTCCGTCTCCTTAGACAGCTTGCCGGTATCCTCTCTAACTATCCTACCACCTACTTCTACCGCGCACTCAGTAATGATATCTCTGAAATTATTGTTCCTTGCCTCTAGGGTAATGTCGCCATCCTCAGTTAGAGCTGAAAACCTATTCTGTAGCGAGATCCTGAACTCTTCTGCCCTCCCCCTCACCGCTAATTCGTTGATGGGTTTCTTTCTTACTAATCTGTTGCGTTCCTTCTTCATATTTAGGCTAATTCGGGACCTTACCATCCTGCGGTCACTGCATCGCACTTTCCCGATTACCTCTACATCTTGCATAATGGCGGGGGTTGAACACATTATGAAGTCGATTTCATTTTTAGTCTCTCCGTTAGGACTTTTCCATGTCCATTTCCGGTTCTTCCGTTTGCTGAAGAAGGTGTTCATGATTCGTAAGTTATCGCGCTCTGCAAACTCAACTAGTAACTCCCCCCTGCTATTCCTAGAACCAATGCCATAGTCACCTACTGCCTTGTCTCCTGCCTGTTTTTTTCCCTACCTTGGCATTGAAATCGCCCATTAGTACAGTATACTGCGTCTTTACTTTTCGCATTGCCGATTCTACATCTTCATAGAAGCTTTCAACTGCCTGGTCATCATAACTACATGTAGGTGCATAGGCCTGTACAACCTTCAGTTTATATCGCTTATTAAGCCTAATTAGGATGCCTGCAACCCTCTCATTAATACTATAGAATTCATCTATATTACCCGCTATATACTTATTGACAAGGAAACCTACTCGCCTCTCTGGTAAGCCTCGATAACACAGTACATGCCCATCCTTCAGTACAGTATATGCCTCATTCGGCCTCCTAGCCTCACTAAGCCCTATGACATCCCATTTCATGCCCTCTAGTTCCTCTAACAGCACTGCTAAGCTAGCTTCACTAGCTAGGGTTCTAGCATTAAACTTTGCCAGGGTCAGTTTCCAATGGCGGCCTGTCCAGCGGAGCCAGAAGTTCTTTGCACCCCCTGCTGCGTCACAGGTCTGACCGCAGCCGTGGTCAGTTGTTCCGCAGCCGCTGGTGACTGAGGGCCGGGGTTTTATGAAGCTTATCATAGGAGGTTGCGGCCAATTACTGCACCAGGGTGGCCAACTCCTGTTCTGGTGAGGGAGTGCGTTGCCGGAGGTGTTTACCGGCATCAGGTCGCACCCCAAACCAATAGACATAGTATATCGGGCGGTTATCTAGTGCGCGCCACGGATTCTGATTGCGGGCACCGATGCGAGGCTGTGCAGGCTGCGTTGGTGGCACTGGAGGCACGGGCTGCCGCCAAGTGAAGATGCGGTTATTGGGTGCGTACGTTGGCATGGCGGGTGAAAACGGTAGCCGGCTTGTAATGTCGGCGTGCGTTAGCGGAGCGGCGACCATAGAGGGTGGGTTGGTAGATCGCAGGAACTCGGCAACCTGCTCCTGGGTGACACGCTTTAGGAGGTGACAGAGATGATGGGTCTGTCCGGCAGGTAACCAAGACAACGTTCGAGCCCCCCTTTCTCCTACAAACTGTTGTGTCTGCTTGAGAAGTGTTGGACGATCTTGAGGAGCTCCGAGAAGATCCAGTGTCGATAGTGCTTCATTCTAGGAAATGGCACAGCGCCTCATGAGATGCTGTTTGTGGAGCTCCTCATAAATCTGACACAAACAGATGACGTCAGAAAAGGTTTGGGATTTTTTGGCGACCAGCATCTGAAATTGGTCATCTTTAATCCCCTTGAGGACATGCTTGATCTTGTCTTCTTCAGCCATAGCTGAATCAAGACGTTTACAGGCCGACAATATCCTCAATGTAGCTTTGAAATTTTCGGCTTTCCGCTGGGCGCGAGAACGCAACCGTTGTTCGGCGCGATATTTTCCGAACAGCGGGGAGGCCGCAATCCTCCGTGAGACTAGTCTTGAGTGCTGCCAGGTAAAATATCAGCTTCGTGGTTTAAAATCACAAACTGGCGACCTCACTTGACGTTGGCGAGCTTAGCGTGGTCATCCCACTTAATGTAGGCACTCACACGCTCGTAGGAAGTCGGCCATCCTCTATCTCGGTGTCGTCTGTTCGCTGAAGATGGGTGGGTCGTGCTGACCCACTGCTGATGAACAGATGACAGCGCTAGGAACAAGCGGGCCAGGGGGGTCGAGGCGTCTGTCATGATATAGACCCGGGCAAGGTCTGACCTCGGAGCTTCAGGTGGGCAAAAGGCAACACCTTCACTAAATGTAATAAGGTGACTCGTAGTTTTAACAGTGATATCTTTACCTTATCGTCGCTAAGGCCAGCGTTCGACAGCGAGATCTCGACCTTCTTCCGCTTTGTCGTCTTCACAACTTTGTCGTCTTCTGCAACATCTCCTTGCTACTCTTCTTGCTTCTTTTTTCACCAGATCAAGTATCTCTCTTCAAACGATTTACAATTAACCAAGTGGCGATATGTGTGCGCTTGTTAGCTGACGTCATATGTCACAACGCCTGCGAGGAACATGAACCTTCATGCGCAGCCGAGGCGGACTGTTCATATTGAAATAGTAGAGATGTGCGCAAGTGCAAATTGACCGTGTATAAAGGCGGGAACTATGTCCTAACACCTGAATCGGAAACTGATCTTGGCAATGTTAACGCTAGAACCGTCGATAGTGAGACTAGTTTAGCAGTGGTCTTCTAGAAACTTGCGGGCACAAAATGGTTGGTTGGTTGGTTAGTGGGGTTTAACGTCCCAAAGCGACTTAGGCTATGAGAGACGGCGTAGTGGAGGACTCCGGAAATTTCGACCACCTCAGTTTTTTTAACGTGCACTGACATCGTACAGCACACGGGCGCCTCAATTGCTTTTTCCCTCAAACGAAAAACTGCCGCCAAGGCCGGGATTCGATCCCGCTTCCTTGGGAACAGTAGTCGAGCGCCGTAACCGCTGCGCCACCCCGGCGGGGAGGCACAAAATGGGATATGATAGGGCTTAGTGAGCTTAGGCGGCCAAATTAGGCAAATACTGTACAGAAGGGCGAGCATGATTGTGTTATCGAGATTTAACGAAGATTTGCGAGAACTATGAGTAGAGTTCTTTGTGAATAAGCACGTAGCTGGTAACATAGATGAATATAAAACCTTAATGGAAAGGTGGCAGGCATCGTATTAAGTTTAATAAGCAGTATAAACTGAAGGTTGTACAGGCGTACGCACCTACGTGTGGTCAACATAATCAGGCAGCCGAAAACTTTTACGAAGATGTAGAACTGTCAATTAATTGGAAGAGTAAAAGCAGTATACTCCATTCTAGAACTGTCAATGCAAAAAGTAAAACGCAGTATACTGCATTGATGGACTGACCTCAATGCTAAGGTATGCAACCGACAGGCTGGAGAACAAGCATTGGGTGACTATGGCATTTGTTCTAGGAAAAGCCGGGCTGAGTTATTAGTTGAATGTCCCTAGCGGAATAACTCAGGAATCATAAATATGTCCTTCAGGAGACAGAAGAACCGGAATGAATGAACCGGAATGAAAGTCTTCCACCCGAATCGGCTGCGTCCCCGAGTCCCCCCACTGAAAGAGTACCGGTCACAACAGCCACTCAAACTACTGGTCTACCGGATGCTACAAGCTCCCCGTTCGTCATCTATTCGCCACGCGTTTCAAGGTCCTTTATGATTACGCATTTGAAGATTTTTCAAGATTGCCTCGACCATTATGATCGCGTCGTCGCTTGCGACGACTAGAACGACCATCCCAAGTGGCGGAACGTCTACTTCGCTATTGAGGACTCCGCCAGTACATGGTTCGAGAATTATGAGTCGGCACTCACGACTTCACAGGAGTTTCGTAGTCAGCTTTTGGGGGACTTCGAAATTCCCGAGCGTAAAGAAAAGGCTTAACAGGCTTTCCACTTCTCACACAGAGGCCCAATGAAAGCGTCGGGATGTTCATTGAACACAGGACCCGACGTTTTCGGCGCGCTGAACCGAACATGACCGAATTCAAAAACGTGCGTTTTAATGCCCAGTAGTAAGGATAATCTGTTTGCTGGTTACGCTCGTAGCCCCCCCGTGGCCTGCCACCGTAGACGCACTTTTCCGTAAAGCTACCACTATGAAACGGGCACTGCAGCAACGCGCCATCCAGTATGACTGCACATTCAACTCTCAGTAGTCAACTGTCCTAGCTGGCCACGAGATAACCATGATCTGCACTCCGGGAGATTGTGCGCCAGATTGTTCAGGAAGAATGGCAACACCTCCACACTGAGCATCTCCAGCAGTCTCCCGCACCATTTCCAGCATTATGCGCGAGGAGGTACAGCATGCAATGCAGTCACTCGTACAGCCGCCTGTCAATCCTCAAGTCTTCTCTAATGCTGAGGTTGTACGCTCACCTACGCCTACGCCGCCCCGCTTTTATCCAGAGCCCAAACCATCCCAGCAGCGCTTCTGGTCTTCTTCATCCTGTGAGCAGGCCTGGCGGCCTACACGGAAAGGAGCCATTAGGCGAACACTGCAGACGCCGCCCCTTTTGTTATCATTGTGGAGAGCCGGGCCCATCTATATCGCAGCTTCTCTTACTGTCAGATGGGTCTGCACGGTCTAACGCCTGACGCCCCTCAACCTTGTTACAACGCACGACCGCATGAAACTGAAGAGTACCTCACCGGCAGTCTCTCTTTCCACAGTTTACATAGCCAACCGTTCGGTACCCTTCTCCTAGCAGTCTTCACCGAGCCTGCCTGTGCCCTCCGAGCCTGCCAGACGCAGGTCTCCCAGTCTGCGTCGGGTAAACTAGCAACAGAGGGATAGGCGATGTCAGCAAACCTGGGGATAAAACGGTGAAAATAAAAACACAGTTCTACAAAGCTCGCTTATTGATTTTGGTGCTGGGAAGCTGCTTACAGCCTTAATATTCTGGCGATCAGGTCGAATACCACCTTTATCAACCAAGTAGCCTAGGCCTAGTGTCTGGCATTCTCTGAAATGGCATTTCTTCGAGTTGAGCACGAGGCCGGCTCTTTCAATGCTATCAAGAACGATGGCGAGGTGGCTGTTATGCTCGTAAAATCAAATCAATTCTTATTTTCCAACAAGTGGATGGTCGCCTGGGCTAAAATCCGTACAAACAGCTTGGTAAAGGCCCAGGAAACTCGTACACAACATAGCACGAGAAAACAGCAAATTTCAGAAGTTCATTAACAATACGACTATGACATTCAAAGGTGTTATACAATGCATACGCCGCTGGAGCACGATATGAAAACAAAACAAAAAGGTTGATCAATAATTAAAATCAATAAAAAAGCTCAACAAGGCAGAAAGTTTGTTAAGGCGAGTATATTATTTCAAGTAAGACCACATATATGAATAGCATATATTTTCACGAAGTAGGCTCTCAACTGCTTAGGACTAAAACTGCTTAGAAATTTCTTTATATTTGTTGAGAAAACGGGACTATTATGAGCCATCGATTGTAATTTGTGGTCTGTTCTAAATGTGGTGGATCTAGTGTTTACTATTGTAGTACGGTGTTCAAGAGATGCAAGTTTTACCAAGAAATTACCCATACCTGTCGAACTGAGAAAGGTAAATATAACAAGAGATATTCAAGATATCTCATATTTACTATTACCTTATATTTATTATTATGGATCATATTGTCACGACTGAAGTCACAGGGAGCCGTGAAGGTACACGTAGCCGAGGACCAGAGAATAAGGTCGGCTTGTCGTTCCGATCACAGAGTCCAGCACCAGCGCGCCGCTCGTGCCAACAACAACCGCTTCGTCGTCGTCGGCGCCAAACACGGCTGTCGCGCGGCGCTAGGCACGTGGCAATATTAAGTGATGTTAGTATGGGTTGAATATTTGACGTTGTTTCTAAGCTTGTGCATATTTGTTTTAGTTGTTGTTGCCCATACTGGAGTACAATAGTTAACGTTACAAAGGAATAGAGCATAGTAAATTTGCTGTTTAGCACTTATGGGGAGGAATGTGCGACAGCGTGATATTACACCAGCAACACTAGAAAACTGTTTTTAGAAATATGGTTTATGCCAACGTCCCATTTAAGATACACCTAGAACCTTATAAAGTATACACCTAGAAAATGAGTGGGTCTAGAAAGGAATTTCTTTATTATAAGCTCGAAATATAATGGCTTTGGATTTATTTGGGTTTACCTTGATTTTATTTACTTTAATCCAGGCTGAGAGTTTAGTAAGTACATCATTACATCTTAATACTAGTTGGCTGATATTATTCGCAGAAATAAGTCTTGCCGATTATCACATCATCCAGATAGCATAAACAAATGCGTCACTTTAGTCCGCGCAGAATGGTGTCCATGAAACGTTCAAGTCTGGCAGGCGCACTGCATAATCCCATTGGAATTACGTTAAACTCATAAAGATAGTCAGGAGTCACAAACGCTGTCTTCTCTCTGTCGATCGGGTGTATTGGATATCTTCCAATAGCCTGATCTCAAATCAACCTAGGAGAAGTATGAAGCTATATGGCATCGTCGATGCGTGGGAGAGGATGCACGTCTTTTTTTCTCACAGAATTAGGTCGACCATAACCAACACACAATCGCAATGTATTTTCTTTTTTTTTTAACCAAGATAACAGGAGCCGCCCAATAACTTTAATATTTCTGGACGACGCCGCGTTGAAGCCTGTCATGAACTTGTTCGTCGATTAGCTAACTTTCGGTTAGTGACACGCGGTAAGGTCTTTGTCTGATCGGGGAAGTGCATCAGTACCAATGTCATGATGAACACGAGAAGTTGTAATCGCTGGCAGCTGTTCCAGACAGGAATAAAAACGGACACATGCTAGCAGATAAATCAAAAATTCGGCACTCAGTTGTGGACAGAGACGGGTTAACTATGGCCTGAACGCAAGACTCTGCAGTGGGGTGTGCCTTCTCTTCATGAGCACGGGTGCTTAGTGTAGCCACAGAAATCGACAAACCTTCCTCAAAATTGGCGAGTTTCATGCCACGAGGTAACACGGCTGGTTTTGTTTTCGAATATTTCACTGTCCAGAGTGAGGTGTGGCCTCTAGGCACTGAAACAATGCAACGGGGACCAAGACACTCTTCTTTGCGAAGGTGATTGCAGTAGGCTTAACTACGGCGTCAAAATCGTCCCACGAATTTTCCGATGACACAACCCGAATAAACTTAATAGACATTGCAGGCACCACTGTGTCCTCCGATACACAAAACGCTCCCATATAAGGAAACGAGCCCTCCAAGAGAGCGGATCACTGCAGTGTTTCGTGAAATTTGTCCAGTTCGGCAGTCTAAGGTTGCACCACACTGCTGCTGCTTGAAGTCTATGCCAAGAATGACTTCATGAGTAAAACGAGACAACACTCTGAATTCAGATCGAAACACTTGACCACCAATAACAACGCTCGCACAGTAACAACAAGTGGTACGAATGATTCACCGCCGACACCACGAAGTGCGACCGCTTGATTCACGCTAAACATCACTTTGCGTCCCAGACGATTAATGAAACCTATAGCTTATAACACACATGGTTGCCCCGGTATCCACCAACGCCATAGTGCGAATGCCATCAATGAGTACTTTAAGTGTGGTCTTCAACATAAACACAGGCAGAGGTATTGATGAATCTGACTCTCCGGCGGCCTCACCTTAATCGGCCGAACTGCCTAGTTTCCTGGAGGTAGAGAACGATGTCGAGGAGATGGTGAGTGTCGATGTCGCTGGGGTGGCGGCGACATACTGCGATCAGAAGCAGGCGAGGCGTTGCGTAACTGGGCTGGGTTGTAGTTGTAGCCATCCCAAGTTGATGAAGGCATTGGGCGATTAATTTCACTGTCGAGCCGATGAAAACCGTTGGGCCAGGAACGATAGTCTTGCGGTCGCATGCCGCATCGACGGCAGTAGTGAGAGTAGTGTTCAATAAAATTGCTTCTTTATAAAACCCTTGTTCGTCCTTAACTGGAATATGCAGCCTCTGTCTGGGACCCAGGCCTTGCATCTCTAGAATCTGAAATCGAATCTGTTCAAAACCGCGCGTCACGTTTTATACTTTCCAACTATCACCGTAACTCCAGTGTTACCGTCATGAAAACAACATTATCATTGCCACCGCTTTCACTACGCAGAAAAATTTCTCGCTTATGCCTATTTCACAAAATCTATTACCACAATCCTGTCCTTAAGAGCCGGCTACTAACTACCCCCACATATGTTTCAGGTCGCATTGATCATCTTCACAAAGTAGGTGTTCCGTCATGTCGTACTAAACATGCCTCTTATTCTTTTGTTACAAACACTTCTGTCAGTTGGAACCACCTTCCTAGGCACATTGCTGATATTATGGACCCAAATTCTTTTGAGACTGCTGTATGTAATTTATATTTATAGATGGTAGTCAATTGTTTTTGTTCGTTTTCGGTGACATTGTTGACTGTCGGAAATGTTTTTTTTTTTTTGTCTCAACTGCTTTTCCGCTTTTTTTTTGCGCCAATCCTCTTTTTTTTTATCACTTTTCGCCGTGTTATTGTTTCTCCTATGTTGTTTTATGCTGCACTGTACCCTGTACCAATGTATCTTTCCCACTCCCCTCTTTAATGCCTTCGGGTCCTGAGGGTACATGAATAAATAAATATGTGCTGTCGCTCCACAGCTGTAGTACACAGGTGGCAGGCACCACCGGTCAGTGGTAAAGTGCGCATAAACTTAATTATGACGGGAATCGTAGTCAGGCGCGCGTTGCTTGCGAGCGACTCCGCCTGTGCCGGTGTTACTTTGTCCCAATCATTTCTGGGAAGTGAGCGCCATACTGTCGGCGGCTGTCTAAGCTGGGTGCAGTGCGAGCTTGAGTCGAAAGAGAAGAAGGGCTCACCGGCTCTGGCTGCAGCGCGCAACCTTCATACTGGTCTTCATCTCGGAAGACAGAGTCCTGGTTTCGAAGAAGTTCTCTAACGATCCAGCGTATCAAGTCAATCATTGATTCAGGAGCGGCAACAGCTACACTTGCTAAGAAAGTGACATTAGCCAATCGGCCAAATTTAGGACCGATGCTACGAAGCTTAAAGGTCCACGGAAACGGCCCCCAAGAAACCACTGATAAACGTGTTCAGTGTGTAGAACACATCCTTTTGAGCATTAACGCAAAGTATAACTCCTTGGAACAAAGCCAGCGATTTATTATTAATTTTTAAAAACAGCGTTCTTTTGAAATTCGCGGGCAGAGATATTGCCGCTTGGCGGTGTCGCATGGAACTATTTCCTAGTCCCGTGACGTCACGGGTCGGTTGACTGGCAAGGCTTGCTAGAAGCTGCCATTCGCTGCGGTCACTGCAACCATGACGTCACGGACACACTTCCGGTAGCTGCGAAAGTCGTCTGCTCGTGCGCTGCTCGAACTCTGTGCGGGCTGTTACACAGCTCGCCGCCCTTATCGGTTAGGTGGCCATTGCCCATTAAGTGCAACAACCGAAGCGACGCAGGGATCGGCAGAACGAAGCTGCATTTACAAATATCTCATTTATATAACGTGTTTTCAGCAGTACCGGAGTGTCGTGCGACGAGGCGTCAACAGCACGGTCAAGCACCGCACGATGGCAGCACCTCCTCGACCGCCGTAAACACCGCCGCTGTGGCCCCTCCTCCCGCATACCGTTCGTGAACGACACGGCGGATCGTTAGCTCCGATGTCCTAAATAAAGCGTGCTAAAATTTGTTATCGTCTGGAATACTGAGCCGAATATCAAGTATGAAGCCCTCGTGAGGATCGCTGACCAGCAGCAAATTGCTGGTAAGAGCGATAGCCGTGATACAAGCTAGTTTCTGCTCAAGCCAGCTGCCGCTGGAGCATTTCGGCTGATCCGATCTGCTCGTACTAGCTCTGCGATTAATGCGTCGGCAGAGTTGATCCTATAATTATTTTACTATGGCAGGATAGGAATCACTATAAGGCAGTTTCATAAGTAGACGATTTACGACAGCGTTGATCATGTTCCAAAGCGTCGACCGCCGCGGCTTCGAAGCGAAACAATAGGCCTAGCGACGACTAGGGACGGTCACGCACGGCGCCAGCGTTCGCCGCGCTCGCACGTTCCACCCCCGCGGTAATTGTGTAATGTACCTCAGCCTGCTAGCGGCATCCCGTGCTGCAAGCGTTGCAAACTCGTGTACTTTCATAGCTAAGGCCGCGTATTTTTTCACGTTCTGCTCAGCAACAAGCCGTTCAAACGATACTGTAGGCAAGACAAGGCTTCAGTACGCAGTCGCTGCGCTGTCGGCCGTAATCGAAGACGTCGGGCGGCACCATAATCTATACATCGATCTATAAACGTGATACAGTGGGCAAATGAATAACTGTGAAGCAGACCCGCTCGTACGTTTCGCGCACTCGAGCGCCGACGAGTAGCTTCCGTCAACAGACGCCGTAATAACCTCGGTTAACGCCGCAAACCGAGGTCGTCAAGCTCGGTTTGCGGTAACCGCGGTTAGTGGTGCAACCATGGTTTGGTCCGCCGTGTAACATAGGATAACCACGGGTTCGCGGTTACACTAACCGTCGCTGCGCGAACTGGCGAACTCCTCAGGCGTGTGCGAGCGAGGACGGGTTGGCGCGAGTACGCCAGCGAACGAGCGCGCGGCAACCGGAAGTTCGTCGAAGTGACGTATGTCTGGGCGGAGCTTTGAACTTGCTTGTATTTGTTTTTTATGGCTCCCTTCAGCGTACGAGTTGAGAGGGAAGATTGGAAGGGTCATTTTTAATCGCCGATATCTCTGGTATTGCAGAAGCTAGATCGAAAATTTTTGCGGGAGAATGATGGGTGGTTCAATAACTATCAGTGTTATGGCGTTGTTTACCCTTCTTTGTGACCCCTTTCTGGGGACATTTAAGGGGTTCAAAAGTGCGGCAGTGCCTAATCACGTCAGCGGTAGAGTTCAAATCATCTTTGCAGATCCGGAATGTATATACATCTTTGGCGATGCCTTTCAGCAAATTCCCAACTTTATCTTCTTCAGGCATTCGTGGGTTCACTCTTTGCAAAGCTTTAAAATTTCCTCAATATCTAGGTGGTACAAGTCTTACCAAGTACTTGAGCTCCCTGGCGCAACGTTTGCTCGGCGCGTTTCTTTCTTGAAGCTCCATCGCCGAAGCACTTCTTTATTTCCTCCATGAAACGGCCCCAGCTAGTCAGCGTGTCTTCATGGTTGTCAATTAGATCAAAGCGGTAGCTTCCAAAAATGTGGCTCTGGTTTAACTCTGGCTGCGCTAAAGATTTCAACAGCAATGTTTGGTCTAGCTTGGTTTATCGATGTAGACAGCCATGGTGTATCTTATGTAGATACTTTATTTATTTCAATGAAACTAGAATTCGAGCAACTAGCTTCAGAGTCACTTGGCATGGTTCTGCATCGGTGGCGTCCAATGTATGACTGAGCAGTGTTCGCCTAGCGCATCGCTATATATATACACAGCCGAATCTGCGCAACCTCAGCAGAGCGAGCGCAAGAGCGAGCGAACGTCATCGCGTTGCTACGGCAACGGCGTTCCCATGGCGACGACGCGCCAGCTGTGGCAGAGCGGCGCGACGGCCCACGGAGCACAGGCCACGTTGAATAACAGTTCTACCTGGTGTAGTATTGCTTTCGCAAAAAAAGGATACACCATTAGCCATTATTTTAACGGCGCGAAAACACGAAGACGACACGACAAGCGTGCATGGATAGTTTTAAAAATGATACGAGTTTTGTCTAAATGCAAACATCAAAGCGTCCACCAAAGGAGAAGGCCATGCGCGGTTGTTTCTGCTTGAAAAATACGAACTTCACCTTTTTCTGTTATTGAAAAAGTGTGCTCTAAGTCCCTGACTTGGTCTTACAAAATTTCAAAACGCTCTGCTTTATCTGGATGCCCGCATCCCCGACTTAAGCTCCCGCTTCCAGCTATTCACGGTACAAACATTCATCAGGTCGCTTGACCCGGCCTCTGAAGTCATTCCTCCCCTTTTTGCATTCCAACCGACCCTATGTTTATTAGAACATTGCCGCGCTATAAACAGTCACAAGTTATGGTCACGCAGAAACATTTAGCAGCAATCGGTGTCGACCTGAATTGTTTGGAATGGCTTGATGACGCGCAGGCCGCAGTGGACTTTCACTGTGATAACGTTTTCCCCTCTCACGCGAAATATATACCCCCAAATCTTTTAAACGTTCTTTCCGATCACCTAGAAACCTACCCCCATCCCACTGTTATCTCTACAGATGTCTCAGTCAACAACTAAAAAGCTGCAGATCGCATATTTTCGCAGGAAGTGGCATGGAGCAATTCCGTCGTATTCCAGATTATATTGTTACGTTGTTATTTGTTGTTGTGTGCCACCGAAGAGGACTACGATGGAAAACAGAATGAGAGACGACGAAGCTCAAGCAACGGTTGGTGCTTGCCAGAACACTTAAGTCTGTGCCATAAGTTATTTGGACAACAACAACTTAAGTCCGTCATCAGCTGTTGTGGTTTTCCTGAACTGGCCTTCTGCCATGTATCATCTTGGTTTAGGTGAATCAACGACCTGCGATGACCTGGCCCCTTTGCACCACCCCTCCCATCCCGCGACCGTCACTCGGATCGTCCGGAGAGAAGTTGAGGCCCTAGCTCATGCACCACTCCCGTCTCCGCTCCCCGACACCATGGCCATGATACCAGCCGTTGTCCGCCAGGAACTTGCAAACGTCGGCTTTCCTCCAGCTCCGTGCCACCCCCGCTACCATCGCACCCTGTTCCTTTAGTGCTGCCGCAACCACCAGCCTAGCTTCCCCACGTCGCTACTTTAGTCACATTCCTGCAGAGTGGCGCACCTCAGACGACAGGCCAATCTGTTTTATTTGCTGTCGCGACGACCACACTTCGCATTATTGCCGTAGCCGTACCTTCCCCACCATTCGCTCCTATTACAACGCTGATCGTCGGTATTATTATGGGCCCCGACGCTTTGCTGCCCAACCAGCCGAGCCCCGCCCCGCCTATGATGGACCTGGACACTTTTCTCCTGAACCGGATGAGCCTCGCACCAAAACCGTCACAACTGCTCGTCGCTCCAGTCGATCTCCATCTCCCCGCGCTCGTCGATCCCGTTCACCGGTACCTCGTCGCAGCTCCTCCCCATCATACGCCGGCGCCTACTCGGGAAATTAGCGAATGCAGCGCCTGAGAGTGACGCCGCATTACCGACCAGAACTGACAACTAGGTACTTACTCCCTCACCTTGACGCAACCTCATTGATATTCCTGTGGATGGAGTCCCAATTTCGGCACTTATTGACACTGACACCCACATTTCTGTTCTCAGTTCCTCGCTCCGCCGACGCCTCAAGAAAGTCCTCACATCCGCCACCTTATCTACCATCCGTGTTTCGGATGGCAACACAGCTACTGTTATTGGTATGTGTACTGCACGAATTAGCATTGCCAGTCGCGACATCCCTGTGTTATTTACAATCCTCACTAGTCGCCCTCAAGATGTTATATTAAGCATGATGATGATGATGGACTGATTGTTTATGGCGCAAGGACATCTTTGGCCAAAGAGCGCCAAACTCAAGGTGAAGCGTCAACTGAAGTTAATAAAAATGTCCGAGGTGAGGTGTTTAATGATGTACTTAAAAAACGGTGGTGTATAGGGCCTAAAAGTTATTTGGAGTTTATAGTCTAAAAGCTGTGGTGTATAGGGCCTAAAAACATTGATTTGCAGTGTTTAGTGGTGTGAGTAAAAATGAAAGGGAGACATGTACACCCTCTGTCAAAAGTTTAGAGCCCAGGGGGTCTACTTCTGAGGCAAACTATGTGGCTCGTAATGCGTTCCCAGCTTTCCAAACTTATTGAAGAGAATAATATGTTTTGTCTACCCCCTCTCCAATATCTAGAACTTCCACGATTGCTATAGGAGTCATAATGAATGGCTTAAAAGCAAACCCTCTGGGCTCTAAACTTTTGACAAAGGCTGTACGTGTTAAAAGGCTAAGTTGCCTCAGCAACAATTTCTTTAAAAGAAAGCCATTTTAATAAAAGAAACGGGCTGACGCTGATGTTGATAAGTGATTCCATATAAAAAGCCTACTTTTATTAAATATTTAAAAATTCTTTCTGAAGGGAACATTGGATGATCGCCAAGAAAGATGGATGGATGTGCGGGTATTTGTTTAATGTATAATTCGGGAAAATGACGTCTCCTATGCTGTTCAGGTCTCGGACATTCAATTAAAACATGGAGCATTGTTAGCTAGCAACCGCATCTCGAACAATGTGGTGCACGAGAGTTTGTTAAAAGGTATGAATGTGTTTTATATGTGTGACTTATTCTCAGCCTGCACAGAGCTACTTCTTTGAATCTGTTTCGTTTTTCTGTAGTGTACCTGCCTATCCTTGGTTTAACTGTGTGTATTTTATTCCCAGTTGCTGTGTCCCACTCCTCTTGCCATTGTTGTCGGATCATGTTTTTGATGTCTGGCTTGAGATCCTGATACGATGTGTTGTCAATGTCTGTAGTGTTTCGAAGGGCAGCTTATGCAGCAAGCCTAGCAGCTGCCTCGTTACCTGGTATAGCTGTTATGTTAAGCCTCGATGTTTTAACTGCACACTCCGCTCTTATTTACTGTTCTTCTGGACTGCTTCATCTCTCTGCAGTGTAGCATAGCTCTCCCTTACAATATCGTGCACGTAGCGAATAGCCACACTTATATTCCCGTCCTGAACTTCAGCTTTTCTGTACAAGGTCTTCCTGAGGGCATTTCTCTTGCCGGACTGACCCCACTGCCTGACTTTAATGTGGCTGCACTTTTACCTGACACTACTGCTGGAGTATCGACACGACCTGCAGAGTGCCCGCCTACGGAAGCCCGCATATCAGGAATGGTAGCTCCTGACTTGTGTTCTGATCATTCTCAAGCACTTACGCGCCTTCTGACTTCGTACAGTGACATTTTTAATTTTGGTAATCGTCCCTTGGGACAAACGTCCCTCGTTACTGATCGCATCGATACTGGAGACGCCAGACCAATTCACAGAAGACCTTACTGAGTCGCCATTTCTTAACGTCGCGTCATACAAGAAGTAGGCAAGATGTTGGTAAGAAATATTATAGAGCCTTCGAGCAGCCCCTGGGCGGCCCCTGTCATGCTTGGTAAAAAGAAAGACAACACCTAGAGGTTATGCGTTGGTTACCGACACCTCAACAAAGTTACAAAGAAAGACGTTTACCCACTTCCCAAGATAGATGATGCCCTCGACTGCTTGCACGGTGCAAGTTATTTCTCTTCGAATGATCTTCGTTCCGGTTATTGGCAGATCGCGGTCGACGAACGGGATCAAGAGAAGACCGCCTTCGTCACACCCGACGGCTGGCCTGTACCAATTCAAGGTGATGCCTTTTGGCGTGTGTAATGCGCCCGCTACATTCGAGCGTATAATGGACTCTCTTTGCGTGGTTTCAAATGGACAACGTGCTTATGTTATCTCGATGACGTCATTGTCTTTTCTTCGACCTTCGAGAGCCATCTTCACCGCCTTAATGCCATTCTTGGAGTATTCCGAAGAGCTGGCCTTCAGCTGAATTAAAAAAAAAGTATAGCGTCGGCCGACGCGAACTCAAAGTGCTCAGACTCCTGGTCAACGCCCGCGGCGTTCAACCCAACCCCGCCAAAATTCGTCCTATAAGTGCATTTCCTACAACCCGCTATACCAGTGACGTTCGTAGTTTTCTTGGCTTTTGCTCGTATTTTCGGCGGTTTGTCCCCAACTTTGCGGACACGGCTCGTCGACTCACACTTCTTCTGAAGAACAACTTTCCATTTTGCTGGGACCAAGAACAATCTCAAGCCTTTTCTGCACTCATCGCACCCCTAACCAACCCACCCGTCCTGGCACACTTCAACCCTTCAGCACGAACGGGGGTACGCACCGACGCCAGTGGCCACGGTATTGGCGCCACTCTCGCCCAACAGCAGACGGTCTGCACTCACGTCATTGCTTATGCCAGTCGCCTCCTTTCGGCGGCTGAACAGAATTATTCGATCATAGAACGTGAGCGTTAAGCCCTGTTGCCGGCCATTACAAAGTTTCGGCCATGTTTGTTTAGCCGCCCGTTCTCCGTCATCACCGACCACCACGCCTTATATTGGCTTTCTACGCTGAAGGATCCTACTGGTCGTCTTGGGCGTTGGGCGCTGCGTCTACAGGAATACACGTTTTCTGTCGTTCACAAGTCCGGCCGGCTACACACTGATGCCGATCGCCTGTCCCGCAACCTGGCAGATCCGCCGCCTGAAAGCGAGTGTGGCAATGACACCTGTGTGCGGTCCACCTCCGACATTTTAAACATGAGCAGCGCTTAGATCCCAAGCTTTGTAGCATTACCAACCGCATCAGCACTGATCACTCTGACGCTACTCTTGATTTGTTTGTGCTCCACAACGGCATATCGGCGGAATATGCGACCATATGACGCTGAGCTTATGCTCGTAGTCCCCGACCACCTGCGTGCCACCGTTCTTCAGCAGCTGCATGACGCGCCCACTGCGGGTCATCTTAGCGTGTCTAATAAGTACGACAGCGTCCACCGGCGCTTCTTTTGGCCAGGCCTTTACCGCTCTGTTCGTCGTTACGTGTCTTATTGTGAAAGGTGTCAGCGACGGAAGAAGCCCTCGGTTGTGCCTGCTGGATTCCTACAGCCGATCGACATCCCAATAGACCCGTTTTACCGAGTTAGCCTTGCTCTCCTCGGGCCTTTCCCTCGGTCTGTTTTGGGGAATAAATAGATTGCGGTGGCTACGGACTACACTACACGCTATGCCGTTACACGAGCGATACCCACCAGCTGTGCAACTGACGTGGCTGCGTTTCTCCTCCACGACGTCATCTTGCTCCGCGGGGCTCCACGCCAGCTGCTCACTAACCGTGGCCGTTGCTTTTTGCTCGAGTAGTCGAAGAAAGTATCCAATACTGCTCCATTAAGCACTACATCATCACCGCTTACCATCCACAAACGAACGGCCTCACCGAACGCCTCAATCGCACACTCACGGGCATGCTGACAATGTACGTATCGGCTGATCACCGTGACTGGGATATTGTTTTATCATTTGTTACGTTTGCTTATAATTCCTCCCGTCATGATGCAATGGACTACTCGCCCTTCTATCTTCTGTTCGGCCGTGGCCACTCTCTTTCGTTTGACAGCGTACTGCCTTACACCACTGATGCAAGCTCCTATGTTCGTGACGCCATATCCCGAGATGGCGCCGCCCGTGTTACTGCTCGCCGCGAACTGGCTTCTTCCCAGAACTCCCAAAAACAGCGCCATGATTCTCGACATCGCGATGTCTACTACTCTCCGGACTCTCTCGTCTTGCTCTGGACTCCAGCTCGTGGAGTTGGGCTCTGTGAGAAGCTCATGCAACGGTACACAGGCCCCTACCGCGTTTTACGGCTAGTCACTTGTGTGACATACGAGGTCACCCCTGTGCAACCACGCCGACAGTTCAATATGCCACGTTCCGAAATAGTTCGGGTCGCTAGCATGAAGCCCTACCACTCCAGCTGTAGTTCCCCGACGTAGTCAGCACCGGGACGGTGCTTTTCGTGCCGAGGTAATGCTACGTATATGCTACCGAAGACGACGACGATGGAAAACAGAGTGAGACGACGAAGCTGAAGCCACGGTTGGTGCTTGCCAGACCACTTACGTCTGTCATCAGCTGTTGTGGTTTGCCTGAACTAGCCTTCTGCCACGTATCAATATTCTTATATTTCTTGCGGACGTTTTAGCTCTTCGATTGGCTCTGTACACATTTTCATCCCATTTATAGTTATTAATTATTCTTGCTGATTGTTTATCTGTATTATTCTCTCTTGAAACGTGACAAATATACTTTGAGTTTATCCCTGTGATTTTTGGGTCTCGCGTACTTTGGAAACCCACTTTGTCTGGGTCCCCGGTCATACAGCTTTTCATTCAAACGAGGAGGCGGATTACTTAGCGATATCGGCCCTTAATGCGTCTGTAGTATATCCCGTCACTAATTTTTGTATATTCACGACATCCAGGTTCAAGCGGTTCCACCATATATCAGCCAGGCTGCGGGATTCCTTACTGAATACCACAGATTATCAGCATTTATCGTAAAATCCGAATATCCGTTCATGTAAAACCAGGAACTGTGAAGTAACACTGACGCTGTTACGGCGCAGAATTCCAGGCTTGAATTTATATCTATGTAGATGTGAGTGGACACCAACAAACCTATGTGCATCATGCGGAGAAGTGGAATTTATAGAGCATTTTTTTCTCTCTTGCCGGCGGTTTACACTTTAGAGAGTAGCATACCTGGAGATGCCCCTCTCGAGGTTACGTCTCCCCTTGCCACTACCCGCTTTATTGTTCGGAGAGAGTGTAAACAAATTTGCGTTCGAGGCTATCTGTGAAAATATCCATGGCTGCATTATAGCAACCGGTAACTTAACCTGTTAACCCTTCTCGAAATTCTTCTGTGTTTTTTTTGCATCCAATTTATTATGATTGTTATTATGTTATAATCGCAATTCTTATAGCGCCACTGCTGCATTTCTTGGAATTTGCATTGCGACAAGCTTGTGGCTGTAACTGCGTTTCTGTACGACACCACACAACTGCCAATCCCCCATGGTCGGTACGTGCAATTTTTCATGAGCCAATAACAAGAAGAACAACCAAACTAATTTCAGGCAACAGATGTGAATGGCCACCGACAATTCCAGATATAGCAGATGCGAGCATGTTCACCCACTGGTCCTTGAATGGACGAATGCGATTTAAAAGAAGTCAGCTGGAAACGGTGAAAGAAATTTGTTAGCACAAAATACATTACACCGTGCGTGACCGGGTGGCCCAATTACTGGCCGACAGTCCGTGTTCCAGCATTTGTGTGCGGATTAATGAAGTTAAAATTCTTATATGTCAACTGCCGTGGTTTTCGTTCACATCCCGTTCGAATTCCCAATGTGCTCCCTCACGCTTGTTACACGGTGTTGAGACATAATTGTGTGGCTAAACATGCTTGTAGTACGTCAGCATATTTATATAATTATAAACACTTAGTATATATAACCAGTTTCCTTGTTTACATGCGCTAGCTTCGTGTCATTGACTTCCAACTATTGCAGCGTGCAGAGTGCAGTGAATTTGAACGGCCCCTCTGTAGAAATAGAAACCAACGAGGGTTATAATGGAATAAAACTCTAAAGCGTTTATTTGATTACACGAGAGCGGAATTCTGTAATAAGAGTTCCGCACACAAAAAAAATTACAGGACGGCGCTTATGTCTGCTTAAGAACGGAAATAGCGAGAGCCACTTTACAGAACTGTTTTCATTAACTGCATTGTCATTTTCATACCTGCTGTCAAATCATCAAACCAAACGCAGTCATTTTCAACGTTAGGACCATGATTTTCGGTAACGGCAGCGTAATGTCATCGCTGTAGTAATCATTATCATTTTCGGCTTTTCGATGGAGGCGAAAAGCAAGGCGCCCGTGTGCTGTGCGATGTCAATTGCACGTTAAAGAACCCCAGGTGCTGGAAATTTCCGGAGTCCTCCACTACGGCGTCTCTCGTAGCCTGAGTTGCTTTGGGACGTTAAACCCCACAAACCAAACCAAAACATTATCATTTTCACTAACTAATTGTCATCACTACTATCATCCTCACGCTAGGCAAGGAAAATTACGATCGCTTTTTCATGAGCTCGGTGTGGAGTAGTGGTTATCGCACTCAGCTGGTAATCAGAGGGGCAATGTAATAATACTAATTATTATTTCGCAGGATAGGATAGGGGCAGTATCTGCCACACTTGTTATATCGACACCTCAACCGCGCCATGAGGGAAGAGAGAAAGGTGGGAGTGAAACCGGAAAGAGAGAAATATTTACCGTAGTGGAGGGCTCCGGGCACTTTCGACCCCCTGGGGATCTTTATTGTGCGCTGACATCGCACAGCACATGGACGCCACCTCGTTTCGCATCCATCGAAATGCAGCCGCCGGTGGTCGGGGTTGAATCCGGGTACTCCGGCACAGTAGTCGGGCATCGTTAATAGTTCAATTCCCGACGGAGGCAAATTTTTGACTAGTGTCATTTCCACTACACATGAGTAGCAAAGGCTATCGCCCTAATTCGCATTGTCATTGCCGATCTTTTCTGAGACTATAAATGATGCAGGCCAGGACTTTGCATGTGCAACTACAGCGGTTCAAGGCTGTGCGACCTAAAGCGTATCACTTCACTCAAGGGCGAAACGTATAAACAAGGGCAAATTGTTGAAGGGCGCGCGCATGCCAGACTTGCCGCGCGGCGACATAAAGATCGTATTACGACCACGAGGCGGGCTCCACGTGAGCGACGTGACCCGCGTTGAACTAAGTCGTGCAATTGTGGCGGCGGCACAGATCCCCGGCAATGAAGCAAGTGAAGATGTCGTGTGCCCCAGCCTCCAGCAGAACATCGTTGTGGTGAGCACCTCCAAGAGAGAGAACGCCGACCTATACACTGCAGTCGGAAGGATCGACATACGCGGCACGGCACACGAAGTAAGTACCTACGAAACGGCCCCCCACGGCACGGTGAAGGGCGTCATAAGGGGCATCCCGCTCGAGGATACGGCCCAGGATATTCAGGACAATGTTGTGCACAAGCATAACCCAACGGCGCTACAGGCAAACCGGATCGGTAAGACCCGATCAGTCGTCATTGCTTTCGAAGGGCATAAAGTACCCAAATACGTGAGATACGGCAACCTGCTCATGGAGTGCACGTTACATAGAAAACAAATCGACGTATGCTATGCGTGCGGAAGAGTGGGCCACAGAATGGACGTGTGCCCGGATCCTTCGAACACGATCTGCCGAGGGTGCGGAATCTCCAACCCCGCCGAAGATCACGAATGTGTCCCGAACTGTGGCCTGTGCGGAGGCAAACACCTGACAGCGGACAAGGCCTGCAAAGCCCGCTTCAAGACACCCTACGTCGTCCGCCGGCGGCGCTGGGAACGGCGCCGAGCAGAGGAAGAAGACATCGGGAGAAGGAACCAAGACAAGAGAGGTCCTGCAGGCGGACCCCACCGCAGCGCCTCCAAACAACGGGGCCGGTCACACACGCCGGGCCGCAACAGCAACAACAGTGGCTGTCAACAACAGTCGCCAGAGTCAACCGGACACCGAGGGATCGCCGAGAAAAAGGTGGGCCGGACCAACAGGTCTCCCGTCGCTCTAACCAGCGACACCGAATTCCCACCCCTCACCCCCTCCCAACCCCTTAACTCACAAGCGAATCCGCAAAAGGACAGTAGCGAAGTGATAGAGCTTAAGAGGATCATAGAGCGCCAAAACGCTCAGATCCAGGAACAGAACGCCCAAATACAGGCGCTTATGAATAAGATCGAAACGCTAGCGAGTAACGGCAGCTTGGCAAATTCAGGACCCCAAGACAACACGGCGACAAGCAACGCCGCAGGCTTGCGCAAGGTGCCGCGGAGGGCCCCCCCCCCCTCGCCCCGCCAAGGGCGGACAGCTGGAGAGGCTGAGGCCATGCAACGTGCAGCAAATAACCTAGAGGCGATGGACGCCGAAGAGAGCCCCGCGAGCGGAGAGGAAACTGCGAACGCAGAGACCGCGACCACGGTAACGACACAGATCCCGCGAGAAGGAGAGCTTATGGCCATTTTGGCCGCAATTTCCCAAATTAACGAAAGGCTCAGCAAAATAGACGACCGACTTAAAGCTGTCGAGAGTCAGCCTCAGACGCCATCGGCGAAGCACAAACGTCAAGCGCTAAAAGTAGCCTCAACATCGGTGAGGAACCACTTCGCGTCCCTGAAAAAGGAGCGGGCCGAAAAAATAAAAAACGCGATCGCGAAAAGGCGCAATCGACTCGAGACAGCCGGAAAGGATGATGCAGAAGCCAAGTAAGAAGCACAAGAAGACCGGGGGGAAACCACCGTGATTTACCAATGGAACTGCCGTGGGATTCGCAACAAAGAAGCGGAACTAATGTTATACATTGACGAGCAAGACAACAAGCCTGATGTAATTGCTCTACAGGAGACGAACGGGAAACCAAGACTTCCGGGGTACGTCACTTACACGGACCCCACGGAGAACAGAACGGCGGTGCTCGTTCGCAGCAACGTGGCGGCAACTCAACATGTTACGGCGCAGGGCGGGTGCGAGCACACGCTGGTCGAAATTCATGCAAGAGAAATTGGCAGCGCGGGCAATTTATTTGTAATGAGCGCGTACTGTCGGCCGTCACAACGGCAGTACGAATTTGACCGCATCGTGAGTCAGGCGAAAGGGTTGGCGGTGACCAGGCCGCTCCTGATCCTCGGCGACTTTAACGCCCCTCACACAACATGGGGCTATAAGTTCCAGTCAAAAAGAGGAAAAGCATTGGCCAAAGCAATGGATGATCACGAGATTGCCCTCCTGAACGAGCCTGACGTAACTACCAGAAGAGGCAACAGTGCCGCGAGGGACACTACGCCAGACCTTTCGTGGTTATCGGGAACGCTAGACGTCTCCTGGAGAAGCGAAGAAGTGGACCTGGGTTCTGACCACAGCGTGATCGGCATCACGATCCGAGGTTCCCGATATCGGGCTGTGTTGGGGACAGCGCGGATCACGGATTGGGACAAGATGAGAAAGTTCACCCAGGAACAAGAAGAGGCGTCTGAGGAAGAATCGGGACGAGCTGAAACACAACAGACCTACACCGAATGGTCGAGGGACCAGAAGAAGACCCTCCAAAAATTTACCCAAGAAATCGCAACGACTTCGCAGACACCGTACGTGGACGCCAGACTGACCCACATGTGGGCGGCCCGGCACTCGTTAACGCGGCGATGGAAACGTCAGCGGCACAACAGAAAGCTGGCCAAGCGCATAGCAGCCTTGAACAAGCAGATCGCCGAGCACGCGGCCAAACTATGCAGGGAGAATTGGCTGAAGACCTGCGACGGCCTGCAGGGCAAGCTCTCGACGTGGAAGACGTGGTGCCTCTTGAGGCATCTGATCGACCCGCTGAGTAGCAAAACTGCGACCAATCGCAACCTTACCAAAGTATTGAACATGTACAAGGGAGAGGGCCGCAGGCTCCTGGAAGACCTGAAGGCGAAGTACCTAAAGACAGAGAAGGGACAGTACCCGGAGCCAGAGAGGTACGAAGGACCCGACAACGAAGACCTGGACCGGCCGTTTTCCATGACGGAATTGTGGACAGCGATAGATCAAAGTAAGAAGAAAAGTGCACCCGGCAGGGATGCCATAACATACAAACTACTCAGTAACATGAGCAGTAAAGCGGCCCGCGGCCTCCTAGGGCACATCAACGAAGCCTGGGAGAGCTCGCGGTTGCCGAAGGAATGGAAGGACGCCGAGGTCTGCTTCATTCCAAAGCCCGGCAAGGCCCTCACGATAGACAACATGCGGCCCATCTCCCTCACGTCCTGCGCGGGGAAGGTGATGGAGCGTATGGTCCTTCGCCGGCTGCAGAAGCACCTCGAAGAAACAGATCAGATGCCGGAGACGATGTACGGCTTCAGGCAACATCTCAGCACCCAAGACGTGATGATCCAACTTCACGAACTGGTCGTCAAGCCGGCAACGAGGCACACGCCGCGCGGGATACTCGCCCTCGACCTGAAGGGAGCGTTTGATAACGTGTCCCACGCGAGCGTGTTGCGGAATCTGAATATGACCAGGTGTGGCCGAAAGACATTCGACTACATCAAAGAATTTCTGTCAAACCGAACAGCGACCATCAGAATAGGGGAGGAGAAGTCAGACCCTGTCGAGCTGGGTGATAGGGGCACCCCACAGGGATCGGTCTTGTCGCCCCTGCTCTTCAATCTGGCCCTCCTGCCCCTGCCCGGTCTACTCAAGCAAATCGAAGGCGTGGACCATGCGTTCTACGCCGACGATATTACGGTGTGGACAGCTCGAGCCGGTTCTGATGCCTGGATGGAGGAAGCCTTGCAGAAGGCGGCAACAACCGTGCACGAGTACGCAAAGTCATGCGGACTGAGCTGCGCTCCCCAGAAATCAGAGTTGCTTATTATCCAACCGGGAAAATCCAAGAAAGAGCTGCCGCCGAACGTGATCGTCACCATCGACGGAACGGCTATCAAGCCAACACAGCAGATTAGGATCCTCGGCCTACTACTTCAGGCCGACGGGAAGGCACACGCCGCCGTCACAAAGATCAAAAGTACAGCCGAACAGATACTCAGTATGATCAGAAGGGTATCTAATAGAAACCGAGGCCTCAAAGAGGACGATGTCATGCGCCTGATACGCGCATTCGTCGTGTCACGGGTTACCTACTCCGCCCCCTATCTCCAGCTGACGAAGGCGAATAGGGACACCCTAAACACGATGCTTCGTAAGGCAACGAAGCAAGCACTGGGCATTCCCATATACTCGTCCACACAAAGACTGCTGGACATGGGCGCCCACAACACGGTGGAGGAGCTCATTGAAGCCCACCTCTCTAATCAGAGAATCCGGCTCAGTCATACGAAACACGGACGAGCCGTCTTACGCAAGATAGGATGGCAGATTGAGCCAGTACCCCTCAAGGAAACCCTTCCGGAAGACTGGAAGACGGCCATTCAGACCAAACCCCTTCCCCGGAACATGACGCCGGGCAAGGACGACGAGAGGCGCACCGCGCGGGCCAAAGCCATAGCCCGGAAGCTGGAAGAGAACCCCAGGGTCCTCTACGCGGACGCCTCGCTCCGAAAACACAGTGACCGTGCAGCAGTGGTGGTTACGTCAAAAGACAGGCTGATCGTCAGCGCGTCCATAAAGACAACAGACGCCGCAGTTGCAGAAGAAGCGGCCATGGCCCTCGCACTCGCACAGCCGAGCGTGGACACCGTGGTCACTGACTCAAAGACAGCCTACAGAAGCTTCCGCAGAGGGGTAATATCCTCCGCGGCCCGAGCCATTCTATCCAAGTGCAAGCCTCCGGGAAGAGCTATAGAGCTCGTGTGGGTCCCGGCTCACTCGCAGGTAGCAGGCAACATCATCGCAGACTACCATGCCCGAGAAATGTCAATCCGGGGCGAGAACGAGCCGGAAGAGCTACCGCATCCGGTTACCAGCTTTCGGGAAATTACAAGTTTGTACCGAGAGGAAAGATGCAGACTGCCAGAACCGCACCCCAAGCTCACCAGGCAACAACAGACGATCCTGCGCCGAGCGCAGGCGGGATCGCTTGCGCATCCCGTATTGATGAGCCGCATGTACCCTGCGGAACACGACATGCTCTGTCCTTTTTGTAAAAAAGAAAAGGGCACCCTGCCGCACGTTTTGGCAGAATGCAAACAACTCAAAACCCCCCCTCCTCCCCTTCCCGCCAACACCCCCAATCCCCAACCCCTTGAGCGATGGGAGACCTTGTTGTCCAGCCCCGCCCTATCGATCCAGCTCGCACTGACAGATAGGGGCCAGGAGCTGCTGGAAACATATGGGTCCCGCAACTAGGGAACCACCCCGTCTGGTGCAAGCATGCACCACCGAATTATTTCGGGCTTAATAAATGTTGATTCCTCCTCCTCACTTGGTATATATTGAGATACCCCAAATAAGTTAAATTACAACCAACACTTAGCAACGGCGATTATTAAGTTTTTCTTCATAACAGGTTTGAATCTGGAGGCCCTGATTGCCACACATCAAGTCGTTTTCGCACCGAAGGATTCTAAACAATATAATTAGGTTCCGACTGAGTATGTAAATAGTACGTTTAATCACAATGAATGCTGAACTTCCAGGCTCATTCAATTTTTTTTTTTATCGGAAGTCTTAAACCTGAATGTGGACATATTTCGACGGCGCACAAATGAGTGTAAAGAAGAAGATGAGCCCTCTTTGCTGGACGCTGATTAAGAAGGAAGCAGTCTGTGGAATTGTGATCGCGCAGATCATTGTGCTGGTTTGATTATCGTGCGCTTCCTTGCCGCCCTCGACGCCGTCCTCGACGTATAGATTAAACCTTCTCTTACACGTGGTGGAGGTGCGGCCTGACACCCTTGCCTCACGCTGGAGCTTCGCACCCGTACGCTACCTGCGCTCTTCAGTGGGACAGACGACACCGACTGTGAGGACTGGCTTGCTTCATACAAGCGAGTGAGTTCGCACAATAAGTGGGACGATGCAACAAAGTTAACGAACATTATCGTTTATTTGATCACAGTCGCGAACCTGTGGTATCGTAACCACGAAGCCGAAATCACGAATTGGGACTCATTCAAGGTGAACCTTACCACCGTGTTTGGTCGTCCTACTCTACGCAAGCTCCGCACCGAACAACGCTTGAACGATCGAACGCAGCGGCTCGGCGAGACGTTTACCAGCTGCATTGAAGATGTGCTCCACCTATGCAGTCGCGTAAACGCCTAGATGCCCGAGGTACAAGAGATCAAGCACATCCTGAAGGGCATCGAATATGACACCTTTCTCATGTTAACATCCCGGGATTTGACAACGGTTGCACAAGTTGTCAACCTTTGTGAAAGCTACGATGAGTTGCGCAAGCAGCGACTCCTCCCTCGACAGCCTTTCGCGCCTGTGGAATCACTTTCTGGCCTCTCCGCTACGTCTGAGACCTCATCACTGCTGCAGCACCTCAAGGATTTCATCCGAGAGGAAGTCGCTCGCCAAATTGCCCACAAACTGCGAGCTTGCCCGCAATTTGGCGCCCCTTCGACAGGTCATCGCCGACCGCGTGGCGGACGCCCTTCCCCCTGTCCATCCACCAGCGCCCATTCCTCAGCCCGCACAAGCCATTGAGACCCTCGCATACGCCGACGTCGCTCCACCTGTCGCTCCACCAATGACATGCGCCTCCACTCCTGTCGCACCACTGACGTACGCTGCGGTCGCTGCCCGACCACGGCCACCTAGCTACCCTGTGGTGTACGCTACGCCTCCAGCGCCTGTACAGGAATTTCTTCAGGCGCCACAGCCTTTCGTTCCGCCTCGTCCGCAGCGACGCAATCCATGGCGAACAAGTGAGAACCGTCCCATTTGTTATTCTTGTGCATGTGCTGGCCACATTGCCCGGTACTGCAGAAATCGCACTCCCGATGATTTTCTATCGCGCCGAACATCAGATTCCTGGCAGCCAACCCGGGATCAGTACATAGCCGCCGATTCATCTGCAGGTTCCGTTGCGAATGACCGTAATACCTTTTCTCCTCGCCGCTCAACCTCGGCGCGTCGCCGCTCCCTATCTCCTCTGCGCCAGCGTCCCAATCTTGCGCAAGAGGAAAACTGAATGCCGCAGTTCCTGAGGCGAGAACTGCGCCACGAGCGAACTGTCAAAGGCCTCACGTATCTCCCGATGATCTGCTTGAAGTTTCTGTTGACGGCGTTATAGTACTGGCTCTGGTCGACACCGGCGCTGCTGTTTCTGCCATGGCTGCAAGTCTTTGGCGTTCATTGCGCAAAGTGACGACACCTATTTCAGGATTCTCGCTAAGCACGGCAAGTGCCCAGCCTGTAGAGCCTATGGCGGTGTGCACCACTCGAGTCATCATTCAAGAAGTTTTGTACACAATAGAGTTCGTAGTTTTGCCTTCCTGCTCTCATGATCTAATCTTGGGTTGGGATTTCTGTCGCGCCATAATGCGGTGATCAACTGTGCACTTGCCGAACCGGAGGTTTTTGCGCTAGACGAACTGTCGCTGGACGTTCCTTTTCCCAAAGTCCTCGTTGCCGAAGATACTGATCTCCCTGCGTGCGCTTGCGTTCTTATGCCCACCGCTTGTGCTTTTTCCCGCCGTACTGATGTACTTTTCATCCCATCGCCTATCTTTCTGAGCCGCAAAAATCTCCTGCCTTACGCCGTACTTTCTGTGTCAGCTGGCCTCACCGCGCTCTGGATTTGTAATCCATTCTCATTTCCCGTATCCCTGCGTCGCGGTGAATGCCTCGGCACCATCCAGCTCATTGATTCTATTCTCCCTGGTGACGCAACACCCGCTTCACAGCCCGCTGACTTGGCTGCACTCACACCGCCTGTTCTTGCGCTTGACCAGTCTTCTGCCGACGTTTTCCTCCGCTCCATCGATGCCAGTCTTCCTGAACCTCAACGCTCTGAACTTCTCGCGCTGCTTCATCAGTTCCGCTCTTCATTCGACTCTCACCAGCCTGCTTTGCGCCGCACATCAGCTGTTGCCCACCACATTAACACTGGTTCCCATGTTCCTCTGCGTCAGCGCCCCTATCGAGTGTCGGTCACCGAGCGCCGAGTTATTGAAGGCCAAGGTCACACAATGTTACAGAATGGAGTGATTGAGCCTTGTAATAGTCCCTGGGCCTCCCCTGTTGTCCTAATGCGGACGAAAGACGGTTCTATTCCCTTCTGCGTTGACTACAGTCGCCTAAACAAAATTACGAGGAAAGACGTCTACCCTCTTCCGCGTATAGATGGTGCACTGGACTGCTTACAAGGTGTGGAGCTCTTTTCTTCTATAGATTTACGATCCGGTTACTGGCAGGTGCCCATGGCTGCGGAAGATCGCCCTAAAACCGCTTTTGTCACCCCCGATGGCCTCTTTGATTTTACCATCATGCCGTTCGGTCTCTGCAATGGTCCTGCTACATTCGAGTGTATGATGACGACATCGTGGTGTTCTCGTCGGACTTTGCGACCCGCCTCTCTCGACTGAAGCAGGTCTTGACATGTCTTGCGAACGCCGGTCTGCAGCTCAACTTGAAGAAGTGTCGTTTCGCTGCTCGTGAGCTGACCATTTTGGGCCACGTTGTATCCAAAGATGGTATCCGTCCTGATCCCGCCAAAGTTCGAGCTTTGACTGCATTCCCAAAACTTACTACCATCAAGCAACTAAGGAGCTTTTTGGGTTTGTGCTCATACTTTAGGCGTTTTATAAGGAACTTTGCTTCCATTGTCGCCCCGCTGACTGAACTCCTCGGCAATAACTCAGACATTTCGCTGTGGTCACCAGCATGCGATGACGCCTACAACACCTTGCGCCGCCTCCTCACAGTCCCGCCCATCCTGCGCCATTTTGACCCCCCGGCGCCAACCGAAGTGCACGCAGGCGCGAGTGGTGTCGGCCTCGGAGCTGTGCTTGCTCAGCGCCCCTCTGGCTTCGGTGAATACGTAGTCGCTTACGCCAGCCGTACTCTCACTAAAGCCGAAACGAACTACTCTGTAACAGAAAAGAAGTGCTTGGCCATTGTCTGGGCAATCACAAAGTTTCGCTCTTACTTTTACGGCCGTTCTTTTGACGTAGTCACGGACCATCTTGCCCTATGCTGGCTTTCATCGCTCAAGGACCCATCCGGCCGCTTGGCACGGTGGGCTCTGCGTTTGCAAGAATGCGATATCCGCGTTATTTACCGATCTCGTCGCAAACATAGACGCCGACGCTTTATCTCGCTCACCGCTTCCAGCCGACCTTGCCAGCCTCTCCGTCTTAGACTGCGTGGCATCTTCGATCGACGTCAGTGACATGCCTGCCGAACAACGGAAGGATCCATGAATCGCCTCTCTTACTGACTACCTTTCAAACCAATCAGCGATTACCCCTTCACGCGCCCTTAGCCGCCAAGCTTCCCACTATGAGATTCGGCGCAACTACAACTCAAAAGGACGGAAATGGCTCCTCGTGATTCCGCGCCATTTACGGACTCAAATATGTACAGCTTTTCATGCCGATCCACAGTGCGGACACGCCGGAGTTTTCAAGACGTACACACGCATCCGCCTTCGTTACTATTGGCGCGGGATGTACAACTCGGTTCTCGGGTACGTTCGATCGTGCCTGACGTGCCAACGCCGCAAATCTGCCTCTCCCCGTTCGGCTGGTGAGTTACAGCCCCTCACATGCCCGCTTAGACCCTTCGACCGCATTGGAATTGACCTATATGGCCCTCTTCCGTACACACCCGATGGCAATCGCTGGGTCATTGTCGCCGTCGACCACCTGACGCGATATGCCGAAACCGCCGCGCTCCCAGCTGTAACAGCCCGAGATGTGGCCGGTTTCTTATTGAAGAACTTTATTCTCCGTCACGGTGCTCCTCGTGAATCGCTCAGCGACAGAGGCCGTGCTCTCTTATCCGAAGTCGTTCAAGCCCTGCTCGATCAGTGCAAAATCATTCACCGGACTTGCATCGTTTACCACCCGCAATCAAACGGCCTTGTTGAACGATTAAATTGCACTCTCGGCGACATGCTCGCGAAGTACGTCGTATCCAACCACACGAACTGGGACATTGCTCTTCCTTACATCACCTATGCCTACAATACTGCTACGCATTCTAGCACGGGTTTCTCTCCGTTCGTTTTGCTTTACGGTCGACATCCATCTGCTCCCCTTGATACTGTCCTCCCATACAACCCCGATCCATCAGAATACACTACCATGACAGAAGCTACCAAGTATGCCGAAGAATGCCGCCAGATTGCCCGCACGTTTACGACCGACTCTCAGTGGCGCCAAAAATATCGCCATGACACCGATCAGAAGAATGCACCACACTTTGAGCCCGGCTCACTTGTGTGGCTATGGGTTCCATCCGGTAGCCCCGGTCTCTCCGCAAAGCTGATCTCAAAGTATCACGGGCCCTACCGTGTCGTCGAGCGCACTTCACCAGGGAACTATATTGTCGAGTCGCTTACGCCATCTTCCGATTTGCGACGCCGTGGCCGCGACACTGTACATGTGCAGCGTCTTAAGCCGTTCTACGATCCAATTGTACCTTCGTCCCCTTAAGTTGCCAAGATGGCTCCTTTTTCTCTGGGGGGCATTGTGAAGAAGAAGATGAGCCCTTTTTGCTGGACGCTGATGAAGAGGAAGCATTCTGTGGAATTATGATCGCGCAGATCATCGTACTGGTTTGATCATCGTGCGCTTCCTTGCCGACCTCGACGCAGTCCTCGACGTATAGATTAAACCTTCTCTTACACAACGTAGTTTAATCAGCATATTGATAGATTTGGTCTTAGCTTTCGATGAGCGCAATTATTTGCTTGCGGAGCAGTGCTCTGCGCTGTTATGATTGCTATGAAAAAATACAAATAATATTTTGAAACGAGTTCTAAGGCAATTTTCGGCTATTATAATACACAGTTACAAATATGTTCCTAGAAATAGCCTATACTTTTTATTCGCGCAAACAATTAGCATCTGAATTTCCCAACGCACTTCCAATAAGTAATTAACACTGCCACAAAATACCAATGAGGGATGTTTTTAAGAACAAATAGCAAGACGCCGGAAGCCAGCCGATGAAGAATCTGGGTATTTATAAGGTGTTACGATGAAGTTTTTCTATATCGAATAAAGTCTACCAAAACCATTTCGCAGATTTTATACGAAATGTCTCTGAATGGCAGCATCATCAGCAGCAATATACTATTAGAAGCAGCATAAGATAACACTCGAAGCTTTGCAAGCAATAGTAGGTATTAATAGTTCTTGCAATAGTAGTAGCAACACTATGAGTAATATTATCATTATTATTTGTAGTAGAAATAGTTGTAGTAGTAGCAGTAGGCCTATAAAGAATAAAATATGGTAGTGGCTATAGTATGCGCAGAGGTAGTGTAATTAATGGTTTTAGCAGTAGCAATAGTAATCGTACTAGCAGTAGCATTAATAGTATTTGGATTTTCTTTAGCAAACGTATATTAGAATAAGCCTTTGAGGGATGGCGAAACGAGGACCATGTTTTATTTGCTTTTTTCACGCAAATTGGATGATCGGATTACTGTCTATTCCATTTCAATGTAAGCCCTTCAATACGTTCTTTGACTTTCTGTTATCCACGTTTGTGCACAAGTTAGGTTGTGCTGTATTTGCTTATTGTAGTTACACGTTGTGAGGTTCTTTCCTTCAGATCTACTTGCCACAGTCCTCCGTGGCTCTTTCAGAGACAATTTAAATACATACCTAGACCGACCAATTTAACAGTGAATCCTTTTATCTACACACATGGACGGGACGAGAATATGACGAGCAGTAAGACGAAGACTAAAATCAAATTGTCCAGAATCACGGAGTCGTAGGGTAGGGGAAGCCGGTGCAGACGCTCGGAGTAGTCACAGTCCGGGTAGTCACAGAGGCCTCGGTAAGCCCAGAGGAAGGCTAGGCCATCGGACAAGGCCCAGTGGAGGCATGAGGCCTCAGGTTGCCGGTCCACGGCCGATGCGTCCGGTCTCCCCGATGTGCCTGGGTCCAGCACGGCGCCAAACGCTAGTGCCGGTGATGAGCTGCGATTACAGCATCAGCGATGAGCTCTAGTGGTAGTACTCGCCGGTGCAATCACCTGTGACAGCAGGAGCACCAGGACAGGATGCGGCAGGCAGGCCCCAGATACCCAGGTCAGGCCTGGCAAAACACGCACCGTCCGACCTCCGTGGACAACCGACCAGCTCCGCTGCTTCCCTGTTCTTCTTCTTCTGCCTTTATATTTGGCACATACCTACGAAGGGGGATTGGCCAGGGTTCTGTGTGGACTGCCAAATTTCCTACACAAACTCAATTAGTGTATTAAAGTAATTGATAACTAAACCCTGTTCCCATCTCGTGCCTCGCGCTTCTTCTTCTTCTTCTCCCTCGTTATAATGGCATATACCCACAGTAGTTATAATGGCATATACACACAGTTGGCCAGAATTCATTGTAGATGACATGATATAATTTATAAGGTTAATTTGACTGTATGATAGATAACCTAATAATTCGTAGTTAGTGTTGCTGAAATAATTTCTCCTCTTCTGTCTTCTTTTTCCAAGCTTGGTTTTCCTTCTTCGTCTTCCCTCAGTTTCTCTCCACTCACACACATGCTCTTCCCAGACGTGAACAGCATGATTTTACTTTCTCACCCTTTTGTGCGACAGTTGGCGTTGATGTTCTTTATCTCCCCAAAGGAATGAGTTTTCGTCTTGTCTTCAGCATCCCCTGTTTCAATACTTGCGAGCGAGTCCGATCGCAGGAGGTCTCATTGATGCCTCGCTCTAATAGACGTCTGATACCCGACCAATTAGAGCAGTTTTGTTTCACCAGTTCACCGTTGAAAATAGACTTACCGATCAGCATTGCACTTACTTATTCCATTGCGCAGGCACAAACTAGACCACCAAAAAGGCTGAAAATATGTTTACCCTTGTGCCTTAGTTTTTATACAATCATGCTTACTGGTACAGCATGCCAAAAAACATCATTGCAAGTATTTACATATTGGTCCCATTAAATTCAATGAACGAATTTCAGGAATATACTAAATACCAAATACGAGCAAGGTAACATGGCGGCAGGATTTGCACTCTATAACGATAACACTAATAAATTCTTCCAATAGCACAGCGGTGATGTGACCAGGTAATGTTTGTATCTCCTTTTCAAGAAGGCCACTATAAGCTTTACCGCTAACACTTTGAATTGAATTTCGCAGTCGCTTGGGAGTTTGTTTTCTTTTATTCTCTAAGCCTACATTAAGAATTGCTTATCAGCGGATGCTTATGAATGATGCATGACCCGATGTTTCACTATGCCGAATGATTCGCAGCTCCAAAAATGTAGCACCCTGGCAGGGTCAACAGATGAAAAGAGACAAAAAAGAAAGAAACAGGAAATTGTCAACTGACGTAGCACAAGAACAAAAAGCAAGAGGACATAAAACCGTAACAAGTAGAGTTTGACGGTGAAAATTTGAATGGAACGAGCTCTTTCTGGGTGTTAAAACAGCGCAGATTAACACTGATGAGGATCATTTCCTTCGAGTGCGGCAGAGTGTGTCCGGAAAAGCTCCTCTCTGATCTGCTTTATGGCCTATGCTGGCGAGAGCATCCATCTGTTGCTTGCTCTTTGATTGCTTCGTCATTACGACACACGGCTGTGAAAGTTTCTGCGTCGCTTCTTTCGAATGCAAGCGTACACAACTGAAATGTGTCATTAGTAGGGAGCATTTATAGAGGGGTGGGAAAGTGGATGATTGCAGTGTGGATTTGCTTCAGAAAAATAAGGAAAGAACCCAATGCAGGAAGCATGTGTCTCGAAAACCGAGCGGCGTTAAACTGAAGCGTGGATATAATTTACATAATGACTTAAAAAGTTGAACGACGCCGTACTACGCTGCATTTACCGCCGACCATTAATTTCTACTTTTAACCGTTTCAGTAACCCGCATTGCTGAAAAGTTTTAGGCAAAAACAGGCAAAATGATAGCTTCCATCCTCTATTTCCGTATATGCGGCTGACAGTACGATAAATAAAAACCAGTTACTGCACTCGGATTCGTGAACGCTGTGCGTGAATTAAGCATCCTAATGCTATGCAGTCTCAGCCAAGCCGATCAAGTGCGCAAACGTTTTAGTTTATCTCTGCGTGCGGCTGAGGGAATCGATTCCCAAAGGTAGCTACGTAAGTCTATTTCACAACAACGTTCTTCATTGCGATCAAAACGCAGAAAGAGATAAACATTGAATTCAATTAAATTTATTTGAATATCAGGTATTTGATTTATATTGGTTAAGCAGACTAGGTGGACAGAATTCTTCTGTATGGTGTTTTTGTAAGAGAGAGAGAGAATCTCCAGTAAATGAGGAGACACGTTAAGCGTGCCTGGCATGTTTGTACAAATTGGCACGAGTTTTATCTAAATTGTGAATCAAAACGTGCACTGAAGAACAAAGCGAAATTCGGCTGTTTCTTTTCGTTCGAAACGTGACCAATTTCAGGAAACTGATATAAATGATTTTGGAGCTAGCGCTTACAACAGGTAATAAGACAGATTCGAGCATGTTCACCCACTCGCCGGTGAATGGACACATGCGAGTTAAAGAAACCAGTCAAAGAACAGTCAAAAAATTGATTAGGACAAAAGAAACTGGAGCGTGCGCGACTTGGTGGTCCAATTACTGGCTGACAGCCTGTGTTCCAGCAGTATTCTGCTTGCAGGATAACGAAGTTAAAATTCATTCATGGCTTTTCTCGACGCTTTTTTTCACATACCGCTTGGATACCCAGTGCGCTCGCTCACGCTAGCTACAAAATTTAAGGGCAATTTTGTGGGACTGAGGAACACGCTATAACAAGGTTATTAGAAAAACTACTTTTATAACCTTCTTAGGCTGAACATGCTCATGGCACATCGGCATGTTTCTTTAATCCCAAACATGTAGTGTATATAGCGAGGTTTCCTTCGTATGATACGTTTCCGGCTGAGAGTGTACACAGTATGTAAAATTACAATGAACGCTGACCTTCAGGAATCATTAAACATGAAGAGGACAAATTTCAAAAGGTGCTCAAGTCTTTCCTACAATAAGGAAACCGAATTACGTGCAATGGCAAAAATTCAATCATTGTCTTGTAGAACGTTTCAAAACTAGTTAAAAAAAAATAAGAAATCACCGCTTTTGAGCGCTCGATCCCGACGCATTCATCGAACCTCTAAGGAAATATGACCATGCTAGGCAGAACTATATGGCACTAATAGTAAGAGAAGATCTCTGATAACTGAATGAACTTCCTGTAAAACATAGAACTATACGTTCCAACTCTGAACAAATTATGAGGCTGGAGATAGCTATCAAAGTCGTTCAATTAAACATAGGACCTTGAAAGCCGGTGCACAGAAGAAATCGATCGAGTGAAAATGAGCCAAACCCTGTCAGTAGTAGAAGGAAGTATGGCTAATAAAACGCACAAAATTCCAGCTTTTTCTGCAGCATTTTCTCACCTAATGTGCCCGCGTTCATTTGCGCCTGACACACTCAC
Source organism: Amblyomma maculatum (assembly GCF_055883805.1). Lineage (NCBI taxonomy): Eukaryota > Metazoa > Arthropoda > Arachnida > Ixodida > Ixodidae > Amblyomma > Amblyomma maculatum. The sequence continues at coordinate 115,822,013 of NC_139352.1, read as the reverse complement.
GAGGTACGGAAAGTCCACACTTTTTTTCGCAATATTGAGCAACAAGGCGACATGAGTTATAGACGTTTGATTATTGGGGAGGAGGCGTATAGGATGAGGCAGAATGAGCCAGCAGAGGATTACCTCACTTTAGACCGCCGGCGCAATGCAAAGAAATTGGTTTCCTAAAAAACGTACCCTACGCACATGCTGGGAAGAGGAGGGAAGAGACGAGTAGGTCGGCAGCTGCAAATGTGCTTTGTTTTTGTTTTTTTAATCGCCGGCTAGAGAGCAACAGCAACAGCAATTATTGTTCTTAGAACCATGTCCTCTTTTCCATTTTGTTGTGCAGATCAGTAACCGCTCTTTCGCGCTGACATTTCGTTATAGGAGTGAGAACAAAACAATTTCAACTCTAGAGACAGCTGCTGCCGTTTTTTTCTTTGTTTACAACGCACCTCTTCATATATAAAAAAAAAAAATATATTTATGCCGTGTTCAGCAGGCGCAAGAGGTCAGTGTGCGATTATTTCTTAAGAGTCATTGTGTACGCTTCTAATGGAAGCCACAGTTGCGCGTAGACCCGCCAATGTGCCACTTACAAGCATCCAAGTTTCAGCATCCAAAGATATAGGAGGCATTTTTGGCGGCGTAGTCAATCCTGCTTCTCTGTCATGGCGGCCGTCGTTAAAATATGTAACTCCCATTACTCTTAGGAAAATCCTAAATTAGTGAAGTGAGGAAACCTCATAGTCGTAATTTAGCTGCAGCTCAACGACCACTTGATCGAGTTGGTGAAACACCCGCCTGTGAGTCGGTGGCGCCATCTGTTATAAAGGGCACAGGTCGCAAATGTTGTCGATCACAAAATACGAAAAAATAAACTCCGCATTTGAACTGCGCCTGCTAAAAAAAAAAAAAAAAGATATTTGTACGGATACGTGTAGATGGGCAACGTAAAATGCTCGCCAGGGCCGAATCCTATGCAAAATATTTCTGAAAGCAATTGCGTTCCCAATTATGCACGAAAGTTAAGTTTTCTGCTTATCATGTATGCTGTATGGTACGGTCGCGCTTTGACTCGGAGGAAAACAAACTCGAAAGCCGAGCTAATGCAGGAAACCTGCATAGCAACTCTAAATTTTTAGTGCTGTTTCTTTACGTACTTCCACAGAGACCAGATTTGCGCGACTGTTTCGTCCGCGCCGCTCGTAACGCTATTCAGAAGTGCAGACTGCGTAAAAATGGCGGGGACGTAGGAAGGACACTAACGAGGTACGAGGCAGCGCTCGTTTATGTCCTTCATACATCCCCGTCTTTTTTGCGCTGTCTGCACTCATGGATTACCATCTCGCCCAAGCGTCTTTTTTAGCTATTCAGAAGATAGAGGTTACATGATTCCGCTGACATCAAATTTTCCAGTTCGTTACCGAGCAAATGTTCCTACGCGCAAAGCACTGCTTCTTGGCCCGTGCAGCCTTTCCAGAAAGGTCACGTGAAGTCGCCCGACATCGCTTGCTTTTGCGCTGTGGTTCTGGCTCCGTCAAAGGTGGTAACGGTAACCGCGATGAACATGCGATGGTAAGATCTCTGTGTACCATAGCACATACTATAAGTCGGATACAGGTTACGAAAAAAGAGGCATCCAGCTATAAAACGACACCCTCCAACCAATAGCTGCCGAGCTATACCATGACGTCACCGCCGACCGCCTTGCACCTACGAATAGGCCTTGGAAGGTGGTTTCTTCGAGTGAGTCCGTGCTGGAAAATAGTTCCTAAATGTTTCGTGAGTTCCAGCAAAAATACATACATTTACTCAATTCAATCGATAGTCGTTTCTGATGATGAATTTCCGCACTGTCGAGTTTTCACGAAACCGCTTTGTTGTTCTGTGCTTTTAATCCTTGGAAAAGTTACGCCTTCTCGGAAGCGCCCTCGAAACGCAAGCAAGAGACGACGCACGGAGGTGTGTGATGACTTCAGGAAGTGCGCATCTTGTGTACATCGTTTTTTTTTTTCGTAATGAGATCCCTTCTGGGAAGAAGACTGAAGATGTTTTTTATAAGTTATCGTGATCGGTGCGCTGATGACAAAAGAGCGGACATGGGGGATTTGCCGAAGGAAATACCGGTACCGAGACGCGTAATTGCTGGCTCCTACGTCTGGCCTGAAGTAGAAATACACTGGCATTTGCGAGAAGAACGCACCGGAATGCTTAAATGGTTTCTTTAGTTTGCAGTGTTCAACGTCCCAAAGCGATTCAGGCTATGAGTGACGCCGTAGTGGAGGACGCCACGAATTTAGGCCACCTGGGGTTCTTAACGTGCACTGTGTGCGGATTGAGTTCCCGGGAGACGGGAAACATGCAGCCGGTGCTAGTGTTTTGCTATGCTAGAGACCCCATGTGGTTAACCGAGAAAGGGACGGGACGGCAGCTCCGTACTTCCCGTGTCGGTCTCGCGTCCAGATTGGGCCACCTCCTGGTGACGTAATAAGCTCGACGCGAGGCTGCGCGCGGGGAGCGGACGAGGAGACCGCCTTCCACTCGGGCAGAAGCAGATACGCACGTTTTTTTCCCCTCCTCGTTCCTTGGCCAGGGGTCCGCGGGCTGAGAGCGCGCGTGCACTGCCTTAGACCACGTCCGAGAGGAGCCCGGCGCCTGAGCCGACGCTTCTTAGCCCGGAGGGCCTGGTTTGGCGACCAATGTCGTCGAGATGTGCTCCACGCCTCCCTCATCCTGCCTCACCATGTATCTCAAGCGCATGTTAATCGTTCAGTTAGCCGTGCGGCCTGCTAGCATAGCGGCGCTTCATGTGTTGAAGCTGTTGCGATTGACTAACTGGAACATTTGATGTCAGCGGAATTATGTGACCGCTCCTAGCGACCTTACCTCTTCTGAGAACGCGCGTGTACAGCCATGAGCAAAAGTTGCATACAACACTCAGCCAGTGACAAAGCTTGCGAAAACAGCACCGAAATGCCATCTAGCGACAGCGTAAGGGTTAGTGACATCGACACATGCATGTGATTAAAATGAGGCAACGACCTGTCTCGATCTTAGATAGCTGTCTCTAGATAAAGTTAGGATGAAGTTTTCTCGATCTCCGACATCGGCGGAGTATTGTGTACCACTTTTGCTCACGATTGTACATTTGCTCGTGCGCGCGCCGCCTCGGATCCACTTCCGGGTGCTGAAGCCGGGGTATGGGTTTGTTGTGATGTCTGGGGGATCAGCGCAGTGTTTGTGATACACGTTTCTGTGGATTAAACATTCGTGAGCCCCTTGTTTTCGTCGGGGCGGAAGCACAGGCGCGTAGTGCATGCTGGCTGTGCCCCCGGCTTGCTCTGGCCTGAACCTGCGGTATGTGCGTGAGGTGGCCACGCACCATCTAAAGACAACAATTTGAAAGTAGTCCCACAACTGACACCGCACAGTTCACTGGTGTCTTGCCATTCACCTTCACCGAAAAGCGGCCGCCGCGAACTGGATTCGATCCCGGGTCTTTTGGTTTCAGCAGTCGAGTGCCCTAACTAGTCAGGCACCTCGGAGGGTGGAAGGCTTGAATGACTGAATCAGTGGCTGTGCATTTAAACAAGGAAAGCTCATAATTTGCCAACAAATTTAACTTTCAGGTTCAAAAGAGTAAAGGACTGCTAACACTGCTTGTGATAACGTAATAGCGGCTCCTGTCACACAGCGCTTTTCGAAAGAGCTTGAAACACAATGTTGGACCCTAACACAAACGGGCTCCCTGCGAGAGCCTATAGAGGAACACTGATTTCCTCCAATCAAGAGACACGAGACATGAGAGTATTTTTGAAATGAACGCGCTCCTCTTAAAAACGAGGCACACCAGTCTCTGCGATCCAGTCTTTCGTTTTCTTTTTGTGTACACAGTCTGATCCGCATGCACGTTCCGGTCCTATAGAGTCGGCTGGCATACAACATAATGTCTTCGTGTGATCTATGGCGACAAATACCCCTTGGTCGAAAGAACAAGAAAAAGTATACAACGAATCTTTGTGACCTGACCTCAAAGTGGCCGTATTTCATCATATTATTAGCCTTCTCTATACGGGGGGGGGGGGGGGGGGGGAGGGGTACTTATTCTCTCCCTTTACGAAGTGCTCATTTAGTTGCAGGTGAGCTGTAGTCTCTAAACGTTTCCTACTATCTCGTTCTTTTGTCACTTTTTTTAATGCTGTACCACCGGCAAGCCGAAGCCTATTTCAAGCGTACGCAAAAAAAAAAAGACATTACAACTACAACAAAATCAAACAGAACAGGCCAGTAATCATTAGACACATAATCTCCAATAGCGTGAAGCAATGCTGTCTTCTCCTTTCTTCCTTCCCCGTCGGGTTCTATTCGTTCGGTTTGGACCATTAGGAGATGATGGTTCTTGTTTTAAAGTTGCAATAATGATTGGGCTTTTAGCACATGGAACACTCCCGGACAGTTGTCCATGTATTCGCACTTGCGCGCAGAAGTTCAGCTTCTGAATGTGGCAAGTGCGCTTCGTAGCACAATTTAGCTATGGAGCGGTAAATAAAAGGGCTTAAATAAGTGGGAAACGGAGGGGGCGGGAGGAATCTTATTAGCGCACGGACGATCCCTAATTTATTCTTTCCTCAGTATTCCACGCTCGCTGAATATTGAACAGCCTTGTCCGGCGGGCGCGTCGTTCAAACTTTAATCGAACCTGGAAGGACAAGCGAGCTAAAAATAAAACCCAAAAAGAGAACTTAATGCATGCTGTCGAAAAGGGTTCCTTCGACAGTAGCTAATTGGGGGATGGGATGATGTTACAGCCATCGAGACCGGGTGTGGAACAGCTGTTGCAGCAGTAGCATCCTTGTGTCTGAAACTGGTGCCGTGTAATAACAACGGCTTAAGAGCACTTTGCTGCTGTATGAACGAGGCTGGAACTCGGCGGGAATCAAAATAGAAAATTACAATTTGTATGTGGATGTTTTACGGGTAATATCTGCTCAACCGCAACGGAACAGGAGATCATTAAAAAAAAAGAAATTAAAGGGAGTGTGTTAAGACCGCCAACGCACAGAAAGCGAAAGCTTGCTCGCACAATGCGCCTCCACCCAAGCGCTAGCGCGAGGACTGTACACTTTGTGATTCTCTAAAGACGTCTTCTTCACTGCACCTCCTCTAGCTCTAACGACGCCCGGTAAGATAGGTATCGTGCATGCCAGCTTCCCATTTGCCGCTGCTTTAGATCAAAAAGGGCTGGAGCCACCGTTGGCATTGTAACCATGGAGGTACGATTGTTGTGGACACTTCCTCGTGCACGCCATTAGTGGTCCCAGTAAGGCGTTCGCCTTAAGAAGGTCCATAACCTCTCGGGAGTGAGCAGAAACGACTAAATCGCTTAAACTGACAGATTATTCGCCGCTGTAATCTGGTACCGAAAGAGCTCGATAGTTCGAAAAAAGAACTTTTACACGATATAAGCAGTTGAAACAAACGTGATGGACACAGCACTACTTAGATAACAATCTTCCCGTTCTCGTAAACTGTCAGCTCATGTAGTTTATTTATTTTATTTATTTATAGTATCATCAGGGCTTACGAAAGCATTGTAGATCGGAGGGGCAAAGGTGCAAATGCTAAAGTAGAATTGGATTGAAGGAAAGAAAATGGGGCCAAGAACAACAACAAACAGCAAAACTGCACTTACTATTAGCACACGTGTAACTTGCAAAATATCAGGGAAATTGACCGAAATAGGTCGGTGCCCGCAAGAAAAGTTGTTAAAAACAAATTGCGCTAAAAAAGAGACGGACGAGAAGAGGTCATGGACGGGCCCGTCCATGTCCTCTTCTCGTCTGTCTTTTTAGCGCAATACCTTTTTAAGTATGTACGACCGACTCGCCCAACAACGTGCTCTCCTAAATATCAGATAAGTTGTTTCTGTACCAACGTATCTAGGAATGAAGTACACAAAAAAGTTGATGGGATGTACGAACAATAAAAAGTTTCACAACTTAGTATGCGGAACGCAAAAGCGATGGTTGTCGGCGATAGCGACCAGGTCAGCAGGTAAGTTACTTCAGTCATGGTAAGTTCTTGGTAAAAATGAGTGTCCATACGTCATCGTGTTTTGGCGCGGTATAACAACTTCGTAGCGATTATTTATACGTGCAGAAAATAAGTTGCGTGTATAAGAAGGCTCGATGTGAGTTGCTTGTTGTGGTGGTAAATGATAGCAAAAAGGCAGATACGGGAAATCTTATGACGGACAATGAGGAGCGGTGGAAGGAAACCGATACACTTCCTGATGGTTCCCAAACTCCAAACTCCTGTCACGCAAAATAGCTAAGACCGCCTAATCAATTATTCGGCGTACATTAAATCAAATACACTCGTGGGGTGCACGCATTCGCTGCTTTGTCCGCCTTCAAGTACCCATGAGTCTTGATCAGCAGGTAGATACGTACGGGCTCGAGGTAACTTTTTGATGCGATGTCACATGAATGCGGTGGTTTTTCTCTAGAACGCGTCGCACTACTGGTTGCGATCTCCTGTATTAGTGGTAATAGCCTCAGAAACAGTAATATTACTGGTAAATAATATTATTATTAGTAGTGATAGTCACGGTTCATTATAATATCGAACCAAACATTTCTTTTCGGTGCGTTAACAGGAGTAGACGCTGTAGATTAGCGGCATCTGTAGCAGTATTAGTAGTATTAGCATCAGCAGTACAACATAGTGATACGTCAAGTAAAAGGTTCAGTTTTCTGCTGCACATCTGAAATGTGAGGCAACTGTGGGATTTTATGAGGTAGTACCTGTAAGCATATGCTGATGAGAATAACCTATAAGGCCAATGCATAGTGAAAATGTGCTTTCAAAAAATTTAGGGGGCTTGCACAGAGTAGTTAATACTGCCGTGAAATATTCAAGCGACATGTTTCATTTTCAAAACATTCACTGGCAGCTGTGAAGTATTCCAAGACATATTAATCAGCCTATTGATAGCTGTGGTCTTAGCTTCCGATGCGCGCAGTCTTTTGTTTGCGATGCACTGCTCTGCGCTAATAACATGTAATTAAGACTGTCATGAAAAACACATAATAAAATGAGCTTTTTAGAGATATTCTGAGGCAGGTGTTGACTATTCTAATATAAGGTTATAAACATATTCACAGAAATGGCCTAAGCTTTTGATTCGCGCAATTTCAATCAGAAGTTCGCCCTGCACTTACAATGTTTACGTAATTAAGAGTACCACAAAACATCAATGCGTGACCTTTTTGACAATAAATAAAAATGCTACAAGCCTGCCAATGGAGCGTATGTGCATGTATTATTTGTTACGGTGCAGTTTTACAATATGTGAAAGATACTACAAAAACCGTTTCGAAGATTGCGTAAGACATTTTTGTGCATGGCAGCAGCAACAGCAATACTATTAGCTGCAGTAGCAGTAAAAACGCTCGAAGCTTTGCAAGCAACAGTAGGTATAAAATAGTAATTGCTGTAGTAGTAGAAACTGAAGCACTATTATTATTATCATTATTCGAAGTATTAATAGTTGTAAGTAGTAATAGTAGTAATAGCAGGAGGTCTCATTGATGCCCCGTTCTGATAGACGGAAGATACTTGCCTAATTAGAACAACTTTTTCTACTACCCTCCCATTGTAACTAGATTTAGCGATCAGCATCGTCATTCATTATTTCATTGCACAAGCACAAACTAGATCATCAAAAATGAGGAAAGTAACTTTGGAATTATGTTTTTCTTTTAATCCTATTATGTCTTTGTGGCGCAGCAAATAATACAACTGCATTGAAAGAATGTAACCCCTTGTCTCCTTAAATTCAATAAAAAAATGTTAGGACGATCCTTAATATCAAATACGAGCAGGTGAAGACAGCAGCTGGATTTACTGTCTGTAATTATAACGCTGATGAATTCTTCCATTAACATAGCGCTTGTGTGGCCGGGAAGTGGTTGTACCTATAGTTTTAAAGGAGGGGGCTAGCCTTACCACTGAAATTTTGAATTCGATTTCGCAGCCGCTTTAGAGTTTGTTTTCTTTTGTTTGTTTGTTTGTTCTTTATCGAAGCTCACGTCGTTATAGATGCCGATTGGACATAAGGGAATGTTTCACAGCGCTGATTGATCCACAGTTCTAAAAATGCAGCAGTCTGATGGAGACGAAAGAAGAAAAGGGATAATTAACAAAAAAAAAAGAGGAAAGGATGCAACTCACACAGAAAAAGGAAAAAGAACAAGAAGACGTAAAAACGGAGCGACCAATGTTTGCCAGTGAACATGGAAGCGAAACGAGCTCTTTCTGAGCGCTAAGGACGAGCAGATTAATTATTATGAGGGTCATTTCCTTCGAGCGTGGCAGAGTGTGCCTTGTGAAACTCCTCTCTGATCCTCTTTTATGGCTCCACGAGATGGCGCAAGGAAACCACTTGTTGGTGGCTCGGCGATTGCCTCGTCATTACGACACATGGCTCTGCCATTTTCTTTGTCGCTTCTTCCGAATGCCGTAATTCACAGGTGAAATGTGCTATTAGTAAGGAGCAGATATGAAGGGGAGGGGAGTGTATGATTACTGCGCGCGTTTGCTTCAAACATATCATGAAATATTCCAATGTAGGGGTCATGTTTAACGAAAATTGAGCGACGTTAAATTGAAAACATGGATATGGTTTACATAATGACTTGAAAAGCTGAACGACGCAGTACAACACCGCATTTACCACCGGCCATTAATTTTTTTTCTCAGCCGTTCAATAGCCCGCATTGCTGAAAAGTCTTAAGCAAAATGAACGGTGCTGTGCAAGCACTCTCCGTATCGGGGACTGACAGAATAATAAATGAAAAACCCGGCTTTACTTTTCTTGCTGGATATATTTCATCAGTGCAACAAGGTGCTCTTCATCGGGAAACCACGCGTAAAAATGAAATCATCATTTTATCCATTAAAACGTTCCAAGCAGGCACAAGCGAGATCTTTCTGTTTCGAGCTAGCGCTGCGAGACGTTGTTGTCACCTTCTAACTTGCAAACGCCAGCTTTTGCTTACTGTAACTCATTATTTGAAAAACTGCAGTGCAAATTGAGTCCCTTAATTTCGTGGATCTGTCCCCATATCAGCGCTGGCACTTTGAAAGAAAACTCTGCTCTGATTTAGATGAAAGCTTCTCGCCTTCGACACATTCTTCATTTTATCTTTCTGCATCGTCATGAACATTTGCTTCAGTTTTAGATATCTGTGGTAGGACTGCATTTTTGTTCTCTTGCAGCTTCGCTTTTTGTATGTGTACCTTGGGAGCCTTCATTTTGATGTTTTGGATACGCAAATGCAAACACAGTGGCTACGACTTTATCGCAAAGCACCCTTTTACCACTTAGAACAAGAGGAAGAAGATGGCTTACACGGTATGAAAGAGCACTGAACAAGGGTAAAGGGGGGGGGGGGGGAAGCCTCAAATCGCAAGTCGAGCTAACGTTTCGACAAGTCCACTTGTCGAACCGTTGGCTCGACCTGCGAACTGAGGCTTCCCCCCCCCCCTTTTCCCCCTCTATCCTTGTGCAGTGCTTTTTCATACATTTTTCCATTTGCAACTCATGGCGCAGAGTACGTACGTATGCGTATCGACATGAAATGCGGAGGAGAGGGTCTTGCGGAAAACTGTCATAGGGCACTGAATACTCAAGTACACAGTGTTCTAGAATATTGTAGTGCGCTCAAATGGCGGCGGTGCGTGACGCACTTAACGTCGACACCGGCAGATTTTTTATTTATTTTTATTTTAATTATACATACTGCGGTCTTGTTCAACACCTTAGCAGATGGCGCGCTTCCCAGCCTCACCTGAAGCTAGGCCGCGCGGCGAAGTAGAAAGGGTACCGTTCACTGTTCGATTTGCCTTACGGAATGGAATATCCATGGCGTCTTTCTCACGACACATCTTTTGCTGCATCTTAGCAGTATGCAGTGACCCATGGGTTCGGGTAATTTTTTTACCGCAGACAAGGGCGAAGGGTGCCTTCAGGGTGTGCAATGAGATTTTGATTATATAACGGTAATAGTAGCCGCCTTCTCGCGGTGAGAATACCACAGGGCCGATTTTAACGTAATTTTTTTTTGTTTACAACTACCTCCGACTGCGGAAACGTATGTTATTAAGCAGTGTTTTTTCGAAACTATGCGCGCGAAATTCGACTTTTGCGGATCGCTGCTTCGAGAAGCTATTTATATGCACTGCGTCGCTCTTAACCCAACTGAGCATGTAAAGGAAATAAACGCAAGGCACTCTTAGGTAATAACGTTTATTTTATGATTTAGAACACGTGCAGCAGAAACCTCTGGCCGAATATTTACAAATGGACAAAATCATTCACCATGCAGACTAGGAAGTTTTAGCGATCTTCTTGTGCATGATCCTCTTTCTTTTTTCGTTTCTCTCCGAGTTAATGCCCTCTGTAAAAAAATGAAGCCGCGTTGTGAGGTAAAAGCTGATCACATTTTTGGTGAGCTCAGCTGAATGCTCAGTGCAAGCAATGTTGCGCATGAATTTGTCTTCACCAGGCTGAACACATCTGAGATGCTATCGGCATGCAACTGTTTTTTGCTGAAGCATTCTGTGAACATATCATCAAGAGTTTTTAAAAAAGAAAATTGTATGCTGTGCGCGTATAGAAGGCCACCTCTGTCTTTGTATCATGTTAATGCAGCCAGCCCAAGACTCTCATCTTCAGATGACACGGTCAGAGCTTTCATACATTCCTAGCACTTAGTTTTCATTATTCACTTGCGTATCCCGACCCATAATAAGTTAGGCCAGAGTCGCTTCTCTCTATGTGTACGTGATGATCCAAAGAAAACAACACCACTTCAGCATCTGGCAATTTCCCCAAAGCAATGAGGGCATTCACCTGGCCCCACACATTGCTGGGAGGACCACCTGCACTGCTGTGCTCAGCATCAAGCAAAGCACTGAGTGCAGATGAATCTGCAATGCCATATATCACAGTTTTGACTGAACTGTGGAATGGCATGCAGTTCATTGTTTTCAGGAACTGAGTGGGAGTTGGATGGTCATTACAGCCTGAGGCTTGTCTCACGATTCGAAACACAGTTTCAGTAGGATCCTGACTAAGCCGAGATGTCATAAGATATGCATACCCTAAATTTTCTAGTTATGACAGTAGGTCTAGAGTGCTTGAGATTATCACACGCAGTTCAGTCGGTGTTGACTCGCTTAAGAACCCTCCTGCTCCACCAGCGTGCTGCTCCCAAGACGTGATATAATTCAGAAAATCCGACAGTGCTTTGGTTCATGAATAATTAGGTCGCAGAGCTTCTGCCGGGAATCTAGAAGTCATAATGCTTATGAGCCGGTTGACCCTCCTGTGAAGACATTTGCCTCATATTATGAATTTAGGTCCCTTGAGATACATGCCTTATATTTTAAGTGGCATTATAGCTGCAACGAACATTCAAAACATTCGCCACGGGTTAGATGCAAGTACTGTAAAATGTGTCAAACACGCTTTTAGGAAATCGAGGTTTTAGGTAAAAGCAAAGATACAAGGGCAAGGAAATTATTGCCACCATTTTAGATAAAAATATGCGTATTTTGTTCTAGCGATACGTCTGTAACCCTCTTCAAATAGCAAATGAAACGTCTTGAACGGTTCTGTTGATAGTGTGTGAGTGAACTGGTATCTGCACACGTCTTGGTTTTTCTTGTCCGCGAATAAAGTTAGTGCTGACCAAGTGTGGTTCTGTGTGGTCCTGGGACGCTAAACAAAGACGCCTTCGGCGCGTTTTTAACACGGCTGTAGCCAGTTCTGCACCCAGAAGCGAAGCAGTAATTCTGACGAAGGCCAGGCATTTTTCAATGACATAGCACGCTTAAAAAGGCGTGAGACTTTTTGTGTCTCAATTTTTGTGTCCCACACGGATTTTGCAGGCGATAGACGATTAAGTGATCAAAAGGGGCTGTGAAAAGCAAATCGTCGTCGCCGCTGCCGCGAAGCAAAAGAACCGACTAGCGAGAGCTTTTATGTGACGCTTGCAGCAGTGCCCCTGGCGGGCTCTGGAGATATCGACACTGAGTGCTTCACGGCGGAGCGGCACATGGATAAGGCAGTGAGCCCATAAGTGCAAAGAATTTAACGGCGATTTATGGGAACATTAGTGACACGATTATAGTAATGGGCCTCTCTGATGGTGAGGGGATTACCCTGAACATGTCAACAGAATCTTTTGAGACGATGAACCTTATAAACAAGTGAGCGAGCATCGTTTTGGAGATTTACAGAGTAGATATGTATAAAGTCTATCAGGCTGCAGAACTAGCTAGAATCGAAACACTCGCTCGGTACTCTTTCTCGTGGTAGCACAGCATCCTTGCACACCATACAATTATGGAATGCACTTATAAATAGAATGCGGCTGACTTGGCTCTTCCTGTCACAAATTTACCTCGCACTTGCAATCGCAGAAACGAACAGCGCACAAACAAAATGAGGCGTGACATAAGCCCTCGTCACCGTACGTTGATTGTTGAGCAGTAGCACTAGTATTTGCATTTGCTAAGATGGCGACTACGTGAAGTGGCTGAAGCAATGTGCTTTTTGGCGCTTGTTATGCGCAACCAGCAATGACATGCAAGCCTGAGCACACGCGCACGAAATATTGTTCGTGAAAGGAACCGTTAATGAAACAAAAAACTAGAGGTAAAATATGAAAAAACAGCATATATGACTTGGTAAAGCACGATGACCGCAGCAGAAATCAAGGTTGACACGCAGCAGAACAACAGGCAAGCACTGGGCGGACGAACAACTGTAGTTTTCTTTCTATCGATCGCAGTAATTATTTAGCATGTCGCATTAAATCGCCCGTGAAAACGTATTTATATCCTGTCCCTACTTATCCTTGTATTCTCGCTACGTAAATGATAGAACAGAGCATTGTTTGCGGGAATGCAAGTTGCTACCGTTTCACTAAACAGCGCGGGGTACCACCGAGATAGTTTTCAAAGCCCCTGACAAGATGGCGCTTTGTAGTTCGCGTTTTTCTTCCTAGAAGGCGCGCCTTTATGGATATCCCCTATTAGCTGTGAGAATGAGTCCAAAGGCTTTGATTGAATACTCTGCCCCTAATATGGACGCTACTCTATTTTTATACCCTTATAGGATAATTTGATTATAGAGTGTATCTATGTTCGATGGTCTAACGTGGCAGCTTATGACTGCATGTAACTTATGTTTGATGTAATGTCTGAGAGAAGCATGTGTGAAATATTAGAGACACAGTTTAAAGTGTTTCTAATTTAGAGAGTTCCCATTTGCATTACCGCGAATATAAATTCAAAGGTAGGCTGCATACAGAAGCCGACAAATGCGATACGAGCTGCATACGATGTCGCATCACACACTTGAAAGCGCAGCATACAGAATGAGTAAATTATCGGCAGTTATTTATTATTGCGCCAAAGAGCAATGCGCCATTTCCAACTACCATACGAGGAGATGTAGACGATACACAACAGCACCGGCTAGGTCATGCTGCCGCACCCTTCATAATAATGAAAACGTGCAATATGATTGAGTTCCATTGAACCATGGTTAGTAGACAGAGCAACAGCAGGCCGACTTCGCATCACAGAATATCATAATGAGCGGCCTATTTATTATTAGGTGGGGAAAGGGGGGGGGGTGGAGAAAGCACAGCGCGTCATCCATATCACCTGTAAATGTGTTACTGAAACATTATTCATATAGACACTGCACTGTGGTTTAAGGCAGCATGAAAAAAAAAATTTACAATGAAGAAATATGCTTCATTGAGCATCACAAGGCCTGTCCGGCTAGCTAATACACAGCGCGCGCATTTCAATAAGCGGCTGAGCTAGTGAATAGGTGCCACACTGACATCAATATTTAAATTTCATTCCCTTTTCTATTGAGCATTGTTACGTTTCGCCACCGACCAGTGCAACAGCTGGCGCGGCCATAACGTAGCATCACGCAAAGCAGCGAGTGTTTCGGCCATTTCAGCGCCGTCCGACCGGCCGCCCAACGCTTCTTCTCGCGAGCGTGTCTCGGCGTGTTCGCCCCACGCGCCGAATGTGTGTCCGTGCGTGTGTGTGTGCAAACGCTGGCCAAGGCCGGCGCTCGAGAGAGAGAGAGCGTCGCCCTCGCCCGTCTGCATGAGGTGGAGGAGATTCTGTCGTGCCTCCGACGATTTAGTCATCTCGTCTTGTTCAGACATGAAGTTTCTCCCTTTCTCTCTGAACTGACAAGCGTATAAAAAGCAGCGGCAGACTCCGTAACGATCTTGGAAGGGTGGCTGTTCCTGGCCCTATGAGACTGGGACGGTAGGTAAACGCCGCTTGCGGCGAGGGCTAGCCAGCCACCAATTTTGATGTGTTGTAACCGTCATTTCACACTCCACTGCTTCGGTGCTGGACGACGGCTGTTGTTTCGGCGCGCGTCTTTCTTTCCCTCTTCTTTTTCCTATCTTCTCTATTTTCTCTTCTGTCCGTACGAGGCAGCGGAGGTGGCTCAGCTACAGAGCCAGTAGCAGGCCCGTGCATTATCCTTTCCTTCTTTCTAAAGCCACAACACCAATAACAAAACTGAGACAAGAGTCTACTGGGAAGACGTCGCAGTGACGACGCCAGACACCAGCTGTGTGAGCGTGTCATTATTCTCTCCGGGTCAGCTTCTCTGCCCGTTCCTGCATGATGTTGTATTAAAGGTTGTTTTGTTGGTCGACGCCTCGTCTTTGCTGGGACCGTTGATGCCGTCTTCCGAGCCACGGAGCCGCCAGGCCAACGTTACCGATGGGGCCGCGAGCCGCTTGTAACAACTGGTGATTAAAGGTGGGACGACCAAGCCGTGACCATGGTCGATAAGATGAGCCAGGCCTGACCGAGGTGCAACATCTGGTGGAAAGAGCTGAGATGTCCCAGGCGTGACCCGTGCAGCAAGCAGCTCAGCGGAAAGTCGGGAGCAACGCAACGAGCCCTGTATGATGGCTGGTTGCCTACAGCGGAACAACTGCGCTGGATACTTGGCTGCGAGGTTTGGTGATTGCGGGACTTTCTTCTACTGACTTTCGTCAGGCTTTTTTTAAGTAGAAAACAGAGCTGGTAGTTGTGTAGTCGTTGTTTCTGGGTTAATTTGCAGCAAGGCAATAGCGGGTAGTTGAGAAGGCAGCACTGGGAACAGCCATGGATTGGAAGTCAATGCGCAAACCGAAATTGCTAGAGCTTGCGAAGGAGTTGGGTCCGAATTTGTCAAACTCAGGAAACCAGGAGTGCTGAAGGCTATTCTTGCGTTGGAAGCTGAAGATGACGAGCTTTCAAAATGCCTTGAGAGCATTGACGAAGGTCAAGAGAAAGAGAAACGTGAACGTAGGGAACGTCACGAGAAAGAGGAACATGAACGTAGGGAACGTCACGAGAAAGAGGACCGCTTAACGAAACTGATGCCGCTAGAGATGTCAGTAGTTCGAATGAGTGTGGAAAGGCTTAAAGCTTTCAATGCCAATTAGTGTAACGGTTCGAAACCGCGAGAAAGCCTGCAACCTTTCCTCATCGCCGAGGATATGAAAGAGTATTTGACAGACTTCGAGAGTGTCTACAGAAGGAAGCGCCTCGGGCGAGATAGTTGGGCACAGAGATTGGTAGATGTTCTTCCCGCTGAAGCGTCTGAAGAAATCAAGTGCTTGTTAGGCGAAAGCTTGAAAAACTACGATGAGATCAAAAAGTCGTTACTGGTAAAATATCAGCTGCAGCCTCTAGATCTTCGGAAGAGGATGGAAGATCGAGAAAAACTGTACCAAAACGAATTTTGATTAGGCGTATCAGTTGAAAGCCACTGTAGGCGAATGGCTAGACAGTGCGGAAGTTCTGGAGCAAATCGAACTTACACCGGAGTGTGAGACACAGCTTAGAGAAGCATCCGAGCAACGCGACCGCAGCAGCGAGCCGACCGAACCTCCAACAGAAGAGTACAGGGTTAACTTGGTAGAGCCACTGGCAGCTGAGACGGTTAGCGCAGGCTCAATTGGCGAGAAGTCCGCAGGGACGCCGTCCAGTGAGGTGAACTGCACGCCAACCCAAGAGATATAGGTCCATCAAATCATTGTGGGGAACTATCATTAACTGATCCGCCTCTCGAGTCGAAAGCAGAAGCTTGTGTAGAGCGCGACGGAGATGGAAACGAACTAGGAGATGAGAAAATTGCACTTTCAGAAATCAGCTGTGTGGTAGAGCAGGGCACGCCGAGAAACGAAGTGCCAATCAGGGAAACTGCGCAGCCCACGAGTTGCGATCAGCCAGGACAAACCCACGGTGAGTGCGCATCCGCTGTGGAGAGCGAGATGCGCGATCAAAGGAAGCTTCTGTGCTAAGCTGGGCTTGATGAAGAACAAACGAGGCAGGGATCTCACTGAAGCCTCACACATAAAGAAGAGGTGACAGGAATACACAGAACTGTACAAGAAGGTCCCGGATGTGCAAACTCAACATAAGACGGTTGTGATTACTGATCTCGAGCCGGGCATCATGAAGAGTGAAGTTAAATGGGCCTTAGCCAGCATTGCTAAGAACAAAGCTAGCGGAATTGATGGCATTCCAGCAGCGTTGCTTCAAAACCTCAAACATGACGCTGTTAACATTCTGCATACATTATGTCAGAAGATTTGGACAACCCTGCAGTGGCCACAGAATTGGAGGAGGTCAGTTTACATCCCCATTCGAAAGAAAGGAGTGCCAAAGATTGTTCCAACTACCGCACGATCGCGCTTATTTCGCATGCTAGCAAGGTGATGTTGAAAATCCTCCAAGGTAGGCTGCAGCAGTATGTGGATCGGGAGCTTCCGGACGTGCAAGCTGGGTTTCGCAAGGGCAGAGGAACTAGAGACCAGATTGCCAACCTTCGCTAGATCATGGGAAAAGCAAGATAGTCCAGAAACCCACCTACTTCTGCTTATTTGACTATGCGAAAGCGTTTGACTGCGTAGATCACAGCAGATTGTGACAAGCTCTCCAAGAGATGGGAGTTCCAATTCCCCTCACCTGTCTCCTCAGGTACCTGTATGAAGGGCAAGAGGCCACAGTCAGAACTGGGCATGGTCTTACTGATTGGTTTCCGATTGAGAAAGGGGTGAGGCAAGGCTGCATACTGTCGCCCTGCCTGTTTAACCTATATGCAGAGTGCATCATGAGAAAGGCCGGTCTGGACGAGTCTTCAGCTGGAGTGAAGATTGCTGGAAAACGTATCAACAACCTTAGATATGCGAATGATACCACTTTAATGGCAGTAAGTGAAGTGGAACTCAAGAGACTTATGATGCGCGTACAAGAAGAGAGTGAGAAGTTTGGGCTTAAACTGAACATTAAAAAGACAAAGATCATGGCGTCTTGCCCTATCAAGTCTTGGAGCATCAAGGGACAAGAAGTGGAAGCTGTGACAGGTTTTCTCTTCTTGGGCTCCAAGATTACCCTGAAAGGAGACTGCAGCCATGAAATTAGGAGACGCCTGCTTCTGGTAAAGAGAGCAATGGTTAGCCTTAACCGTGTAGTAAAGAGCAGAAACATTAGTCTGCCAACCAAGATCCGTATAACTCTTGCTATGGTCTTTCCAGCTGTGATGTATGGATTCGAGGGTCGCCGGAGAAGGGGTCGGCAGCGAACGCGATGGTTAGATGGCATCCTCGAGGCGCTTCAGATGAAGTTATGTGACGTTAGGAAGATAGTGAGAGACCGGAAATCGTGGCGTGATATGGTCCATAGGGTCACAAAGAGTCGGATACGACTGAACGACTGAACTGAACTGAACTGCTGAAGGACGAGGACGCAGGAAGGGACCCAAACACGAAAGCTACTATAACAACTGGTTTTACTTTCCGCAGTAGTGAACAATATATACGTCTGCACATCGCATGCGCGCATGACAATTGGGCAACCGCAGCCTTCTTAAAGAAAAGGAAATCTACTGACATATCTAATTATCGCTGAAAGACCGGTAAACAAGATTATTAGCCGAGAAAAGCAATCAAAAACAACCACCGAAGAAACCTAAAGGAAAACGATCACGCGCGTAAAGGACGGTACACTTCTTACAGATAGCTATCCTGGAAGGCGCGCTCGGAGGAGTATAAATTAATT
Organism: Amblyomma maculatum; assembly: GCF_055883805.1. NCBI lineage: Eukaryota > Metazoa > Arthropoda > Arachnida > Ixodida > Ixodidae > Amblyomma > Amblyomma maculatum. The sequence goes on along the minus strand of NC_139352.1, from coordinate 115,803,854 downwards.
GAAGCTTCGCTAATACAGTGATTCGTTTTTTGTGAATGTGAAAACCTCCAGCAAAACTCTGGCTTATTTGCATGAGCGTCTGCCCAGATTCTTCGCCTCATTAAAGCGAGGCTCGCACTTGCACGTCAGAAAATGCGAAACCGAATTCGCGAACTTATCTTCTTGTGCTGTGTTTAGGGCATGCTCCTTTACACGGTCATTAATTCACCGCCCCGTCTGCCCTACGTAATATCTTCCACAGGACAAGGGAATCAAGTAAACCACTCCCAAGACGCATTTGACGAAGGCTCCTTCATGTCGCATTTTGCAACCGCGCTCTATTGTTATGCGGGGCAAGAATATTCAACATGCGAGGGCCGGAAAAACATATTGACCCTGTTCGCAATTTCATTCCTTTACCGCTTACGCATGTTTATCCTGTTTACAAAGCCTCAGTATAAGGGGCGCACCCTATACTATGTCCATAATATTGACAAACACTTGTAATGTAATGTTTTAACTAATGCAAGAACCAGTAACTGCTGCTGTGTTACCGGATATGACGTTTTTTATGCCCTTCACCAATGCACAATTCGTTCGGCTGATATTTGTTGATAGGGTAAAATGTGATCAACTTTGTTAGATAGTCAAACAAGCAGCATACGTGCGAGAGGCCCAGAACAATCTTCCGTGTCCCACGAGAGACTAGCTAGGTTTGTTGAGTTGTCACTTTTTCCCCGATGTCATCACCTCTCGCCAGAAAAGAATGTTGCCATGGCTTTCACTAAAAAAACAATGACTCGATATCTGCTTTTCCTATGTGGACGGTCACTGCCTTTTGCACGATGTCAACAATTCCTGGGTGTATGGCAGACCTCAGATGAAAAATCTCCGTGAAAGGATGACATCATGCATCAAAGTTTTCATATTCACGGGCGAACACGGTGGGGCAGCAACTGTCGATCAATGCTTTTGCTTGAAAAACCCTATGTTGAGTGTATCCTGCGCTGCTATCTACCGGCTTATCAAAGGCTACTTCTAACAAGCAAGTATAATGCATTCGACTCCTAAACGGCTCCTCTGCATCAGGTACACTAGCGGATGCAGGAGGTTTTCTTGAAATTACGTGTACCCATCTCTGGCATATCCTCCAAAGGAAGAAGCACTTCGTATACTATGTCCATCCATAACACATTGTAAACCTGGTTTCGGACAATCTGTGCAGCTTCGACCCCTCTCTAGACATAATCAATCACAGAAACAACTACTTCTGACATTTCCCACTGGAAAATCGCGCCTCTAAAGGTGAGGAAGATTATTCCAGGCATAAATAGAGAGAAAAGCGTGGCTTTTTCAGCTTGTTGGGGCGTGAGCATAGCGAGATTGTAACGCAGAGCAGGGCAGGACAGGAAAAGATTGTGTTGTTCGTTTCTTCTTGTGTCCTGTTCTGCTCTGAGCTGCTATCTCGCTATGTAAATGCTGAGAACCGTTTCCTTGAAAGCTCTCTCGCCTACTTAGCCGAGAAATAACACAGTACACCTACATACTGAAGAAACTTCTTCCAACGGCCTTTATGTGCCCGCATCAAGCCACACAATTTGTTGCCGGTTGTAGCGGAAGACATCTACAAAAGTCGTGCTTCGCGGCATTAAAGAAGCTGTTTTCGGTATCCTGTGTCGAACCCCGGGTCGATTGCTTATCTTCCCGGCCTCCAATTTATCTTTCAAATCCTCTCCTACCTGCGCTAGAAAACTAATCAACAACGCGTTCCCATGACATCAGATATCTACATTATTTTGCTATTGCTGCAGGCCACTGCATAACATTTCAGTGGATACCAACACACTACGGCATTATATCCAATCAAAAGGTACATGAATCAGCCCATAAATGCTACAAAAATCACAGATATAACTTTCCTCACGACACTTGCTGTGTCCCTACTGGCTCAACGATTTGCTTCCGAAGAAACGTATCAATTCCGGAGCATGCGAGCAACTGCGGAGTGGTGGGAAATATTGGACACGTCCTGCTTGAGTGTTCTCCATATGCTGACAAGCGTGGTTGTTGTGCAGCTCACTTCAAATGCTTTTTTGACCGTACCTGATCGCCACGTAGACAGTGCGCTGGGTACGTAGACATTTCTGAGCGATTTGCTTGCGGGTGGGGCCTCACACACCCGGACAATCTTTTTTACCACGGGAACCTGAAATTGCGCCAAACATTCACAGCTCGCACACCTCGGGATTTAGTTTCGTCCGAGTGCTGTGGATTTAACCACAATAAACGTGTGGCCAATGTCCTCCGCTTCCAGCTGAATTCCATAGGAAGTCAGACGTGTTGTCTGAAATTGGACTCTGAACAGGGGCTTCAGAGGACCAAGATATGTTGGGAAAGTTGAAGTCACCCAGTAAGAAAATAGGCGCCGTTGTGTGACGAGCAGAAACTGCATTTATTGCATCATGTAAGTCATCGATGAAGTTAATAGAATGACCGGGAGGGCGGTAGCATACACCGAAAATGAGCTTTAAGTGTCCCAGTTTTGTGCATGCCCAGACAATCTCGAGGTTTGTAATGATGTTCAGTGCGTATGACCGGATTATTTTAGAAACAGCAAGTAGTACGCCACCACCCTGACGTGATGTGCGGTCGCAGCGATAGAACGTGTAGAGGGATGAGTCGTTAAGTATTTCTGTGTTACGTATATTAGAATGAAGCCAGGTTTCGGTGAGCGCAATAACATCTGGGTTATAAGTGTCAGCTACAGAATGAAATATGTCACGCTTGTTAACAATGCTTCTCACGTTAGCTATTAGGATAGATATTCGTGGTTTAGATGGCTGTCCACGTCCCCTCACGTGATGCTACGAAACGTTATCGGAATGTTCGGCATGTACTGTGCACAGAGCCATGGCTCGCCGAGGTGTGTGTTCATGTGATTATTCAACTGGCAAGTTCTTTATCAGTTTGATGTTGTTGGTGATGTGGTCACACATGTAGCATTTGTTGTTAACGTAAAGTTTGTTGTGACGCAATTGGAACTTAGGCGATTGCGGCAGGATTTTATCGAAATCAGTAAGCTGCTTGCGCGCTTCGCGGGTGGCGGGCGAAAAATCTTCCGACACGGAAATGTTGTCTGATTTAAGTTTGGATAGCGATGTCAGTATCAAAGAACGACATTTAAACTAACGGAAGCGAACAACTTTGGGCCGACACCTGTCCACTGAAAATGAGCCTATGCGGTGAGCACGCTCTATGAATGAATTGGGAAGTTCATTGTCAAAAGCATTTGAAAAAACGGCAGACACCTTGCGTTCCGTTTCATCCCAGGTTTCGCGTTCGTCGGGTATACCTCGCAAGATTAAATTGTTGCGGCGTGAGCGGTCCTCAAGGTCGTCTATACGGGCCTGTAATTCATGTTGTTGCAAGGTTAGCTGGCTGACAGTATTTTGAGTTGAGGCGATATCAAGTTCTAGGGCCTCCACAGTTTTGCACGTGTTTTCAACCTGTTTCAGACGGTTGAATACATCGAGCAACTTAATTTGTAATGCTTCTTGGTTTGTTTTGATTACATTGACGTCAGCGCTTAGTTTCGCTTGTCCAGTCGTGAGTTCCGTCGTCTTTTTGTCAATGTCTTAAAGTAATGTAATCACTTCGCTCATATGCTCGGGCTCACGCTCCGTCACTGAGGAGCCAGTGTCAGCCCACGTGTTGGGACCGGGGTTTGACTCGACATCACCGCAGCATAGCAACAAAAGAGCAGAATCAAGGCACTCGTGGGAAACAACACAAACCACACTTGGGCAAGGAAGCGATAAAAGAAATCTATTGTCGCATTTTTTAGCGAAAAGAGAGAGCTGATTACACACCTGTGGTGCGAAGAACAGACGCGGATTAGCCATGCTGCTGCGATGGCTGCTTCCTTGCCCACTGAAGAGGATGACGGTCTGGAGGGTCTTTATAGCCTTGGTCTTGTGTGATGTCACTGCAGAGGCGATGTCGTTGATTGCTGGCACAATAACGGCTGATTGTCCTTCAACGTAGGCGCATGCGTGAGTCCGCTGATATGCCGGTTCGGCAAGAGGTAGATAGCCGGGAGTATCCGCACCGGAAGGTTGCCAAGAAAGCAGGCAGCACGTCGCCAGGGACAGGAACGCCTGCGGTGCGAAGAACAGAAGCGGATTAGCCATGCTGCTGAGATGGCTACTTCCTTGCCCACTCAGCCTACTATAGCCACTATAGACTACTTTCCGTGAGTCTCGAATATTTTCTGTACTTGACTGCTAATCTGAAATAGCTGTGTTCCATACCATCCGCGTTAGCGGCGCTGATATATAAAAAAGCACAGCAAGACACGCGTGTAGTGTAAGATGCGATGTCAGTGGACGGTAAAGAACTCCAGGTGGTGAAAATCTTCTAGTTGTGAAGAAGAAGATGGGCCCCTTCGCTGAACGCTGACGAAGAGGAAGAAGTGTGGAATTGCCAACGCGCAGATTGTGTGGGTCTTGATCGCCCAGCCTCCCTGCACACCTCGACGCCGTCCTCGACGTACTTCCTCTACATTTGGTGGAGGTGCGACCTGATATCCTTGCCTCACGCTGGAGCTTCGCACCCGCACGGTCCCGGTCACTCGTATGGCTGACGACGAACACCCCCAGCCCCCCGATGACCCCGTCGATTGTCTGCTCTGGCTCCTTACGCCAGCGAGACCCTGCGATTTTCAGTGGGACTGACGACACTGACTGCGATGACTGGCTATCTTCGTACGAGCGAGTGAGCTCATATAATAAGTGGGACGGCGCCACAAAATTAACAATCGTCATCTTTTATTTGACCGGCGTCGCCAACTTGTGGTATCGTAACCACGACTTGGGACTCATTCAAGGCCAGTCTTACAACCGTCTTTGGTCGTCCTGCTGTACGAAAGCTTCGTGCCGAACAACGCCTGCAAGAGCGACTACAGCGCCCTGGCGAAACATTTACAAGCTACAGAAGATGGATGTGGTCCATCTGTGCTGTCGCGTCAACGCGCAGATATCCCAGAAAGACAAGATAAAACTGATCTTGAAGGGCATCGAACATGACGCATTTCAAATGTTAACATCCCGCGATTTGACAACTGCTGCCCAAGTTGTCAACCTCTGTCAAACTATGATGAGTTGCGCAAGCAGCACCTCATCACTCGACCACCTCCCCCGCCGCTCGAAACACTTTCTGGTCTCTCCTCTGACGCTGCTGCAGCAGCTCAAAGCTTTCATCCGGGAGGAGGTGGCTCGCCAGATATCACTGCTGCCCACGAACTGCGAGCTGTCCGAAATTGTGGCGCCTCTTCAGCAGGTCATCGCCGACCGCGTGGCGAAGGCCCTTCCGTCTGTCCCTCCGCCAGCGCCCATGCCTCAGCCCGTCCCAGCTGTTCAGCCCCTCGCATATGCCGACGTTGCGGTCGCTTCACCAATGACACCCACTCCTGTCGCACCGCTGACGTACGCTGCCGTCGCTGCCCGACCACGGCCACCTAGCTGCCCTTTGGTGTACGCAACGCCTCCAACACCTGCACAGGAATTTCTTCAAGCGCCGCAGGCTTTTATTCCATCTCGTCCGCAGCGCCGCAATCCATGGCAAACCAGTGATAACCGTCCAATCTGTTATTCCTGCGGATGTGCAGGGGCATATTTCCCGCTACTGCCGAAATCACACTCGCGATGATTGTCTACCGCGCCGAATGTCAGCTTCCTGGCAGCCGCCCCGAAATCAGTACGCTGCTGGCGACCCTTCTGCAAGTTCCGTCGCGGATGACCGTGCCACCTTTTATCCTCGCCGCTCAACCTCGCTGCATCGCCGTTCTCTATCTCCTCTGCGACGGCGTTCCAATCTTGCGCAAGAGAAAAACTGAATGCCGCAGTTCCTGAGGCGAGAACTGCGAAACGAGCGAACTGTCAAAGGCCTCACGTATCTCCTGAAAATCTGCTTGAAGTTTCTGTTGACGGCGTTATAGTACTGGCTCTGGTCGACACCGGCACTGCTGTTTCTGCCATGGCTGCAAGTCTTTGCCGTTCATTGCGCAAAGTGACGGCACCAATCTCATGATTCTCGCTGTGCACGGCAAGTGCTCAGCCTATAGAGCCTATAGCGGTGTGCACAGCACGAGTCGTCATTCAAGAAGATGTGTACGCAACAAAGTTCCTAGTTTTGCCTTCCTGCTCTCATGATCTTATCTTGGGTTGGGATTTTCTGTCGCGTCATAATGCGGTGATAAACTGTGCTCGTGCCGAACTGGAGATTTTTGCGCATGACGCGCCGTCGCCGAACGTTCTTTTTCCCAAAGTCGTCGTTGCCGAAGATATTGTTACGGGGATGTACTTAATGTAAGGGCACTGTGATGGGCTGAACTTTTTTGCGTAACCTCCCTGCGTGCTCTTTCGTTCTTGTGCTTGCGCTTGTGCTTTTTCTCGCAGTACCGATGTCCTTTTCACAAAATCGCCAATGTTCCTAAACCGCAAAAGTCTTCCCCTGCCCTACGCCGTACTTTCTATATCAGCTGGCCTCACCGTGCTCTGGATTTCTAATCCGTTCTCATTTCCCGTATCGCTGCCTCGCGGTGAATGCCTGGGTACCATCCAGCTCATAGATTCTATTCTCACCGCTGACGAAACTATCCCTTCCCAGCCCGCTAACTTGGCTGCACTCACACCACCTGTTCTTGCGCTGGACCAGTCTTCTGCCAATATTTTTCTCCGCTCCACCGACGCCAGTCTTCCTGGGCCTCAACGCTCTGAACTCCTCGCACTGCTTCATCAGTTCTGCTCTTCATTCGACTCTCATCAGCCTGCTTTGAGCCGCACATCAACTGTTGCCCACCACATTGACACCGGTTCCCATGCTCCTCTGCGCCAGCGCCCCTATCGAGTGTCTGCCACCGAGTGCCGAGTTATTGAAACCCAAGTTCATACTATGCTTCAGAATGGCGTGATTGAGCCGTCTAACAGTCCGTGGTCCTCCCCTGTTGTCCTGGTGAGGAATAAACATGGTTCTATACTCTTCTGCGTCGACTACCGTCGCCTGAACAAGATCACGAGGAAAGACGTCTACCCCCTTCCACGTATAGACGATGCATTGGACTGTTTACAAGATGCTGAGCTCTTTTCGCTCGATTTAGGATCCGGCTTCTGGCAGGTGCCGATGGCTGCGGAAGATTGCCCTAAAACCGCATTTGTCACCCCCGATGGCCTCTTTGAATTTACCGTCATGCCTTTCGGTCTCTGTAATGCCCCTGCTATATTCGAGCATATGATGGATACTATACAGCGTGGCCTGAAGTTGAAGACTTGCCTGTGTTACCTTGATGACATCGTGGTGTTCTCGCCAGAATTTGCAGCCCACCTCTCTCGCCTGAAACAGGTCTTGGCATGTATTGCGAACGCCGGCCTGCAGCTCAACTTGAAGAAGTGTCGTTTCGCTGCTCGTCAGCTGACCATTTTAGGTCATGTTGTGTCCAAGGAGAATATACGTCCTGATCCCGTCAAACTTCGAGCTGTGACTGAGTTTCCGAAGCCTACTACCATCAAGCAATTAAGAAGTTTTTTGGGTCTGTGCTCCTACTTTCGCCGTTTTATACGGAACTTTACTTTCATTGTCACCCCGCTAACTCAGCTCCTCAGCAATACCTCAGATATTTCGCTGTGGTCACCAGCATGCGACGACGCCTATGGCACATTGCGCCGCCTCCTCACAGCCCCGCTAATCCTGCGCAATTTTGAACCTGAGGCGACAACCGAAGTGCATGCAGATGCCAGCGGTGTCGGCATCGGCGCTGTGCTTGCTCAGCACCCCTCCGGCTTCGGTGAATACGTAGTTGCTTACGCCAGCCGTACTCTCACAAAAGCCGAAGCGAACAACTCTGTAACGGAAAAGGAGTGCATGGCCATCGTCTGGGCCCTCACAAAGTTTCTCCCTTACCTTTACGGCCGTTCGTTTGATGTAGTCGCGGACCATCATGCCCTCTGCTGGCTTTCATCGCTAAAGGACCCCTCCGGCCGCTTGGCACGGTGGGCTCTTCGTCTACAAGAATATGACATGCGTGTAATTTACCGATCTGGTCGCAAGCATACAGATGCAGACGCTTTGTCTCGTTCACCGCTGCCAGCCGACTATGGCAACCTCTCCGCCTTAGACTAAGCGGCATCTTCGCTCGACATCAGTGACATGCCCTCCGAACAACGAAAGGATCCATGGATCGCATCCCTTACTGACTACCGTTCCAACAATTCAGCGATTACCCCTTCACGCGCCCTTCGCCGTCAAGTTTCCCACTATGCGATTCGGGATCACCTCCTTTACGGGTGCAACTACAAATCAAATGGACGGAAATGGCTCCTCGTGATTCCGCGCCATCTACGGACTCAAATATGTACAGCTTTACAAGCCGATCCGCAGTGCGGTCACGCCGGAGTTTTCAAGACGTACACTCGAATTCGTCTTCGCTACTATTGGCGCGGCATGTACAACTCGGTTCTAAGGTACGACCGATCGTGCTTGACTTGCCAACGCCGCAAACCTGCCTCTCACCGTTCGGCTGGTGAGTTACAGCCTCTCACATGCCCGCTTAGACCCTTCGATCGCATTGGATTTGACCTCTACGGCCCTCTTCTATACACAGCTGATGGCAATCGCTGGGTCATTGTTGCAGTCGACCACCTGACGCGATATGCCGAAACCGCCGCGCTTTCAGCTGCAACAGCCCGAGATGTAGCCAGTTTCTTATTGAAGAACTTCATTCTTCGTCACGGTGCTCCTCGTAAATCGCTCAGCGACTGAGGCCGTGCTTTCTTATCTGACGTCGTTTAAGCCCTGCTCACTCAGTGCGAAATCATTCATCGCACTTGCACCGCCTACCAACCGCAAACGAACGGCCTTACTGAACGATTTAATCGCACCCTCGGTGACATGCTTTGCCAAAAGTAACCAGGCGGCTCCGACGGCTAGCGGAGCAAGCGCGCGGCCGTGTGGCGGCGTTGCGCTCGCTGTGGCTTATCGGCGCTCGTCAGCTCCGAGGGTACAACGGCTAACGTAACTTCGCACTCTCACTCTCGCCTGTTGGATGAGAAAAACTAGGCGCGTATGATGTGCCGACTGCGAGTTCACGTGTGCGAAGCTTGGTAGTGCCCAGCGAGGGCGCTCAGTATAGCTACGGGACTATTCGCTCTTCTCGGCAACTTGCCTGAAGCTGATATTATGTCGCGTTTTTCGCTATATAATTATACGTGCTTGTGTTCTGCAATCCGTTGCTGAAACGCACTAGCAGTATTGCGCTTTCTTGCATGTTTGATGCGTCTGTGCATTAAAAAATGATAACGCACCTCAAAATTTCATTATGCTTTCTCCAAGGTGCTTTGCCGTAGTGCCACATTACGGGTCGTAACTCTGGTACAAAGATATGGGAAAGCTAGTGAACCCTTTCAAGCCGCCTTATCTCTCTTTTAGGCTCGCAAAATTGTGTTAGCCCCTTGGGGAGGCTGTTTAAAAATAAGTGCAATGATTGATTCTAACAAATATTTGCATTTGCTTGTAGGTAAGTTTTGGTTTAAGTAAAGAACTAAAATGAAACCTTCCTCACGCTTAGCCATTCTATGCACATGATTGTTTCCTCGTTCGCGGAATGCTAATTTCAGGGGGACACTGCCTGGCAAACCTAGTACATATTCGTCCCAGAAACAAACATCAAGAGCTCACCGTGCCTACTATCACCTGCTTTTCTGTTTTACGCAGTTGCCGAGAAGGGCGAAGAGGCCCGTCGCATACTCAGCGCCCTCGCTGGGCACAACCAGGCTTCGCACGCGTGAAAGCGCAACCCGCACATCATACGCGCCTAGTTTTTATTATCCAACGGGCGAGAGTGAGGGTGCGAAGTTACGTCAGCGGTTGTACCCTCGGAGCTGACCAGCACCGATAAGCCACAGCGAGCGCAACGCCGTCACACGGCCGCGTGCTTGCTCCGCCAGCCTTTGGAGCAGCCTGGTTATTTTTGGCAAAGACGGTACGTCGGATCCAACAGAAACTGGGGCGTTGTAATTCCTTATATCACCTACGCGTACAACACTGCTACGCAATCCAGCATGGGTTTCTTTGCGTTCTTTTTACTTTACTGTCGGCATCCATCTGCTCCCCTTGATACTGTCCTCCCCTACAACCCTGACGCATCAGAATGTACCACAGTGACCGAAGCTGCACAGCACGCAGAAGAATGCCGCTAGATTGCACGGACATTCACAACCGACTCTCAGTGGCGCCAAAAATATTGCCATGATACCAATCAGAAGAATGCACCACACTTAGAGCCTGGCTCACTCATGTGGCCGTGGGTTCCATCCGGCAGCCCGGCCTCTCAACAAAACTCATCTCCAAGTATCATGAGCCCTACCGCGTCGTCGACCGCACTTCACCAATGAACTATATTGTCGAGCCGCTTACGCCAGCTTTCGATTTGCGACGGCGTGGCCGTGAAACTGTTCATGTGCAGCGCCTTAAGCCGTTCTACGATCCCATAGTGTATTCGTCCCCTTAAGTCGCCAGAATGGCTCCTTTTTTCCTTGGGGGTATTGTGAAGAAGATGGGCCCCTTCGCTGAACGCTGACGAAGAGGAAGAAGTGTGGAATTGCCAACGCGCAGATTGTGTTGGTCTTGATCGCCCAGCTTCCCCGCCGTCCTCGACGTACTTCCTCTACATAGTGCATAACACTACAGTATTTTCATAACTGACGTTCTGTAGGATGCTAAAGAAGCAATTTGTTTGCTATGTTTTTTTACATTAAAACGATACTCATTCCTCCTTGCTCCCAAAAGAGGCTAAACCGAGGTTTGTTAACGTAGCCCTGCGACGCGATAAGTTCGAGGCCGCTGGTCGTCCAGGTACCGAATGCCGCATATTAAGCTATATCATGTCATTTCATATCAATTTATTATGGGGTGCTTTATGTCCCAAAGCTAGGCATAGGCTATTTGTTTCTCGAGAAACAAATAGCATGCAAACCTGAGCCACTTGTGGAAGGAGTCTGAGATCTTTACAGAGGCTGCATGATCTGTTACGTCGTGGCGCCTACGAGTTACACACACCTTAATATTGTAAACTATCAATGCTTATGTAGGTTTAAGTGATGTCCCTAAGACTGAACTGAATAATGCTGAATTCATGCAATAGTATTGTTTTATATGCTAAGGTAGAGGTGTGGTATGAATGGTGGGTGATATTGTATTATGTAGGGTATAATAATGTGGTATGTTAATAGTATATATTACAAAGCATAGCATAGTATGGTACGCTATGCTATGTTTAATGTCCAAAAGCTGCACATGTCGTACGATAGATGTCATAGCGGAAGACTGAGAAATAATTTGACCAGCTTTGCTTGTGTAACTTCTACAGACAGGATACACTGTACTGAAGTTTTTGTATTCCGCCTATAACAAAAAGTGGCTATCGGTGCATCCGCTAATCATAATACCAATAATACTTCGCTACCATAAGAGTTTTGCCCAGCACCAATATAGGATAGGCCTCCCAAAGCGACCTTGTTCTTTGAGGTCGGAGCCGACAGGGAGCGTTTCCCGAGCTGCTATATCGTGGACACAAGTTGCAAATGTTTAGTATGATTCATGACATTTACCCATACAGCTTGAATTGCGGTATAATTAGTGTAGAAATGGGATATTCAGGCTCGAATATACAAAAAAGGAAGCCACTGATGTGACATCTTTGTCTACGTCTATGGGCCGTCCAGTAGCAGCATACCATCCTCTAGAATGAGGAGTAAGCTTCCGGGCACATACACCCTCAGTCATGCTCGATGCGTGCGTGGTGATGTCTTCGTACAGGTTACGCGGTGAATTCTTAGGAAGCTCCTTGCCACCTTTCGTTAAGTGCTGCTCTTATTCTCGGCATCGGGGGTGCTGTACTCGGACGAACTGTTTTCTGTTTTGAACTGCAGCGGCCCGCGTTTCCCTGCGGAGGTGACCGGCGTGGAAGTGACCTCCATGTCGCCGCTGAGAGTCTCCCCGAATTCTTTACGGTCGAAGCCATCCAGGTAGCCCCCAATCCACAGGCTGAGAAACGAGCACAGCAACAGCATCATGATTGAGGCTATGACGGCGAGGAAAACCGGGCGCGACACCCGCTGCTGGGGAGCCCTTGCGGTACTGGACAGGGTGTCCTCGCTGAAGGAGATCCGCCGTCGCATTCCGCTGCTGCTGCGGCGGCGGCTGCACATAAAAGCAGGTGGGGAAACATATTTGCACTGTTAACCCACGCACTCAAGCCAGCACGAGAAGCGAACTCCGCCTGTGAACAAAATCCAGAACAACCACATTTAGAAATTCCTTGAAATGGGTCGATAAAATTATTTTCATGAACGAGCTTCGAGCCGTTATTACAGTTTGTTGTAAAAACCCATAAACAGCTAACTGAGTAAACCTCAGTGGCCAACTTTAAACTAGCATTCTTGAGTGACAAGTGCAAGGGGAGAATTTTAAGATCTAGATAAGGCGATATATCTGTTTTTGAAACGAAGAGAAACCCACTCTCTAAGGTCCTGCAGCTAGGGCAGTGTTATCCAGGGTTCATAGTGTTCAAATGAACCGAGCCACTTTTTCCAGGGGCCCGCGAGAACTCGAAAAAAATGGCGCACTTCGAGGTTTGGTCACAAAATAATAAAATAATCATCTTCCTGATTTTCCTTGGTTACAATTAGAGCTTATAAGTATTGCAATGTCGAATGCTCCAGGAGCCGTTCGTCAGATTGCGCGCTTAATACTTAGGCCAGCCTCATATTCCGCCGGTCCAAGTACAAAACTTTGTACTCGGCCAATTGGATGAAATAAAAATACAAAATAGTCTTAAACTGGTTCTTACTGGCTTGAGTTTATTTGAGCTGGTCTCATCTGGTACTCAACGGACATTAACTGGTTTCAGATGCCTAGCAGCTGGAAGTACGCTGGTCCCATTTAGGGGTCAGGTGAAATAACGGGCGCAACTGGCTTTCAGTTGGGAGTCAGCTCATACCACCTGGTAAGCCAACCGGCCTTTGTGTTTTTGTTTTTGTTTTTTTCTGTTGAGTTCAGTTACGAGATTTATCAAGTTTCGTGTAAGCAGTGAAGACTGTGAAGAAAGCAAAAAATGGTTATTTAGAGAATATGACTGTCCATATCTGGCAGCTGCCTCGGTAATTTGTAGCTGCTGAGAGTGGGGAGGCGAAATTCTCAAGCGGAGTCAACTTTGATGATCTCATCAAGTAAATATCCCAACTAAAGTTTTGAAAAGGCTTAAAGAAATGTAAATAGCGTTACTGACTTCCTTAAAAGAGCAATAAAAATCAGACATGTTACGCGAATACACGCCCCCATTTAAGAGCTGAATCCCTGCGAAATAATAATATTCATATTTTGTTTATTGGGTAAACATGTTATTTTTCTGTCAAAAATAGGAGGATACATAAGCACGGCTTACACGACGCAACACTTTGTACGGCCCGAAGTAGCGGGAAAGGAGTTTCTCTGACAAGCCTGGACGGCGAACTGGTGTCCACACCCAGACTTGGTCCCCAGGTTTGTAGTGAACCTGGCGGTGCCGGAGGTTGTAGCGGTGCGCGTCAGAGGTCTGCTGCCGCCCGATGTGCACACGGGCGAGCTGGCGGGCTTCCTCAGCACGGATGGCATACTGCTGGGCATCTGGGGGAAGCTGATCATCATCTGGGCACGGGAGCATGGAATCGAGCATGCTTTCAACTTCACGCCCGTACACAAGTCGAAATGGTGTGAAGCGCGTTGCTTCCTGTTGGGCTGTACTATACGCAAATGTGACGTACGGCAGCACCTCGTCCCAGGTCTTGTGCTGCACATCGACGTACATTGACAACATGTCCGCAATCGTCTTATTTAACCTTTCGGTAAGACCATTGCTCTGCGGATGGTACGCTGTGGTCTTGCGATGCGTCGTGTAACTCAACTCAAAGATGTGGTCGATGAGCTGCGAAGTGAAAGCTGTCCCTCTATCGGTAATGACATACGAAGGGGCGCCATGCCGCAAGACTATGTTATGCATTAAAAACTCGGCTACTTCGGGAGCTGTGGCATGAGGGATTGCCTTTGTCTCAGCGTATCGGGTCAGGTAGTCAGTAGCGACTACTATCCATTTGTTTCCCGCCTGCGACAAAGGGAAAGGGCCAAGGAGGTCCATGCCGATTTGGTCGAACGGAATACGTGGTGCTCTAACGGGCTTGAGAAATCCGACAAGCTTCAGGGGCGGTGTTTTACGGCGCTGGCATTCGCGACAGCTTCTTACATAGCGTTTCACAGTTGCGGAGAGTCCTGGCCAGTAATACATGTTGCGGACTCGAGCAAGCGTCCGTGAGTAACCCAAATGACCAGACATTGGTTCTACGTGGCAAGCAAGTAGAATATCCGCACGGAGCTCGCATGGTACTACCAGAAGGTAAGCTCCTTCTTGGCCTTGGGAGTTTCTTTTATACAAGACGCCTTGCTGCATACGGAATGAACCAATGTGCCGAGATAGGCGTCGAGGGAGCGTCGTATCACGCCCTTCCAGATAATCGATGAATAGAAGGATGTCTGGATCAGCTCTTTGTCAATCCCTGAGCTCAGATGCACTTAGAGCTCCTAGAAAGCCGTTGTCGCCATCGGCTGCAGCATCGTCAGTGTCAACGGGGGCTCGTGACAGCGCGTCAGCGTCTTCGGGTTTGCGGCCTGACTTATAAACATAGTTATGTCAAATTCCTGAAGTCGTAAACTCCAGCGTGCAAGTCGTCCCGATGGGTCTCGCAGATTTTCCAACCAGCACAGACAATGATGGTCCGTGACGACTTTAAATGGGCGGCCGTAAAGATAGGGGCGAAACTTCATAGTGGCCCACACGACCGCCGGCATTCCTTTTCCGAGGTGGAGTAGTTCGTTTCGGCGCGAGAGAGTGTGCGGCTAGCATAGGCTATTACTCGCTCAATCCCGCCTTGATGCTGAACAAGGACCGCGCCAAGACCGATACTACTGGCGTCAGTGTGCACCTCTCTGTCAGCCGCTTCATCGAAGTGCGCCAGAACAGGGGATGTTTGAAGGCGCTCGCGAAGCAAAGAGAAGGTCGTCTGCTGCTCAGAGTTCCACACAAAGGAGGTTTCCTTCCTTGTGAGGCGCGTTAGAGGTTCCGCAATTTGAGAGAAGTCCGCAATGAACCCCCGATAATATGCGCACAGGCCGAGAAAGCGCTGAACAGCCCTCTTGTTAGCTGGAACGGGAAACCGTGCGACGGCAGCAGTCTTATCGGGATCCGGGCGCACCTCATCAGTGCTCACAACATGGCCAAGGAACTTGAGTTCTGTATACCCGAAGTGGCATTTCTCGGCCTTCAGCGTGAGATCAGCACAACGGAGCGCTTCCAGCACAGCTCGAAGGCGTTCGAGGTGTTGGTCAAATGTTTCGGAAAAAACTACGTCGTCCAAGTACACAAGACAGATCTGCCACTTGAGGCCAGTGAGGACGGTGTCCATCATCCTTTGGAATGTAGCTGGGGCAGAGCACAATCCAAATGGGAGTACTTTGAATTCATATAGGCCATCTGGAGTGACAAATGCGGTTTTTTCTCAGTCTCTTTCGTCTACTTTGATTTGCCAATAGCCGCTTTTCAAATCAATAGATGAAAAATACTTCGCACGTCGCAATCTGTCCAGTGAGTCATCGATGCGTGGAAACGGGTATACATCTTTCTTTGTCACATTATTAAATTTCCGATAGTCGACGCAAAATCGAAGAGTGCCGTCTTTCTTCTTGACCAGGACTACTGGTGAAGACCACGGGCTTTGTGAAGGCTGCACAACACCATCATCCAGCATCTCCTGAACCTGCGTCTGGATCAATTCTCGTTCTTTGGCACACACACGATAAGGCTGCTGTCGTATAGGGCGAGCGTCTTCATAAGTAATGATGCGATGTTGTGTGATGGGCTTTTGACGAACCTTTGAGGAAGAAGCAAAACAGTGCTTGAAGTCCAGCAACAGTAGCTCTAAGGCCCGCCGTTTCTCCTTCGACAAGTGGCAGTTAATGTCGATGTTGTCAAGAGATGGCTCATTAGTTTCGACTGCCGTGGATGTAAAACAGACCGGATCATGCGTAACAGTGTCAGCGAAAGCGATAGCAGTTGCCGGAAACAAGTGCCGGTGCTCATTAGAAAAATATGTGACAAGGAGTGCAGCCCGGCCATTGTGAAGCGACAATAAACTTCAAGCAGCGCAGATGCCTTGAGCAAGCAGAAGTGAATGGTTCGCTTCCGCTACAGCATCGCCGGCACGGAAATCGTCACAGGTAACTTCCACAAGAACACTGCTTCGCGGCGGCAGCGAGACGCTCTAGGCGGAAACGCGAAGTGCGGCATTACAAGGACTGCTACTATCTCGTTCGGCAGATTGTCCCATTGAAAATGTGACGCGTCTATTTCGCAGGTCGATAACTGCTCGGTATTCTCGCAGAAAGTCAATGCCGAGGATAAGGTCACGGGAACAGTCACTCAAAACGACGCAACTAACGACGAACGTATATCTGTTAATCTGAATGCGAGCCGTGCACATCCCCTTCGGGGTAACTATATGACCGCCGGCGGTTCGAAGGCACACCTGGCCAAACAAGTGAGCACTTTCCTCAAAACAGTCGCCATGCGACCACTCAACATCGAATAATCCGCACCGGTGTCCACTAATGCATTGACGGTAGTACGACCGTCTAAAATAACAGAAATGTCCAGAGAAACGCTTTTTGCTTCCCTAGGGGACGGTACCAGCAGCTCGCGGTCAGATCGAAGCGGCGACGACGGGAGGTCTTCAACGCAGTGACTACCAGTGGCCTCGCCCCCGAAGGTCGCTGTTTTCAGTTTTCCCGAGCAGGGCTAGACGAGCGGCCTTGCCCCTCTCGCGAGGAACCTTGGGTGGACGTCGATGAGCGCCTTGGTGAAGGGGAGCGGGACTGACGCTGCGAACGAGATGAACGCTGTTCCGCCAGGTACTCTTCAATAACTCGGGGTCGTTGACCAAACCGGGGAGGAGGCGAGTCGATGCGGAAGCCGTGAAGACCGAGGCGTCGATAAGGACAATCCCGGTAGAGATGGCCTGGTTCACCGCAGTGGAAGCAGAGTGGACGGCGGTCAGGCATACGCCAAATGTCGGCTTTGCGTCGGGGCAGGGGATGTTCGCCGAAGTAATGCACTGGTTGCACCGAGGGCAGCGGAACTGTAGGCGGCGCGGGAATGGGTGGCGGTGAAGGGGGAGCCTGACTCTGCAGAACTTCCGCATATGTGGAACGGTTTTCGGTCCCCGACAGCAATGGCGGGCTGGTAACTATAGGCGAAAGAGGGCTCTTGAGCTCCTGTCGTACCTCCTCCTGCATTATAGCAGAAACGGAAGCTGGCGATTGCTGCAGGGGGTTCCAGAGCTTTCTCAGTTCTTCGCGCACGACACTGCGAATTAGTTCACGCAAAGCATCAGGATGCCGCTTGGAAGATGCAAATCACTCCGCAGTTGTGCCAGTATGGAGAGGTCGGTTATAAGCCGCGGCACGTTGTTGTAGCACCCTTTCTATTGTGGCGGCCTCCGCAAGGAATCCGTTTACAGTCGACGGTGGGTTGCGCACAAGGCCTGCGAACAGTTGCTCTTTCAAACCCTGCATCAAGTGCCTGACCTTTTTGTCCTCGGACATGGCGGGATCGGCTCGCCTGAAGAGGCGCGTCATGTCCTCGACGTACGATTGGACACTCTCATTCGGCATCTGGATGCGGGAGTGAATGGCACGTTCTGCATGTTCGCGACGATCCGCGCTAGTGTAGGCCTCGAGCAGTTGACGACGGAATTCCCGCCACGATGTTAACATTTGCTCTCGGTTCTCGAACCAGATCTGGGCGCCATCCTCAAGGCTGAAGTAGACGTTCCTTAGTTTGGCAGTATCGTCCCACTGGTTAAAAGCAGCGACACGTTCAAACTGAAGGAACCAGTCCTCCACATCCTCAAAGAGGTCACCATGGAAAGACTTCGGTACCCGAGGGGCCTGCAAGGTGTAGATACAGGCCGGTGCGACGCCCGTTACCTGCTGAGCAGATGCACTCTGATGTCATGGCTGCGGGTGACGGCTGAAACTCCGGAGACAGTCCCTGGAGCCGTCGACTGGAGCGATGCACGGGGGTGTCCAATGGCACAGGGCTGGCGCGACGTCTTTCAGATGGAGACTCTTGCATAGGTGATCTTACCCAGCACCTCCACCAGAATGTCACGTACAAGGTGATTGAGGATACCAAGAATAGCAAGGGGTTAGTTCCGATACAACAGCGGTGAGCAGCACAGACGCAAAACCCGCAAGCGACCCTTCGTCGTCCTTCACTCAGTCATGCGCCACCTGGCAACGCTAGGTGGCAATATTTAGCCTATTAACCTGGCTACAGGAAACGGACGGACTGGCGACAGCGGGAGCTTCCGAAGCGTCAAATAGATGAGTTCTTTCTTTTATTAACTTTATTTCGTTTTCAGCTAGTTAGGTTAGGTGCAGCCAAAAGAATGGATTTTAACTCTTGGTCCTAGCGGCCTGGTTTTTCGTGCCGGCAGCTAGGTTTTCTTGGCGTTCATTATTTAGCTATCTTGTTTAGATAAATATTTTTTTTCTAGGCTATTGGCATTCGCAGAATTGGTTTTTAACGCGTGTTTGCTAGTCGTTTCTTGTGTCTTCTTTTGGCAACCTGTATAATCTGAGAATTCGTAATAGATATAGTTCAGTTGATGAGCGCTTAAGATGTGCAATCAAAAGAAGGTAAAGTGTACTAAGTGTGAGGCGCAGGTCAATCTCAAGGAAACGCGTTTTGACTCTGTAGGTGAAGCGGAAGGCGGCGACTTCTTGTGTCGGTGTTGCGTACTGAGTGCGCGTCTAGATAGATTTGATCAAGAAAGGGGCAGTTTAGTGTCTCCTGTGGATGAGTTAGAAAATGAAGTAAGTTTGTTAAGAGCGGAAAATCAGAAACTGCTTGGACAGCTTACTCAAATTGAAAAAAAGGGGCCGACTTTATCCTTGGAACCAACGAGGATGAACATTCCAATGCGGGCCACGTGGCAGGGGCCGGCACTGGCATGGAAGGCATAAGCAAAGTAGGTCAGGCGGATCCGAACCGTCAGAGTTATTTAGAAGCAGCTAAGACGCCGGAAAAAAAGGAAGAAGTAAGGAAGAATGAAAATCCCAGAGATAAGGACACAGATAACCGAAAGCTAGAGCCAACAGTTGGGAGAGGGAGAGAGAAGGCCCAGGTACTTATCACCGGAGATTCTAACATGAACAGGTGCAAGCGAGATATCTTGGAACGTGTAAGGGGTGATAAGAGAGTAAAAGAAGAGACATCTGGGCGAGTTGGTATGGTGACATGATAGAAAAACAGCGCAAAAGACGTGCACGGAGATGAAGAACAGACAGGACGGGCGCTGTTGTCCCTGCAGTAACGCACCTGCCGCCACATCTCGGAGCAAATTATGCTGCACATCCTACGGCTGTGACTCCGCGATGGGTGTAGAGGCCCAAAAAGCGCTTGAACCTCGGGAGGGCTGCGTCCTAACTTCTTATACCAAGTGGCGACTCGCGCGTTGCAAACAGCAACGGCAATTAGTGAGGCAAGCGTAGCTTGGCTGGAAAGGTTAACACACGAAAAAGAGCCCTGTGTACAAGAAATATACTGTAAAAGAAGAGACATCTGGGCGAGTTGGAATGGTGACATGATAGAAAAACAGCGCAAAAGATGTGCACGGAGGTGAAGAACCGACAGGACGGGCGCTGTTCCGCCCGTCCTGTCTGTTCTTCACTTCCGTGCACGTCTTTTGCGCTGTTTTTCTATCGTGATAAGAGAGTGTTGGTTGGAGCCTTCCCAGGGAGAACAATGAGGGCAGTGCTAAAAGAGAGTAAAAATAGGCTGTTGAAGAATTCCGCAGAGAGCAGTATGGTAATAGTAGCCGCGGGGCTAAACGATGTCCTAAATGGTGACACTGCCGGAGTGGTGGAAGGTTTAGCTAAGGGAGTTGACGAGATCAGGGAGATGGCACAGCAGATGCAGATAGTTATATGCACAGTACCAGAGGTGCTAGGATTGAACGGAAAGATGGAAAAGGACGTGGTGACAGTTAACCAGGACATAAGAAAGTTAAGCCTGGAGAAGCGTTTCGAAGTGGTTGAGGTAAACAGGGAGGTACATAAAGCAGGTTTTGGTAGGGCTTTTCAGCGAGATGGCTTTCATTTTAACACAAGGGTGGGAGCAGAGATCGGCTGGCGCCTGGCAGGCAGGGCTGTAGCTTTTTTAGGGGGTCCGCGAGGACTCCATGCACAGAGGTAGTTAGAAGTGAAGCAGAACAAAGTGTAATAATGAAGGCTGAGCCCCCAAAAATGGCAAAGAGTAGGTCGAGAAAGAAAAGTACAAAAAAGAAATTTAACACTAGCTACATAAACATGCAAGGAGGTAGAAAAAGAGCGAAATGGCTAGAGATAGAACAGCAGTTGAAGGATGACAAAATAGGTGTGTACGCTCTTTGCGAGACTCATCTCAGGGATCTAGAAGATCCGCCGTTTATAGAAGGCTACGTCAGGGAAGGGTGCAACAGAACGAGAACGGAAAAAAAGGGTGGAAGGGTAGGTATGTTGATACACCAGGGAACAAATTGGCAAAGAATTAAATCATCTTGTAAAGAGCATATCTGGGTTTCAGGAACAATTGCCGGCATAAGGACATGGCAAGGGATAGTTTATTTAGGAACAAGACACCCATGCAGGCAAGGAAACAGGGATCTCGTTGAACGTCTCAGTGACGATATAAGCCAGTTTGGAAATGGGGCCAATATTATTCTACTGGGGGACATGAACGGCCACATCGATGATCTGGATGGATACACGGATTGTAACGGCAAGCTAATGCTAGATTTCTGTGAGCGACACGATCTAGTTATAGTAAATAGAGAAACCAAATGTGCAGGCCAAATCACGTGGGAATTCCGCAACAGGCAGACGACCATTACAAGTCTAATGCCGCAGGAAATTTAGAGCAAGGTCACAAAAATGGAAATAGCCGAAGAAGGGGAGTGTAGTCTGGGAAGTGATCATAAACGTATTAGTCTGCAGATGGGGCCCTTGATGAAAAGAGAAATGAAACTTAGACAAAACGTAAACGCAAAATTAAACGACGATCAAATAGCGCAGATAGCAGCAGACATAGAGGAAGCAATAGAGAAAAGCCCCATGGAAGACTGGGATTATGAACAGGTAGAACTACTCATAAGGAGGAAAATTCAGGAGGTTAAAGTAGCAAACCGCTGGAATGGAAAGAGGAAGCCACGGAGCTGGTGGAATAAGGAAATCAGGGAAGCTATTGAACAACGACGGGCTGCTTCAAGGGAACACCGAATGGCAAAGAAAGCACAGGTATCTCAGGAGGAAATCGACCAAAAATGGGAATCATATCGACAAAAGAAACTTCAGGTGCAGGCCCTCGTCCAAGGTAAAATAATACAAAATAACAGCTTGAGGGGCTAGTTGGTGCATCATCGTATTCAGATATGTGGCGCAAACAAACACAAACACAGGAGAAGATACACACCACACGCGCACACTACCAACTGTAAGAAGAACCGCTAACACTTAATCTTCTACACTCAGGCACGTCTCAACTTCCTCTTCTTCTCATTTTCCTCTTCTTTGCCCAGGGGGAAAATGGCACTCACTTCCTCGCAGACCTTAACCTTGTCCAAACATGGCGGCGACCAATCTCTTCTTCCTCTTCTTCTATTCTTCATCTTCTTTCCCAAGGGAATATTGACACTTTCTTCGGGCTGAGAGGAAGAAGAGATTGGTCACCGCCATGTTTGGACAAGGTTAAGGTCTGCGAGGAAGTGAGTGCCATTTTCCCCCTGGGCAAAGAAGAGGAAAATGAGAAGAAGAGGAAGTTGAGACGTGCCTGAGTGTAGAAGAGGAAGTGTTAGCAGTTCTTCTTACAGTTGGTAGTGTGCGCGTGTGGTGTGTATCTTCTCCTGTGTTTGTGTTTGTTTGCGCCACATATCTGAATACGATAAAGTAATACAGTCCACCGATCGCTGGATGGGTGATATACACGATGCCTCTAGGGGCGGAGCGAGAAAATTCTGGAACCATATAAGCTGGCTAGGGAAGAAGAATCAAAGAAAGCAGGATCGGATTCAAGTTAACGAGGGAAATTGTTTAAAGGGAGATAACGCTGTGAACTACATTACATCAGTTATAGCCGAGTTATTTAAGAGCGACGATAGGGTAATCTCCGCAAATCAGGAAGCAACGCAAGGTAGCAGAATACAAAGCAGCTTAGAACTGACCAATCTAAACTGGAGAAAGGCAGAAAAAAATATTCCTAAAAACACATCTACAGGAATAGATAGAATTCCGATCAAGCTCATTAATGAACTCGGTCCAAAAAGTAAGGAAACGTTGTTGAAAGCTCTGGAAGCAGTCGTAACGAATAAGCAAATTCCGGACAGCTGGCGGGAGAGTAAAATGAATTTGATTTATAAAGGGAAAGGAGACAGGCTGCACATGAAGTCCTACAGGCCGATTACCATAACATCTGTAATGTACAGGATAGCCATGCACGCGGTGTAATTAAAGGTGCAAGCATGGGTTGAAAGTAACAAGATACTCGGAGAACTTCAGAACGGCTTTAGAAATGGTAGGCGCTTAGATGATAGCCTGTTCGTGCTTACCCAATGCGTCGAAATATCTAGAGTGGAAAATAGACCTTTGTATTTGGCCTTTCTGGACATGAACGGGGCGTACGACAACGTAAACAGGGAACTCCTGTGGAGCATATTAAAAGAAGAAGGTATTGGTTATGAGATAATAGAGTTCCTACAGGAAATATACCGGGATAACAAAGTAGAAATTGCGTAGGAAAGGATAAGAAGTACGGAGGATGTCAATTATGCAAAGGATTAAGACAAGGCTGTCCTCTATCACCGGTGCTGTTCATGCTTCATATGATGAACCTGGAACGGAGGATACGAGACAGTAACGTAGGTTTTAACATGTGATATAGATTAGGTGGAAAGGTGGTAGACCAGCGCCTCCCCGGTTTGATGTATGCAGACGATATTGTGCTGCTAGCTTAGAGTCTGGAAGAATTGCAAACTCTAGTTAAGTATTGCGGAGACGAAGGGGACGCTCTATGCTTCAGTTTCAGCGTAGCTAAGTCGGGTCTGATGATTTTCAACGGCTCAACTGGTCAGCGTCTTAAAATACAAGGCCTTGAAATACCTAGAGTAGCAGAATATAAATATCTGGGGGTATGGGTAAACGAAGAATTGGCATACATTGGAAAGCATGAGCAATCACTTAAGACCAAAGGGCGAAGGAATGCCGGGATAATGAAGCATAAGACATTGTGGGGATACAATAGGTATGAGGTTTTGAAGGGTATTTGGAAAGGAATTATGATGCCCGGACTTACTTTCGGAAATGCGGTTTTGTGCCTAACAGCAGAGGTACAGTCGACATTAGAAACAAATCAGAGATCCGTTGGGCGATTAGCACTAAGTGCCCACGGCAAAACTACAAATGAGGCGGTACAGGGAGATATGGGCTGGGCATCTTACGAAGTGCGGGAAGCTCAGAGTAAAATATTATATGAGGAACGCTTGAGGAAATTGGACATTAACAGATGGGCAGCTAAAGTATTTAAATACCTGTACCTAAAAAGCGTTGACTCAAAATGGAGGAAAAGAACTAGGAAACTAACGAGTAAGTGTGCTAGTAACAAGAACGGAGAAATAAAGAGCATTAAGCAACAGGTGCAAAACACAGAAGGTAAAAATTGGATAAATTCGATGGAAAAGAAACAAAGTGTGGAATTATACTGAACGTGGAAAATGCAGATCAGGAAGGAAGATTTCTTTGATAACTCAAGAGGCAGTGCCCTACTTTTTGAAGCTACATCAAGGTGCCTTAGAACACGCAGCTACAAAAAGAAATTTAACAATGGAGATGACGCATGTGCTGTATGTGGAAACTCCAGTGAAACAATTGCCCATATTATACTCGAATGTAATGGTATTCATACGGAAGTCGGTGCAGGCGCAATCACTGTTCCTGAAGCTCTGGGGTTTAGAGATAACAGTGGCCGGGTGAATAAACCGGCGGTGGAAACTAGCAAAAACGACTGGAAGATTGGTGGCTTAAAAGCAGAGAAGTGACATAATCTTAGTAATGTAGGAACAAAATTTAATAAATAGAATGATGGTTTAGTTAACCATTCTAAATCAATAATTAAGATATAGGGAGAAAAGTGAGCATGATAGCTACTGCTACATCCCCGTTTCAATGGGGACGCTCCTATATTCCATACATCCATCCACCCAACCTATATTAAAAGAAAGTGCATATACGCGAACAGGAATCGGCATGAGGAGGCGAAAAAGAGGTACCATAAACGCTGTGCTATAATACACTTAAAGGTGGAGCTTTGGTGTCCATCTATTTTTATTGCCCACTGTATTTTTTCCGACCGGCGTCTACGGCGGGTACAGAATATCGCTGGAGTGAGCGGAACACGCTGTCTCGTAAAATGTAAATTTGTTTTGTAACCTGATAGCAGAAAAGGTGTGCGATACATGCAAAAGTGCTTCATTCTGTCTTAAAAGTGCAAGTTTTCTGCAAAATGTAAATATACTGGCTTTGTAAATGTGGTTTCGTAGGGGGCATGACACCGGTCAACGAACTATGCTCACCGCACTCTTCATGCTTCAGGTACCGACGTACTGGCCAACTGCTTGTACGTGCTCTTTCCTGGACTATCCGCCATCCGAAATTTCGACTGCACCCGCCTGAAACTTTGGACCCGAAAATGTAACTCACGGCACGCTCGCGATGCCGGTCTTAGCGGTAATCACCGACCCCATCTGGCAACCACCGCTCTCCGTAACGTCACCAATCACGGGACGCAACGCTACCCTATTTACCCAGCCAAGCCGCTCGGTCCACACGGGGCACGACACCGGTCAACGCACTATGCTCACCGCATTCCTGATGTTTCAGGTACTGACGTACTGGCCACCTGCTTGTACGTGCTCTTTCCTGGACTATCCGCCATCCGAAATTTCGACTGTACCCGCCTGAAACTTTGGACCCGAAAATGTAACTCACGGCACGCTCGCGATGCCGGTCTTAGCGGTAATCACCGACCCCATCTGGCAACCACCGCTCTCCGTAACGTCACCAATCACGGGGCGCAACGCTACCCTATTTACCCAGCCAAGCCGCTCGGTCCACACGGGGCACGACACCGGTCAACGCACTATGCTCACCGCATTCCTGATGTTTCAGGTACTGACGTACTGGCCACCTGCTTGTACGTGCTCTTTCCTGGACTATCCGCCATCCGAAATTTCGACTGCACCCGCCTGAAACTTTGGACCCGAAAATGTAACTCACGGCACGCTCGCGATGCCGGTCTTAGCGGTAATCACCGACCCCATCTGGCAACCACCGCTCTCCGTAACGTCACCAATCACGGGACGCAACGCTACCCTATTTACCCAGCCAAGCCGCTCGGTCCACACGGGGCACGACACCGGTCAACGCACTATGCTCACCGCATTCCTGATGTTTCAGGTACTGACGTACTGGCCACCTGCTTGTACGTGCTCTTTCCTGGACTATCCGCCATCCGAAATTTCGACTGTACCCGCCTGAAACTTTGGACCCGAAAATGTAACTCACGGCACGCTCGCGATGCCGGTCTTAGCGGTAATCACCGACCCCATCTGGCAACCACCGCTCTCCGTAACGTCACCAATCACGGGGCGCAACGCTACCCTATTTACCCAGCCAAGCCGCTCGGTCCACACGGGGCACGACACCGGTCAACGCACTATGCTCACCGCATTCCTGATGTTTCAGGTACTGACGTACTGGCCACCTGCTTGTACGTGCTCTTTCCTGGACTATCCGCCATCCGAAATTTCGACTGCACCCGCCTGAAACTTTGGACCCGAAAATGTAACTCACGGCACGCTCGCGATGCCGGTCTTAGCGGTAATCACCGACCCCATCTGGCAACCACCGCTCTCCGTAACGTCACCAATCACGGGACGCAACGCTACCCTATTTACCCAGCCAAGCCGCTCGGTCCACACGGGGCACGACACCGGTCAACGCACTATGCTCACCGCATTCCTGATGTTTCAGGTACTGACGTACTGGCCACCTGCTTGTACGTGCTCTTTCCTGGACTATCCGCCATCCGAAATTTCGACTGCACCCGCCTGAAACTATGGACCCGAAAATGTAACTCACGGCACGCTCGCGATGCCGGTCTTAGCGATAATCACCGACCCCATCTGGCAACCACCGCTCTCCGTAACGTCACCAATCACGGGACGCAACGCTACCCTATTTACCCAGCCAAGCCGCTCGGTCCACACGGGGCACGACACCGGTCAACGCACTATGCTCACCGCATTCCTGATGTTTCAGGTACTGACGTACTGGCCACCTGCTTGTACGTGCTCTTTCCTGGACTATCCGCCATCCGAAATTTCGACTGCACCCGCCTGAAACTTTGGACCCGAAAATGTAACTGACGACACGCTCGCGATGCCGGTCTTAGCGATAATCACCAACCCCATCTGGCAACCACCGCTGTCCGTAACGTCACCAATCACGGGACGCAATGCTACCCTATTTAACCAGCCAAGTCGCTCTGTCCACACGGGGCACAACACCGGTCAACGCGCTACGCTCACCGCAATCCTGATGTTTCAGGTACTGACGTACTGGCCACCTGCTTGTACGTGCTCTTTCCTGGACTATCCGCCATCCGAAATTTCGACTGTACCCTCGGCGACATGCTGGCACTGTGTATTGCTTCCGACTACTGAAACTGGGACCGCGTTCTCCCAATCGTCCCGTATACTTAGAATTATCTCTCGATCACGTAACCGCCGTATTCTGAACCTACTTCCTGCCGTACGGCCGTGAGGCCTTTTGTACGATGCACTCCTTTTTACACACCGTCTGGAAGCGTCCTAATTACCGATTGTTTCCCAAGCTGCAACGTATGCTGAAGAATGCCGTCAGCTTGTTCATTCCTTCACTTCTCACGCCCAGCAGCAGCAGCAGAAAACGACCAGTGATCCAATCGACACTTCTTCCTGCTTACCATTCAGACTCTTAGGTCTGCCAATGGGTACCTTTCTTCAGTCTTGGTCTTTCCTCCAACTTTTCAGCCAGTACCGGGGTCCCTACCGCATTGTCATGCAAACATCCCCAGTAAACTATCTCATAGAACCCCTTACGCCGTCCACTGACCACCATCGCCGCAACCGTGAAATAGTGCACAGAAACCGCCTGAAACCATACCACAATCCAACCATCGTCACATTGCCATAAGCCACTAGGATGGCGTCTTTTCGCCAAGGGGAAGTTGTAGGACAGGCATTCGGCTTCGGAATCGTCAGCTACTGACGCTCAAGGAAGACGACGACAATTACGCAACGCTCGCTCCAACGCTCGTCCATGTGTTTGAACAAGCTACGACTTATCGCTGGGTATTATGCTCATTGTTCGCGGTGTAGACCACTGTGCAAGGTCTATTATTACAAAATAAATAAAATCGAAAGTATGGAGGAGGAGGGGCGAGATTGAAGGACGAGACGGATACGGCGCCGCATTTGAGGGCTTTTATAAACCGAGGCACCGTGGCGCCATCCATCGCTATAACTAGTAAAAGCAGAAGGCGGCTGATGACGTGTTGTATTGATGGCGCCCCATTTGAACTGCAAGCACTAATGTGCCCTGTGGTGTACATTATCGTGCTTCGCCGCACCGTGCAAGGTAGGTAATAACATTACCAACTTCCTAGTCGTCATTTTTTAGAGTGGTGCGTGACCTGCTCAGTAATGTATGGGGTTTGAACTTGACGCTATAATTTCTGCAACAAGTCGTCAGCGACCGGCTGCTTCTACAGAGGTTTATGAGCACCTAATGCGCTCAATTTTACTTTTGTGCAAAAAATTCGTCCTGTTTTTTCGCACCACATGGCAGTAACAAATTGTTTTATCTTCGTTTAAAAGACTGATATGCATTTGTTGTCCATAGTTGCGAACTCCCTTTTGGCAAAACCAATGCAGTTGCTGAAATGAAACTAACGTTCGAATTATCTTTCAATAAATGACTCTCTATTTAAAAACTGTTACAGCAAACCACCTCTCGAGTCTCCGAGCTTCTACCTGATAACAATATAATTTTTTTTTTTTTCAGTTTTTACCATCCTCGTTTAGCGCAGATTTTATAATTGTTCGCCGAAATGCATTTGTCATGAAATCGGCGCACATTTCGTTGAGGCAGTGAAACTCGAAAGAAGCGCACGCGTAGCATCGCGTAGAAGGTTCCGGAAGATTGGAGGAACGTCTCCTTTTCCGCGCAAGGAGAGCTCGTAGCCTTGCGCACATCGGCGTCACTCCCTCCTCATCACTCGGCGGCGACGTTGCCTTACTTGGCCGGAAAAACAACCGGAGTTTTCCAGACGGTTCGACCGAAGCTGACCAATGAGGACCCGCGTCTCTACGGGAACAGGTAAGGACGCTTGCAGAGTGAAAGTTACGTGTATGTACTGACAATCGCGGCGCGCCCTATTTATTGAGATCGCGTCGGTTAGCCAGTCAGCCCCTTAAAGCCACTGTTGCAGTGCTACTGCTCGGCTCCTGAGCTCAACCCGCTGTTCTACAAAGGGAGCGGCGCGCATCTACAGGGCGGCCACATTGTGACTTTTCAGACGTTGTCGGCGACAGTGCGCGGTAAAAAATTTAGTGTTTATTTGTTCTGACTTTCTCGCGCATTGTTTATTGCTTCGCTTTCTGTGAACCTCTTGTCTGTGCATTTTAGTATCGTATCTTGCTGTATAAAGTTTGTTTTGCTAGTTAATTTTGACTCGGACCCTTACTCTGGCCTGAACTGGCGAACCTGGACACCAAACAGCCACGCCCTGCTATCACTACAGGTAGCTGGCTTCTCCGTTGAGATCGGAACAGCCCCCCCCCCCCCCCACGCACACACACATTGTAAGGGTATCTCAGATTGTGCGAACCAATAGCGGCGCATCGCTAATAAATTAGAAATTATTAACGGGTAGTTTAGCATTTAGCATGGTAGCAGTTTAGCATGGTAGTTTAGCATTGAATTTGAGTGCATCAGTGCACAACAAACTGGACTGATTCTGGAATAAAGGAATTTCTGAAGTACACAATTATCAGCCGGATGTAAACAGGTATCTCGCAGCAAACATGACAAAAAGTATCGCAAATGCCTATTCCTATTTAGTTCTGACCTAAGTGTACATTTTAGTTACTTGCACGAAGTGCAATAGAGAGATAAAACACACACATCACATCTGCCATCTATTTCACTCCGCTCCAGTTTACGTGCAATCGAAGTCTTTGTGCAAATAGATTATGCGCATTACTTTGCGTTCAGATGGTTGGCTTGATTACCGTCAGGCATATCCATGTTAAAATATCCAGATAAACTTAGCGGCTTGAATAAAAGCATCAAACTAGACGAGCGGTAAAAAGGTAAAAAATAAAACTCATACACACAGCCCTATTATTAATTAGACACTATTCACGACAGTATGCACCCTCATAATAACGAAAGAGGTATGTATGTTAAAAGGTGAATGCAGCATGGTAATGAAGAACGACGAAAAAGTCAGAGGAATGTTCCAGTGATTAGGGAGAACTTGATCATGATGCTAATAATTACATAATCTCATAGACAAATGTCTGAAGCTTTCGTCCAATTGGTAGATGCTGTACCAAACATTTTCGAAACATTTGCTTGAATTGAGGAGAAACAATCACAATGAAAGCAATATTCTCTCCAGAATCGATGCTAACCCAGGATTCCTCCATTGTTCTAATGTATACAAAGTCTTTCACGAAGCACTGCTGCCTGTAACCTGACATACCACCTGACACCATTTCTAACTCGACATGTTAGCAACCTAAGACCGCGGTTTCGATACCTAGGGTTCCTCTGACGTCTATATATTTATACATTGCTATTCTAGGATTTACTGCCTGAAAATACCTCCTATCCCTATAGCAGCACTGATATCGGGTACCAGGCGAATTGCGGCTCTAAGTTGGGCTCAAAAAGTAAGGTAGCGTCGTCTTATTGATGGCGTGTTTAGTGTAGAAGATGTGAGTCTCTTGTTCGCCCTTTATTTGGCTTCCTTGCTTTCGACATGTTTCATCAACTTAATTAGGTAGCATTGGTTCCGCCTTTGTGCGCAAAACAGTGCTGCATACAAGTAGAGTTTGTTCTCCTTCTGGTAAACACGACTGCAAATTTAAATGTTTTTGTTGTTTCTTCTCGTATGCACTCTAAGCTTTTTTGCACCCTTAAAGATGTAACGCTGTCCCCTAGCTAACATCTTATGAGGAGAGCAGCACTACTTCAACGGGGAACATCCTCCGTTTGTGCAAATGTAATTTGTTTCGTGTCGAAAAGCGGATGCTGTGTTCTCTTGAGGCCGCAGCGCGCGGCAGCCGTCCCAGTGCTGAGGACAGTGCTGTAGCGATTTTTGGCTTTCCCCATATTGCATTTCTCTCTTTCGCTTTTTCTAATATGCTGCTCAACCATTTTCCACAACGCAGGCTAGCCAATCGGAAACCCTTGATTGTTAGCCGCAGTGCCTTACCCATGCCTTGTAATTTTTCATGTAGAGTGTTAGCGCGGGGACACTAGAGCGCCCTTTTTGCGCCCAAAGAGGTAAAAATGTCTAGTGTGTGGCCAGTTAAACAGCTAAATTGCAGTTGTGTACGCTGAGAATATCATCAATGGTGGATCAAACAAGCACTACACCGCCCTCTGAAAAGAAAGAATACTTACTACCTCAAACTATACCAAGAGCCAGTAAAGCTGGCTCCGAAAAGTGACAGGAAACAAGGTTAACACGAAAGCACTCTTGCCCTCTACTGAGCAATGGCATTAAGAAATCTTACAAGGTGAGGTGCACGTACGAGAAGAGAGTCTCGGTGACCTAGAAAGGTTTTGTGTGGTGCCCTTTGTTAGCTGGTGTCTTACCAGCACCTCATAACCGACCAGCTCATATCCATACCATTATGAAGCATAACCCGCAGTGATGACCGCCTCTGTATTGATATACGGTGTCTTATAAAGCTAAAGCTGCACGTTTTTCGCACTCTAGGTAGTAATAGTCGCATTGTGTAAAAGTGGCAGTTGGTTGCTCAATAATCCTCGTTTTCTTAATTGAAGCGGTTATATTCTCCCCATGCATAGTGCTGTATGCAACGGCTAAACATGTGAGGCCACCCGGCATGAATGTATGGAACCCCGCTTTGACTTCCGAATGTTCGCGCTTGGCCTAGGCGTGGCGTGTCTGACTCCAAGGTCCCCGCGGGTTCCAGTCCCATCTCGCCCTCCAATAAAGCTGCAGCTGCCCCATTTGACTGCTCCTGCCAATACGGTCATGTCATGCAGTCTTATTACGTCACACAACCGCCCGACCAATCACTACTCGGCCAAACCATTTGCGAAATAAGGAACGCTGGTATTTCTAGCTAATGTCGACTGCTATTAATACGTCAAATTCTCTGCAGACCAAAGCCTTTACCCTGCCTCGTTATTCCCTTCTCATTCCAGAAGACAACCTGTGTCCACAGGACCCCGAGTAGTCTCTTCGGTTAGACTTCGTACGCTTCACAAGGGCAATGTTAGCTCAAAAGGACAGGAAAACAGAAAGACGAGACGAAGCCCTGGCCCTACTGACAATTGAAAATAAGTAGCGCACGAATCTTGTGGACCGCAGCAATGCTAGCACGAATTGTAAGCAACGTTCCGCAACGTATCAATCCTTGGCAGAAGTTACAAAAAATGTGTTCGTGACATCTATATTATATTGTTCGTGACAGCTTTTTTATTTAAGAAAGGGCGCACATAACTGTGTTAGTGACATCTATATTGTATTGTGTAATGCCGAGATAAATTTCCTATCTCGTCTAATCTGAATTTTGCGGTCGACCCACTTTTCTTGTTAGATTGCGCCAGATTGCGCCATGTGACATACTGATATGCCCCGTTTTCTCTTCAACAAAGCATTTGTGAGTAGCGCCCGTGTCTCGTCTTGTCTCTTTGGTGTCCTGTCTTTTTGCACTAAAGGCACGATTGCGAATTCGGCTCACCAACAAGGCCAACGTTTAAGATTTTGATTTTTCTCGAGCACTCCTTCAAGGCCACTGCTCGCCCACTGCTTACCTTCTAGTCAGGATGGAACACGTCTCCATGTTCGAGTCGCCGGTGTGAACCTGAACTGCGCTGGTTGTGGCGGTTGGTCCCAGGCCCATAGACCTGTCTGCAGCAGAAGCTCCGGCTGTCGGCGGCAGCAAGCCGGAGTAGAAATAGCTCTTGTAGCGTGGGTCATAGTACAGGTCCTGGGGCGTAAGCTGACGAGCTGCGGCCGCCGCTTCCAGCTCCGCCGACACTTTGGGCCGCCTCTTCTTGAGCGGAACATAATTCGGCTGATGCCTAGCCGCTTGCTTATGCAGTTTTGGTTGCAACTGCTGCTGCTTTGAAGACATAGTTTCTTCTTTCTTCTTCTTCATTCGTCAGTACACATGGCACACATGCACAGTGGAGGATTGGCCAGGGGTCAAAGCACACAATAGAAATTATTTTGATCCGGACTTAGTGTAGTAAATTGTGAATCAGGAATCAGTGTTGGTAAAATATATTTTGGAAACATACTCTGAGGTGATCGGGATAGTAACTAAGGAAATATAAAATGAGATATGCATATAAAACTTTTCACTAAAATCAAAACATAGAAGCGCCCTAGACAAATATTATGGTTGCAATATTGCACATAGGAAGTAACTTGGGCAGCAGATTTAGAGCGTCAGCAATGGCGCTGGCACCTAGGCGCTCTTTACTTCTTCCTCACGAAGGGCCCCGTCACAATGCTACACATAATGTTGCTGGTGCTGCCCAAGCAACAAATGGCTGATAGCAATAAAAAAATACAAATACAATTAATTTTATTTAGCATCAACCCTGATTATACAGTACTCGTGAAGCTGCAGGGTGCTAGCAAAAAGCCTGCGATGACTTGACACAGGCTAGCACCTCTCTTGCAGAGCAATACAGCAGCGGACAAATACGCAACAAGACAAGGAAAAGCCATTATAAACATACTGACGGCTTTATATATTACAAACGTACATTTAGATGAAAGGACTAATATTGGGTGGTACAGAATTGCACTTGTTAACGATATTTTGAGGACATATACTGTTGTATAGATTAGCTAGACGGGTTAACAGAGGAATTAAGAGCGTGTGGTAGCATGCAGATCAACATTTGGCGGCCATAGTTGGTACTGGCATGGGGAATATCACGAGCCTGACTGCTTGGTGTAGCATATGTTTTTTCAACTGGAGTCAGGGTCGCAAGTGTTTCAAAGAAAGGGTCACTATTTATGCGATAAGCATGATAACGTTTAACCAGAACTGCGCTGAACAGGTTCGGTAATAATTTTAGTCTACGGTCATCAAATATAGATTCTGTGTGTGCGCCATTGGGTTAATTAGAAATGATTCTTATAGCTTTTTTTCTGCAGTCGATAAGTTTTGGACAGGTTTGTATAGGAGACCGGATACGTCCCTTTCTTCGCGGGCAAGTCGTTTGTAGGAGAATTTCTGTGGGGAAATTTATTTGGCTCCATTGACGATTGTTGACTGTATGTAACTGTGCGGAAGATTCTCCTTTCCGGGTGATTTCCAGAAACCGACAGCGCTACCTAATAATACCAATATAGCGAAAGTATAGATACGGGCGGTGATTGTGGTAAACGGGACCTGCTAACTGGCGCCCTCTGTCTATCATTGTGAGAATACTGGCAGGTATAAGCTGATCTAATCGTGCTCAATGACAGATATCCATGGCAATAAATAATCATAATGCTCTCTGCGCATTGCCGTGGTCATGCAATATTACACTTCTTCAATGTGATCCAGACTGCCTGTTGGGAACACCCGTACCATATGTCTGGCCCTACTCTGTATACAAACATGGCGACATCCACCAGGGCCCGTATTCTGAGTTTGCGTCGTTATCGAAGTGTCGCTATCTCACGTGACCTCGAGTCATCTGATTGGTCTAAACGCCGGAACTGGGTGTTGCCAATACGGAACCGGAAGAGGTGGCCACATCATATTCCGGGATTTCCGCCAATCAGATTACTCGAGGTCGGGGAGATACCGACACTTTCGATAACAACGCAAACTCGGAATACGGGCCCAGGTCAGAAGTAATACAATCATTCCATGTAGAACAAAAGGTCATGAGTTATGTGCCGACTGAAATATGCAGGGCGCAAAATGCAATGCCGATTATGTGGCGGATTTCCTGGATACTGTTCCAGAACTGCTCTATCCGGTACGTGTACTGATATCTAGGTGCTTTCTAAATCACTCCACCTCTGTCGACAAGAAACAAATTACAGCCAATTTAGTTTAGTTAGCGAAATGGGGAGTATGTGCGTTAGCATGCTTCGTTTACCTCCGTTTTCAATACGAGGATACCATTTGATGAAAGGGCTTTATGCAAGTTCAGAGACATCGGTTTTGGTCCCCTTAATGCACCTGGAGAAGGCATGCGATATCACTGTGTTCTGGCTTCAATGCGTATGGATGTAAGTTGATCAAAACGAAGACATCATACGCGCACCACGTGCGAGAGGCAGTTAAAGGGACATTAAAGAGCAAAATGAAGGTGGCTTGCATCAATATAATGCCAGTTCCCAGTTACAAAAAAGCCCCTCTTACTGAAAATAGAGCTGTTACAAGGTAGTAAAGAGGAAGAACAGAATACATGGTATCGCCGCCACAGCCGAAACGGCCGCGACTGGCAACTACAATCACGCGACACGCAGGGAATCCCGGAGGCTGACAAATGCGAATTACGTTGCCCGTTTGAATACGGTAGTAGGTTTTGTCTCGAATATGTTAACGTGCTTTTATCACACGTAAACGACGGCGAAAAGACAACGTAAATGTTGCAAGGCAAATATAAAAATATACTTGGCGGCGCCACAGGCGTCCACTTCAGTTTCGGTTATGTTCCGGCTAAGGCACTTCGTGCGTGCTCGAATAATTTCGTTTTTTACCGGCGGCGTCTGAAATACGAGCCCGGAGCAGCAGATGCGCCTACCCTAAGTGCGTATCGAATGAAGATCATGACTCGGCACGCACCTGCGAAGTATTCTCCGCTCCACACGCGCCAGGATTATGGGGTCTCCCCTTGCGTCATATAGTGCGTCATCCTACCCTATAGTACGTAGTAGGAGAAAACAGTTTGAACTTGACCGGCGGGAACAAAAAAAGAACTCAACTTCTTATCGCAAATCTCAGTAATAAATCGGTTTTTTGCTGCCGGATATGCGGCAACAGTGTCACCAAATGCCGTTTATTAAATTTTGATAGCATATTTGGGTGTTTTTAGTGTTCCTTTAACCATGCGGTGTGTTCGGCTGCAGTGATAGCTTAAGACAGCCCGTATAGAACCCTCGTCCTGCTTCACAGGACTTTGGTTATAATGGAGTATTTTGCGCTTTCACCGCAGTCGAGCTCTAATGCCAATAAGAGCATTGAACAAGGCTCCCGTGTGGGAGCCGAAACGTCATTCCATCTTTCTTCTTTTGGTCGGTGTCGTTTATTTTTCGTCAAGAGCATTGAATTTGTCAAAATTTGTGTTAACCAGTATGCTCTGAAGGGTGTCGCCTATTACGCTGAATGAAGCCATAAGTATCATTAAACCTCCTTGTGGTTAAACTATGAAGAAAATAGCAACGCAAAACTTGATACATGCCAATTTTCGTTCAGGTTAGCAAACTGGTTGGACCATTACGGTGTTGAGCCCATTCCGCTCACTGACCATTGTCCGGTAATGGAAGGAATGGGCAAGCAGCGAAAAGAGTGAGGAGGTCCAACAGCGATTTATGGAAACTGAACACGATGCCACTGAATCGAGAGCAGTTCACCACAAAAATAGAAGAGAACTGAGAGAAATACCGTAGTGAACACTAAAAGACTGATTGCGAGCAGTTTTTGAGACTACCAATTTGTTTTTCTCCACGCGGGCAAATGAAATAAGATGCTTCGGGAATTATTATACGAAGAAAGTACGACTGTCAGTATCTTCAAAAAAGACAAAAAAGAAGGCCTTTGATTTAGAGATGATTAAAGGAGCCTTTCCTAGATCGTTTATCATGAACGCAGTCTAAGACGAGCTACACATATAGAAAATATTACTTTAGGGAGAACTTGTAAAACAACAACAATATGACTTTTAATTGTCCAAACTGTACTCACAGAGACAGTGGCCGGAGAGCGTCTCAAATGAACACCGCACTGCTCCGGACTCTGTGAGTGTTTGGACAATTAAAAGTCATGTTGTTTTAAAATTTCTTCCTAACGTCATTGCAAGCGAACAATATTTTTGGTGCCGAAACCCGGGAGTAAGCGAATAACAGCAACTTGAAGCAACTTGAAATCAGCGTTCCAACTGCAACGGACGACGGCGATGGAGCCTCTCCAAAGAAAGAGAGAAGTTACGCGCGCCGAACTGAACCGACTCAACGAGGAGCTTGCGAGACTAACGACGACGGATAACCTCGGTCCCCAGCAACGAGACCTCATCGCAGAAATATGCATTGAATGCAGACGAAACTGCGTTCGGATCATCTGCTGCGCGTTCGGGACAACTGAGGTTGCTTAAGTTGGAGCTTCAAAAATTCAGCGGCAACAGGCTCTACTCGCAACCGTTCTGGCAACAATTCCGGCAAGCAGTCCATCATAGGAAAGTTGTTGACAGGGAACGCCGTTGCAGCTTTGGCCGGCATCCAGGCGACGGAGAAGAATTACGACTACACCGAAAAGGCACTCCAAGACCGCTTCGGGCGTCAGGACGTGCTCGCGCAAGAATACCTTACGCAGCTGTTAAACCTCCCCCAGGTTAGAGCTCTCAGTGACGCGAACGTGCTGCGACGCCTGCACGATCATGTTCAGCGAAACATCGCAGGACTTGAAACTTTAGGTGTCGGATCGGACAGCTATGGTGCGATGCTGTGCGCAGCCTCGCTTCGTGTATTGCTGGCCGAATGGGCTGTTGAGTACCATACGGCACACAGTGCAGACAAGGATGTGCTCAACAGCTCGATTCTGCAAGCCATTCTGCAATCAGTTCGCATGGAAGTGGAGAGCAGGGAAAAGGTACACGGAGGAAGCACGAACGCTCCACAGCAAACGCGACCTGAGCGCGCGAGAGAACGGCGTCCCAACAGCGTCCGCGGCAAGGGCTCAACGGCCAGCCTCTAGTTGGATGCCAAGTCGAGCAAGGAGAGATACCCTTTCTGCGCTTCAGAGAAGCATGAGGCGGCAGATTGCACTGCTCCGATATCAATCGATGAGAAGAATAGAAAACTACGAAGCGAAGGGAGGTGCTACCGATGTGCGAAAAGAGGGCACATGACGAAAGGGTGTAAGAACTAGACATAAGTTGCGCGGAGTGCGGCCGACAACACATCACCTCGATTTGTGATTCACCGGCACCAAACGCCGAGGGCGAGACCGCGGCTGGGTTACACTCAACAGCGTCTCCACCGGCACCGAACGCCGAGAGCGAGACCGCTACTGGGTTACAATGAACAGCGTCTCTTGCAACAGCAACAAAAATGCCGTGATCCTGCATACGGCGCAGGTATGGGTCGACGGATCGTAAAGAAAACGCCTCGCTCGCTGTCTGTTTGACGGAGACAGTCAACAATTGTTTATAACAGAGAAGCTCTGACGAATACTTGATCTTGAGGTGGCCGCTGAAGGGGAAGTGACCACTTACCCTTTCGGCGGCTCGGCCAACGCTATGAAGAAAAGCGGACGCCAAGTCAAGCTCGAGCTACGAAGCCAGTACGACCGCAAGGAAGACAGCGTCGAAACCCTCGAACTTGAATCTGCTCCGACCAACTGCTGCTTCCAGAAAACGCTGTTGAGATGAGTCAGGTGGCGGATTTCTTCAATTTCGAAGGCTTCGATGCTGTGCTCCTGTTTATAGACGTTAAGGAAACTTTTAAAACAACAACCACATAACTTTTATTTGTCCAAACTGCACTCACAGAGACATTGGCCGGAGAGCGTCTCAAATGAACACCGCACTGGTCCGGAGACGCCGAGTGTCTTTCTCACGCGCCTCCCGGAAACCCGCCACCCACCGATCACACAACACAACACACGCGCACACAGCCGCACCCAGCGAGAAATAATGGGCGACTGCAGTTCGTATACGTCCCTCCCCCGATGTTTGTGGGATGGCCCAGATGTCGTGCCGTGAAGACAGCAGTAGCGGAGGCGGCACACGGAATATTCAACATCGTCCCCGCCGAATAAGTGCTATAGATCAATAATTTCTGGCTTCCAACGGGTGTAAAGTTCATTTGGGCGCCTTACTGTAGTGCCACCTGGTAAACGGATCGTATAGGATCGTATTCTTCCGTCTCGCCTAGGAAACACCTCATGGAGCCAACATTACTGGGCCTGTTAGATTTCGGGTGTGCTGAGCGGGCCCTCAAGTTGATCCTCTTTCCGATCACAGTTGGGAACAAAGCGTCGCGTCCAAGTTGTGATTCGCTGTAGGCGATTCAGATTGCTGAAGCGCTTAATTTCTATCACCGGCAGATGTGCTTGTACTGCAACATGGCTGACCACTAGCTTTTTACTCTTCCTCTCTTCGTCGGCTCTCTCGGTCGAAATATCAAGCGGCGTGTTAGGCCACGTTGTTGGTGACCTCTCAAGCCATTTGGGCCCTTTCCACCATTTTTCACTCACACCTTGTGGCAGTGGCTCATCCCAGTTTAAACCAAGTACCCAAAGCTCTTGAAACGGCATTTTCGCTGCGATCGTCACTAGGCTCAGCACACCGAGTGGATCGAGGATTCTCGCTGAGGCTTGGAACACGAAGCGTTTAGTGTTCCTGATGACAGTGAGAAGCTCCAGTGCCGTTTTCAGGGAATACCTCAGCTCGTCGTTTTCTCTGTCCCACTCGAGCCCTAACATTCTTGCCATGGCTGAAGTCGTCGTCGCAGTGTCAGCGTAGGCATTTCCGACGCTGTAAGTATCGAACCGTTGTCGTAGCAGTTCGTTGTTGTAACTCCACTTTCGGAAATTCATCCCTGCTGAGCTCATTATTTGCAGTGCCTCCTCATAAAATTTCGTCGCCTCTTCCG
Organism: Amblyomma maculatum; assembly: GCF_055883805.1. Lineage (NCBI taxonomy): Eukaryota > Metazoa > Arthropoda > Arachnida > Ixodida > Ixodidae > Amblyomma > Amblyomma maculatum. Next base: position 115,764,508 of record NC_139352.1, on the reverse strand, counting down.
TGTTGCTGACTACCGTTATCAATTCATCGACGTACAGGCAGCTGCCTAAGATTTGTGCGGAATGGGAGAGGTCCTCAGAGACGTAAGCCAGGTGGTGTTGTATTGTGGCAGCCAACATGAAAGGACTACTTGTGGCACCAAAGGGCCCTCTTGTCATGCGCCAGACCTCTATATCACTTATGAGTCCTCACATGACGCAGATGAACACCAGAGAAATCGCAGTGCGTCGCGGTCCTCATTTTTGATGCCAACCTAAAGAAGTCCTTCTTGATGTCGGCGATCAATGCAATTCTGTCGCATCGAAAGTTCAGAATAAGTAGCAGGTCAGGATTTAGGTTCGTGCCAGTGGTGAGGGCATCATTAGGTGACATGCAGCCTTGTACTTTCGAAGATGCATCGAACACTATGTGAATTACGGTGCTAGAGCTCTCTGAACGAAAAACAGCATGAAGATGCATATCCCTTACGGAAATTCCATATCTGGACTTATAAAAAAAATCCAGATCAGGTATATCAGGAATTGGGCAGGTATGGTATATTAGGAAAAATCGAGGCCAGATAAGGCATATCTGCCCAATTCCTGATTTCGAGTACCAGTTAAGGCATATCTCGTTGTATATGCCTGATCTGCCCAATTCCTAATTTCGAGTACCAGATAAGGAATATCTGGTCAGATATGCCTTATCAACCCAATTCCTGATTTAAAGATCTAGCCCGCATGGCATGTAGGTTTTGAACTATAGATCTATATATCTGCATATCAACATAACTCTTTATTACAACACACACAAGACAATTCCAGCTAAATGCACGCTCAATCAAGTTTGCCAAGGGAAACCTGAATTTCCCCTTTTATTTTAAACCTTACAGGAAAATAGCTTTGAAACCACAGGTTTTCTTTTTTTCGCTGCCTATATGGAACCGCTCAAAGACAGGCCTGAATTACGTATGCATACCGAGCGTCAAAGACATGCTCATCCGTTAGTAAATATTGAGATTCTACTCATTTAGGCGCGATATACTATAACAAACTAATGGGATATCTGAACAGAATAATGTCTACACGAGAAGCTAAAGTGAAAGACATTAACCTATTAAATTAGATATTACATTTTTATTCTACTCTTTTACACACGGAGCTTTAACCAGTAAATGTTTTTAGTTTGAACTGGTTTACTTGCGAAGCTAAATAAAATAAATGGCTAATAATCTAACTAGACTATTGAAAGGGAATTTAAAGGTTTGTCGATACCCGGAAAAGGTACCGCTAAACCGCAGGGCGATAAAACACACACCGCTGGGACTGCTGATAATACCTAAACCTTAGCAAAGTACATATAGGCTGTTAGGAAGTACTGGTGTTACCTTAAGGAGAAACTGCAGTGCAAAATGAGCGAACGCGCCTTACTCGTGGTTGCTTTTGAAATTAAGAGAGAAAACAAAGAAAAAAGCATGTCAGATGGCATTTGTCATGACAGTGACAGCTCTGCCCCTAAACCAAATCAAGCATGAAGCTACTTAGGTAGTGCAAATAATAATAATAATAAACAACCGACACTATCCACCCACTGAAATTTGTTAAAATTGCTGGAGCGAAAGACAAATTAGCAACGAAATGTACGGAAAATTATCGCATACTGGCAATTACCATCCAACTTACTCATTGGAAAATTTTTTCATCAAAATATTAAAGTGAACAATATCCTGAGGCTGGCAAGTGCTAGTTCCCGACAAGAAGTCTCACGCTCACGGTTTTGGTGATCGGGATGAGGCGGCACGATGAGGGTGCGATCCGACGCAATGGTGAAGATTTGGCCGGGCCACCCAGGGCAGAAGCCTCGAAAAGCTCAATCGACCGTCAGGTTCGCTGCCAAGGCTTGGGAGTCAGCTTCCACCCGCAGTGGGACACAGTAACTTCCTCTGTGCCGACAGTCGGACTGAAGCTCTTGTAGGTTTGCTGTCGCATTTTTGTTACATGCACACAGCTAATAGCGAACAGGCGCTGGCACACACACACCAGCATACACAACATGCAGCACGCCCGCCAGCCGCACCGAACTCCGATGTCTGCCACTGCGAAAGGAATGAAAGAAGTGCTTAGGCGCACGGAGTTGAAAGGGGGAGGGGAAAGAAGCAAGCGCACACAAAACGGAGAGCTCGCGGCCTACGCGGTACAGAGCGTGGCAGCGAGGAGGAGATGAAATGCGAGCCCGTGACGCAGGGGCCGCCGCTGTTTGAGAGGGAAGAGGGGAACGCGGGAGAGGAGGAGTCACTGTCTAGCCAGTGCGGCCCTCCACGTAGCAACCGCCAGCTGTCTCTGAGGGTGAGTTACCGTCTAGACAGCTCAGAAGGGGCCGTATACTGAACTGCCATCATTTTCTTGATATTTTGAATCGCTCAACTTAACCGACCATGCGTTTTCGCACCGGACTGTCGCCGCATTTTAAATGAAAATGCGAGTTAGTAGCCGGAAAGAGGGGCATATAGCCATAGCACAGCGCCCTCCTGGATTAAGGAACACATGGTGTAATAATTATAGTGCAGCGAAATCTGCAGAATATTTGAAATATTAGGAGTCGTAGCTATTTTCTAAATTGGATACAATTAACACTAAGCAAGCAGGCCATGCTGAATGTAGAAAAATTGAAGCTCGACCACATGATTCCAATATTGAATATTTACAGAATGCAGACAAAAGCCATATATTGCTAATATACAATCACTATGGCGCCTACATAATTAAGGCCCCGATGAGGTTATATAAAGTCCTGTTGATGCCAGGCATATATGGCCCTGGTCTGTCTATATAAGGTCATGACGATGCCATATATGCCCTTTATCAGGCCACATAAGGTCGCGAGGATACCATATATGCCCCTGATCAAGCCATATAAGGTCCCATTACCCGTTCAGATATGGATTATATGTTGCATATGGACAAATCTGAGCTGTATAAGGGAAACATTTTGCGCATATATGACCTTATCTGGCCCAGATAAGGTCCTATTTCCTGCCTTATATATTTGTATCTGGCATCATATGTTCCATATCTGGAGCAGATATGGGATTTCCGTAAGGGTATAATACACTCGAGACGAGGTGCTGTCGATTTCGTCGTCTGCAACACTTTCAGCAAAGCCTTTATCCCGGTAGTCGCAGAAGACTGCATCATAGACCATTAGCCTCCCCTTGTTGGCTCTCAGATGTCGCATCAACCTGGACAGGCGTTCCTTGCTACAGCTTCGTAGCTGGCTAGCCCTTGGTCAAGTGCCTTCCACGGGAGGCTTCTCTCGTATCTCCCATCGGTCAAAGTCAGAGAACGAGTGAACTCTTCTCTCACCTGCTGCTCCTCGCTTCCAAGTATGCAGCTGCTTGAGGAGATACCGAGGCTCTCCAGCTCCCAGAACGCTCGAAGTTCGTGCGACAATTTGGCGTCCATGTCACAAATGCTGGTGCGGAGAACGGCGACGGTGGAACACGACACACATGAAGCAGACAGTGGTATCTGCCTTTGCAACGACCAGCCGAAGTCAGCCTTGAGCGCAACTAAGGCCCCTTGCCCTTTCCTTACTTCTGCTTGCACAATAATCCAATAATCATCAGCGCCTATTAGAATTTCAGTGCCTTGTGTGATTAGGCGAGCTGGTGAGACGGTGACATCCGCTAATTTCATATCAGCCACCTGACTCATCTCAACAGCATTATCAGGAAGCAGCAGTTGGTCGGAGCATATTTCATCAGTTTGGAAGGCTTCGATTCTGTGCTCCTTGCGGTCGTACTGGCTTCGTAGCCGGAGCTTTACTCGTTGTCGTGTTTTCTTTATAATGTTGGCCGAGCCACCCAAAGGGTGAATTGTCACTTCCTCTTCACCGGCCACCTCAAAATCCAGTATTCGCGAGAGCTTCTCTGTTATAAACGATCGTTGACTGTCTCCGTCTAACAGACAACAAGCGAAGTGTTTTCTTTTTCGGTCTGTCGACCCACACCTGCGCCGTATGCAGAATCACGACATTTTTGTTACTGTTGCAAAGAAACGCTGTTGAGTTTAACTCAGTAGGGGTCTCATTTCCGGGTTTCGGCACCAACAATATATTGTTCGCTATATAATGACGTTAGGGAGAACCTTTAAAACAACAACATGACTGAATTGTCCAAACTGCACTCACAGAGACACTGGCCGGAAAGCGTCACAAAGGAACACCGCACTGCTCCGGAGACGCTCAGTGTCTATCTTCTCCTAGAAGGGAACGCGCCTCCTGGAAACGCGCCACTCACCGACCACACAACACAACACTCGCGCGCACAGCCGTACCCCGCGCGGAATAATGGGCGATTCCAGCCCGTATACGTCCCTCCCTCGATGTAAGTGGGATGGCCCAGATGTCGTGCCGTGACGAGAGAGAGAGAGAGAGAAAACTATTTCAAAAAGAAAAGAAAACGAAAAAAAGAAAAAAAAGAGGGGGGGAGCAGTGAGTGGAGTGCCGTGAAGACTGCAGTAGCGGAGGTGAAACACGGAATATTCAACACAAATAGAGGCTTTAAAAAGACAACAGAAAAGCCGAAATTGATTATAATGGCAATAGCAACAGAGTCAATTCTTTAGAAGGCATGAAGCAAAAATTACACACACACACATTGCGAGCCGAATAGAGAAAACAGTATTTCAGGGGTAGTTTTTGAAAATGCATCCATATTTAACGAATGGACAGGTTAAGACTAGAAATTAGGGGTGTGCGCGGGCTCGAGCCTTCCCGAAATCCCGTATCCGGCCTCGCCCGCGGGCCGGGCTCGGGCCGCTCGGGTTGCTCGGAAGCTATCTTCCTCGAGCTCAGGCCGGGTCCGGGCCAGGGTATATTCTTGTCGAGCCGGCCGGGCCGGGCCAGGACGAGTGGCGAATGCAAGCCTATGAAAGCGTAAACGTGTGGCCATTGTTCTATAGGCCCCTGGATTGCACAGCCAAAGTATTTTCGTGCCTCTGTTCCCAGCATGAGCGTCCGATCTCTCCTCCCTTCCCCCTTACCCTTTACCCTCCCCCCTGTACCTTTTAATCCAAGCGCCGTTGCTGTGAGCAGATCTGATACCCGGCAATCATCAAACAGAGGTGCAGCTTGTGGGAATCGAGCTTCGACTTTCGTATATCCTGCCAGCATAGATGTTCAGGTATTCGTTTCGAGGTTCGCTCCGCGCCGTCGCCTCTCACGCGTCTCTGTTGAGGCGTGTTCCTGGCATCGACGTAGCCGCGGTGCCAGCGGCACATTGCGCCTAAGCAACGCATCTGCTGTGCTTCAGTTGCCTTTTGTTTACCGGCTGAGACATTGCAGCGCTGGCGCCCTACCGACGCCGTGAATTGCACTCGTTAACAAAAAGAAAACGCCGAAGACCACGGCCTTAGACTGCCGCTGCTTCCGCTGCGGACGACCGCGCCACAGTTGTTCTCTTTGTACATTTAGTTTATGCCGTGATGTTCAAACTGTGAGACAAACTTTGGCAAAGTATAGTGGCCTCTCGGCTGGATGCTTTAAGCGGATGTCCAAAGTTGATGCGAAAAGTGCTGTGTGAGAGATATTTGCGATCGTAATTGACTGTGCGACAAATTTACCACTTAGAGATGTGCAGTGCAATCTCTGCAGAACGTTCTTTACTTACTAATCATCAAACTCGGGAACATAGCATCTACAGCGGCACCGCTGCAAGTCGACCAACTCACCCAATGCAAGTACTATAACTACTTTTATTGCGAAAGCAATAATACGCCAGGTCTACCCGCTCGTCTCTGTGTGCCGTGTCCGTGTCCGTGTACATAGTCCCCTGGCAGGAGCTGCCAACTTCGGTATCTCGTATCACATGGGACGGTTATGTCAGAATCAGCCTGCCAGGACCTTGGCATTCACGTTATCCCTGCAGGCCGCTGCATCACGTTCATACGGCTTGGTGAAGGCGGGGCTTTATCATATTTCTGTGCAAAAGATATGCGCCCATTTGACATAGGGAGTAGGTGTGGCATTTCAAAAGTGGCCCAAGATTTAAATAGCATTGCAGCTCGCCATGGCAATGTTCAGACTAATGTGATTGTTCCCCATCGAACCGCTATCTCGAGAAAAGTAGCCGATGTAGCAGCAGAAATTCGTGGCAACTTAATACCGGATGTTATGGCAGCTATGAATGAGGGAAGCTGTGCGATCTCTACGGACATGTGGACTGACGATTTCCGAAATGTGGCGGCTACGGCACATTACTTTGACAGCGAGAGGCGGCTGCACTCCAACGTTCTTTTCACTGGCAATTTTTCCCATGAAGGAAAAACAGGGGAAAACATTCGAAAAGAGCTGCAACGGTGTTTTTCTAATCTGAGAATCGACAGGGATGCTGTGCATAACACCACATTTGTGACCAACCAGGGTTTAAACACCATGTGTGGTCTTCCGCCCTACAGAAGGTTAAACTGCAGCGCTCATCTCCTTAACACAGTGCTTCGAAGCACATTCCCCGAGCATTTCATTACAGTGAAAACCCCGACTACCCATGACACAATAGAAAATGTCATCACTGGTAAAATTCCGGAACTAAAGCGGCCTAGCTAGGCAACTGAACCATACCATGTACCAGGAAGTTCCGACAAGATGGAAATCAAACCTTTCTAGGCTAAAATCTGTATTCAGTGAAATTGTTCAAATCGAAGCGTTTCTTGAAGCAAGGAGCTACTCAGTGATAGACAACGTGGACAGGAAGGTTCAAGTGATTTTGTTTCTGGAACCATTTGCCGAAGCAACGAGTGCCCTGGAGGTGGAGAAATTTCTCTAGGCTTACTACATTTTTCCAAACTCGAAAGAATTTTCAGTAAGCCAATCGAACCGTCAAAGGGCACAGATATGGCGAAAATTTGGCAGCGTGCCCACCAATTCTTAGAAATGAAAGTCACCTTAGCGATGGAGCACAAGATAGCTACGATTTTCTTCCCACAATTTCGACATCCGCACATGGTTTCCGATGATAAGCGTGAAGTATACGGACACCGGAGAGAGCTCGTCGCGTCGTGAACACAGGTGTTATCGAGCACTGCGCAGGAACAACCTCCAGAGAAAAAACTATGCATGGTTCTTGGCAACGAGTGAAGCGACGCAAACCAGCAAAGAGCGAGACGAGCTCACAGAGTACCTGGCCAAGTAGTCAACGCCTTGCTCAGACTTCTAGAAAGCTAACTTTTAGAGAAGCAAACAAGCTACATACCCAAAACGTTAGAGAAGCAAACAAGCTACATACCCAAAACGTTCTTGTCTTGCCAAGAAAATGTTCGCCATTTGGCCACCAGTTCGAGCAGTGAACGCAATTTCAGCGTGGCTGGACTCATCATACAGGAGCGCCGCACCTGCCTGAAGCCTCCATCCATGGACCTCCTGTTGTTCTTGCATAGTAACTGTGAATAATTTTGTCCACTTTATGCCTTTGTATAACCAATAGTTTTTTTGTCTGAAAAGTAAGAGCTCAACATTCATATCTCTTGAATAAACTTATTATTGTGATTATTTATTTTCCGTCGTTGCATCAGCAACTATTACAGCAGGTCGGGCCGCACCGGGCCCGTGGGTCTTTATTTCTCAGAACAGGGCCAGGCCGGGTTCAGGTCGGTATCATAGGGTCCGGGCCGGGCTCGGGCTGAAAAGTTCGGCCTGCGCACACCTCTAGTAGAAATACGCGCATTTCAGATTCAAGCAGCTGTAAACAATTACGAAAGCACCGATTTCCGTCCGCGCGAAGTATTCGGAACTGTTGTATGTTATTATATATAGGCTGATGGCGATGCTACAATTACATTGAGAAAATATGTATGATAAAGCATTCTACGGTATCTTTCTTTGAATCATTGAATGCACAGGCTTCGCTAATACGATGCTAAAAGGGGTTAACGTGGCCTATAGCCTATAGCTATAGCAGTATATATATATATATATATATATATATATATATATATATATATATATATATATATATATATATATATATATATATATATATATATATATATATATATATATATATATATATAGTGTGAGCACTGTGTGGCGCTTCATCTTCCACACTGCTGAACGTGCTGCTTCATCTTCATCCTGCTCCCTCTTGTAGATACCCATCGTCATCGCGGAGTGTGTTTGGCTGCAGTGTGCGACCAAGGCTTCAGGTCTGTAATAAAGCCTGATTCCCCAAGTCCGACCTTCGCGTTACCTTACACGTGGTGGAGGTGCGCCTTGATTTCCCCGCTGCTTCGTCACCTGCATCCACCTGGAGCTTCGTTCTGGCCGCCGTTTGACCCCGACCACCATCGTCATGACACAAGAGGGCCACTCCGCTATTCCGGCTGCTACCAACTCGACTCCAGCTCCCCTTGCCACTTGGACTGTCAGTAGCCGTCAGCGCGACCCGCAGATGTTCGCCGGTCTCCGCGGCGACGATGCTGATGACTGGCTCGACAGCTACGACCGGGTCAGTGCTTTCAACCGATGGGACGATTCTCTTAAATTAATTAATGTGTCCTTTTATTTGACGGATGTGGCCAAAACGTGGTTTCTAAATCATGAGTCGACGATTCCGGACTGGGCTACCTTTAAACAAAAGTTACGCCAGATTTTCTGCGCTCCTACTGTTCGCACGGAGTCCGCCAAGAAGAAGCTAGAAGCCCGACTTCAGCGGCCTAATGAGACCTACACCTCTTATATAGAAGATGTACTTTCACTTTGTCGGCGCATCAATGACACAATGCCAGAGGCCGAGCGGGTTCGGCACGTCCTTAAAGGTATTGGGCCACTCGCCTACAACGCCCTGGCCGTGCAGAACCCTACCACAATCGATGCCATCATATCCACTTGTCAACGCCTTGACGAACTACAGTCAATACGCCTGCAGCCTGATCCCACTTCATTTGGTTTCACTGCCGAAGCTGACCTCCGTGTGCTTATTCGCGAATTAATTCGTGAAGAGCTCTCGGCTCAAGGTAATTTGTGCCGCCCTGCATCTGAGCCACATAATTCAAGTGCCGGCCTGCGTAGCATTGTTAAAGAAGAGCTGGCCTCAATGACCTATTCCCCGCCAACATCGGTCGCTCCTACCATTTGTCAGGTGCCAACGTACGCCCAGATCACGTCCTTGCCGCCCGCAGTTGGAGCGCCTACGCCACCGGCGCCTACCACTGCTCATGTCGCTGCATTGGCACCACCTGCCGCAGCGCCGACATACTACCCCAACTGGCGCCCAGCCCGCCCTGTGTGTTATTACTGCGGGTACCGAGGCCATATTTCCCGCTTCTGTCGTCGCAGGCTCCAGAATGAACGCCGCGGCTACGAATCATTTGAAGCAGACTACCCTCCTCGCTTTTCCGGCTCTAACCACCGTTCATTCCCCGATTATCCCCGACGTTCATCACCCCCGCCAGAAAGCCCCGCTCCGCCTGCTGGTTACAGGCCTTCAAGACGCCGTTCTCTTTCGCCTTTTCGCCGCTCAGCCTCGCCTCTCCGTCAAGCTTCTCAGACGACCCCCCGCCTGTCGGAAAACTGACCACTGCAGTTTTAGGAGGGAAAACTGCACTCTTCGGCCATCCCAAAAATCCTCCGGAACGTCCCTGGAATATTATTTTAGTGCGGGTTGAAGGATTATCTGTTGAAGCTTTGGTTGACACGGGCGCCGCTGTTTCTGTGATACACACTGACTTGTGCTCCCGCTTGCGAAAAGTGAAAACGCCTTATGATGGACCTGAACTCCGTGGAGCTAATGGTGCAATAATTCGGCCTTCTGCTAAGTGTACTGTGCGAGTTTTTGTTGACGGTGTCCGCCACCATGTACAATTTGCCGTGATGTCACCGTGCGCTCACCCAATTATTTTAGGCTGGGATTTTCTGTCTGCCGCATCAGCCAGCATTTCGTGTCGCGACAGGATCATTTACATGAACGAGAGCGATCCGTCTTCTGAACATCCCGAGCCCCGTTATCGCCTGCTTGCCGCTACTAACTCAGTGTTGCCCCCTGGATGCGAACAACTTGTCGCGCTTACTTCTGCTGACATTGATAACGGAGATGTGCTAATCGTGCCTTCTGATCGCCATCTGACCCGCGGAATCGCGCTACCACCAAGTCTTGTTCGGTTTGAGCATGGCACAGCGCTTGTCGCTGCTTCGAACACTTCCCCAGAGCCCATTGTGCTGACTAAAGGGACATGTTTTCCTTGTGTCCTGGACATTCACCCGGTGTCCCTCACCACCCTTACCGCCCCCTCTTCCTCACCAGCAGCTTCTTCCGATGCTTCTCTCTGTGTTCTCTTTGGCACCATCAATCCTGACCTTCCTGCGACTCACCGCCAAGCTTTGCAGGAATTACTTCGAAAACACCAAGCCTCCTTTGATGTCACTTCTCCGACCTTGGGCCGAACGTCTTCTGCACAGCACCGCATTATTACAGAAGGTACTTCTATTGTTAGCCGCCGCCCTTACCGTGTTTCCTTATCAGAACGTAAAATCATAGAAGATAATGTGAATGATATGCTCCGGCGAGACATTATTCGGCCATCAGCTAGCCCCTGGTCATCTCCGGTCGTCTTGGTCAAAAAAAAGGATGGGTCCGTGCGGTTTTGCGTTGATTACCGCGCACTTAACAAAGTCACTCGAAAAGATGTTTACCCTATGCCACGAATTGACGACTCCCTCGACTGTCTTCAGGGCGCCGAATATTTCTCCACTTTGGATTTGCGTTCCGGTTACTGGCAGATACCGATGCACGAAGCCGACAAAGAAAAAACAGCATTCGCTACTCCCGATGGGCTTTACGAATTCAATGTCATGCCTTTTGGACTTTGTAATGCCCCCGCTACGTTTGAGCGCATGATTGACACTGTTCTTAGAGGACTTAAGTGGAAAACATGCTTGTGCTACCTGGACGACATAGTTATTTTCTCTGCGACTTTTTCTGATCATTTATGTCGCCTTGATCAAGTATTAACGTGCCTGGCATCCGCCGGTCTCCAGCTGAACACAAAAAAGTGTAATTTCGCCAAGAAAGAAATCAAGATCCTGGGCCACCTCGTCAGCCGCGATGGCATTCGACCCGACCCTGACAAGCTTGCTGCAGTTTTGAACTTTGCACGCCCTCAGCGGACTAAGGAACTACGCAGTTTCCTTGGCCTGTCTTCGTACTTTCGCCGTTTCATTCGAAATTTCGCTACCATTGCTGCACCGCTCCACCGCCTCCTTACAGACCGTACTACTTTCAATTGGTCCGAAGAATGCGAAAAAGCTTTCCAAACCCTAAAGAATGCCCTCACTTCGGACCCTGTTCTCGCTCACTTCGACGACACTGCTGCCACCATTCTTCACACCGATGCCAGCAGCCTCGGTATCGGCGCCATACTTCTGCAACGTGATACCGCTTCTCGGGAAAAGGTAATTGCGTTTGCCAGTCGAACTCTAACACTAGCGGAACGCAACTACACCATCACTGAGCAAGAGTGCCTAGCCGTCGTTTGGGCAGTTCAGAAATTCCGCCCCTACCTCTACGGCCGCCATTTCACGATCGTTACCGATCACCACGCTCTGTGCTGGTTATCAACCCTCAAAAATTTGACTGGACGCCTGGGCCGTTGGATTCTGCGTTTGCAGGAGTACCACTTTGATGTCATATTCAAATCGGGACGCAAACATCGAGATGCCGATGCTCTTTCCCGCTGCCCGCTATCAGAATCGCCACCTAGTGCTTCCTCGAGCCTTCCTGCGTGCACCCTCGACGTCCCAATGTCGTCCAGAGCCCCAACCTTAACCTGTGCTACTCTTGCCGCTGCTCCAGATCGCTACGCCATTATTTCAAACCAGCGAGCAGATCCCTACTGTATTTCCCTAATCAACCTTCTCACCGGTGCTTCTCACCCTCCTACCGCTAGGATGCGCAGGCAACTCCAAAAGTTCAAACTTGACAACGGCGTGCTCTCCCGTTATATTTATTGCTCCGAAGGCACCCGTTGGGTCCCCGTTATTCCGAGAGCGCTTCGCACCCGTATCCTGGCGGCTTTCCACGATGATGCTACAGCCGGTCACTTAGGCTTTCATAAAACTTACCACCGCGTGAAAGCCCGTTTCTTCTGGCCAGGCCTCGCCTCAAGTGTGGAAAAATACGTCGCCTCTTGTCTGCCATGTCAGCGCCGCAAACGGCCCACTTCTCCTCCTGCTGGCCTACTACAGCCGCTACCTTGCCCTGCTACTCCTTTTGCCGTTGTTGGCATAGACTTATACGGGCCACTTCCATTGTCCGCACGAGGTAATCGCTGGATCGTCACCGCCGTCGACCACCTAACACGCTACGCTGAGACCGCTTCCCTGCCTAATGGCTCAGCACATGAGGTCGCGACCTTCTTTTTGGAATCGCTCGTACTGCGCCATGGGGCCCCTCAAGTGCTTCTCAGCGATCGTGGTCGGACATTTCTGTCGAAGATTGTAGCCGAAGTTATTGAAGCCTCAACCACACATCACAAATTGACCTCCAGCTATCACCCGCAGACCAATGGGTTGACTGAGCGGTTCCACCGCACGCTTTCTGACATGTTGTCTATGTATGTCGACCAGGACCACCGAAACTGGGACGTAATACTTCCTTTTGTTACGTTCGCCTACAATACGGCTGTACAGCGGACCACAGGTTACACCCCGTTTTTCCTCGTTTACGGCCGTTCTCCCGCTACCTTTCTTGACGCCTCTTTTCTTTCTACACATGCCAGTTCCTCATCCTCTCTTCCTGACCAGTTCCTTTCCCGGGTGGCCAAATCACGCCGGCTTGCTCGCGTCAACACGGAAGCTAGCCAGGAAGACCGCAAGTACCGCTATGATGCAACCCATCGCCAAGTTTCGTTCCGTCCCGGCGACGAGGTGTTACTTTGGACCCCATTACGCACTCCTGGCCTTTGTGACAAGTTACAGCACCGTTACATTGGTCCTTACACAGTTCTTGCAAAAACCTCCCCGGTCAACTATCGCGTCTCCCCTGTTTACCCTTCTCCGGACTGTCGTTACCGTGGCACTGAAGTTGTCCACGTTTCACGTATGAAACCTTTTGTTCGGCGCATTCCTGCGGACTAATTGCGGCCAGGCTGGCCGCTTGAACTGCGCGGGCGAAATAGTGTGAGCACTGTGTGGCGCTTCATCTTCCACACTGCTGAACGTGCTGCTTCATCTTCATCCTGCTCCCTCTTGTAGATACCCATCGTCATCGCGGAGTGTGTTTGGCTGCAGTGTGCGACCAAGGCTTCAGGTCTGTAATAAAGCCTGATTCCCCAAGTCCGACCTTCGCGTTACCTTACAATATATATATATATATATATATATACAGTTGAATCCCGCCACAACGAATACCGCCACAACGAAATTTCCGCGACAACGAATAATTTTTTATTCCCCGCGAGTATCCTATAAGAATTAATGGCCTAAATTTCTCTGCACAACGAACCATTTTTGCAGAGCGTTTCCGCTTCAACGAAATTTTCGCGTTCAAAATCGAAACCGAAACTAGTTTTATTGGCGAGAAGTCCAAGTCAAATCCAAAGCCACATTAAGCATGAAATCACGTGATTGCAGTTCCGCCATTTTGGCTTTGTGTCGTGGTCGCGTTGTTCACTCGCTGCCTTTCTCTTCGACAACGACGAGTTTTCATCCGCAGGACACGATGGCAACGCAAGTGAAAAAACGCAAAACTCTTTCCCTTGAGCAAAAAGCTCAAATAATCGCCCAAGCAGAAAGCGGAAGGAAGAAAGCGGCAATTGCTGAAGACTTCGGAATTCCTGCAAGTTCGCTGTCAACGATTCTAGGCAATAAGGACAGCGTGAGAATGGCACTTGCTTCAGGCACATCCTCGAAGCACAAAAAGGTGACGCGGCCCCTCCATGAAGAGTTGGACAAAGCTGTGCATGCGTGGTTTGTGGAAGCACGAGCCAGCAACGTCCCCCTGTCCGGAAGCATCGTCCAGCAGAAAGCCTTGAACTATGCATGCCTACTTGGCATTGATGATTTTAAAGCCAGCATTGGCTGGCTAAACCGTTTCAAGGCCCGCCATAACATCGTTGGAAAAGTGTTGTGCGGCGATTCAATGTCAGCAGACGTGGACGGAGCAGCTGCTTGGAAGGCGAGTAACATGGCCGGAATTTTAAGCAACTTCGCGCCTGCAGACATTTACAACGCCGACGAGACCGGGCTATTCTACGAGATGTTGCCGGCTAGGACGCTCGACTTCAAGGGGCAGCGCTGTCACGGCGGCAAACACAGCAAAAAACGCATCACAGTGCTGCTTTGCACAAACATGGATGGCTCGGACAAGCGTCCGCCGTTAGTCATAGGCAAAAGTGCCAAGCCGCGCTGTTTTAAGGGAACTCGTAGCCTACCTGTGCAGTACAAAACGAACAACAAGTCATGGATGACCCGCGCTATTTTCACCGAGTGGATGATGGCATTCGACCGCGACATGAAGCGGCAGGGCCGTAAAGTTTGCTTGCTTTTGGACAATTGTTCAGCGCATCACTCCGACGAAGTCAAGCTCACTAACACGGAGCTGAGGTTTTTCCCTCCCAATTGCACGTCTGTCTTACAGCCTCTCGATCAGGGCGTGATTCTTAGCCTGAAGCGCGCTTACCGCGGGAGGTTAATTCAGCGGCTGCTTTTTAACACTGAAACCGGCCGAGACACGAAGGTGGACTTGTACGTGGCACTGCAGATTATGTCTGCTGCCTGGAGCACACTGGGGCGCTCAGTAATTGTGAACTGTTTCAGGCACGCCGGATTTGCCGAAGGTCGACCCGTACACTCTGCTGGCCTAACACCAGGCGTTACAGACGACGACGAAGAGGCGTCACCGGCTCCGGGGATCGCGGCCGCCTGGAAAACGCTGGGAGAAATAGGAACCGTGCCGCCTAATCTCGAGCTCGACGAATACATCGGCGCTGACGCTTGTGTTGTTGTTCACGAAGATGTGAGTGATGAGCAGATCATAAAAGCTGCCCGGAATGATAAGGACTCTTCCGATGAAGAAGAAGACGACGTACAGGAAGCGCCGGCTGCGGCAACCGCCGTACAGGTGACGGACGCTTTTGATGTCATCAGGAATTTCGTTGCTGTCCGAGACGACGATGTTGCAATGGGTTTGCTGACCGAGTGCGAAAATCGCGTGACGGCGTTGCTCGCCGTGAAGCGTAAGCAAACCAAGCTTACAGATTTTTGGCATTAAACGCCTTTGCTGCTGCTTGGGCAATTCTTTCTGCGTTTCACGTCAAATTTTTGCGATAACGAAGTTCCGCGAGAACGAATTTTTTTTCGTGCACCGTGAATTTCGTTATAGCGGGATTCAACTATATATATATATATATATATATATATATATATATATATATATATATATATATATATATATATATATATATATATATATATATATATATATATATATATATATATATATATATATATATATATATATATACAGTACAAGGCTAATAGTTACAAAAAATGTGTCTTGCACCAGCCCCGATGTGTCCGCCACAAAAAGGTTAATGGACGGAAACCCGTCCGGCGAGCGAAATTCAGCATCTTGAAGAAAACACCACTCGCTGAAGTTACAGAGGAAAAGAAAAACATACAAAACATAAACATGTCGACATTTCGGCACCGCTACAGGTGCCTTGTTCACAATGGAAATGAAACGAGATGGGCCGTTGCTTATGAAGTTAGTTTTGCGTACAAAGGGCATGTACATCTCGGATAGACTTCCCCGCGTCCTGTTTATCGCTTCGCCTGTCATTTGGATGTGTAATGATTCCTTGAGTATTCGGGTAGATAACGGTTCTTTTCTTTCAAGTATCCGTGCGGAATCCCAGTCACTCAGGTGTCCTGTGTCTTGATTGTGCTCTGCTAGACCGTTAGAAGTCACTTACTTGTTCTTTACATCGCTTTGGTGTTCCTTCAGTCGTCTTCTGAAATCGCCAATTTTGCCTTTTTAGGAAGAGCTGCAATCTTTGCAAGAATATTTGTAGACAACGTCCGGTAGCTTGGCTTCTCAAAAAGGGGTTTGACCCGTACCAGATGATTTCGGAGATTGCTGGTTGATATATGGGACACTTGGACGTAGTAGGCAGCAAATATCCTGCATAAGGTTTCGCTGGCACCCTGGGCGTAAGAAATGACAGCACGCCTTTTCTTTTTCTCTACTTTCTCAAGTTGGAGGAGCTGCAGCGCGTAGTTCTTGCGAACGGAGGATTTGGGATGGGTATCAGTTTTCTTTAAGATCCTTCCGTATATGGCTCAGCTCACGACCTGTTTTTCTAGGGCTTGAGCATATCCTGAAGGCCCGATTAAAAAG
The DNA here is from genome assembly GCF_055883805.1 of Amblyomma maculatum. Lineage (NCBI taxonomy): Eukaryota > Metazoa > Arthropoda > Arachnida > Ixodida > Ixodidae > Amblyomma > Amblyomma maculatum. The sequence goes on along the minus strand of NC_139352.1, from coordinate 115,748,143 downwards.
CGCTGAGGCACCCGATTGCTTCTGTCCTATTGGGTGCGCTGAATGCGAATTCAGATATTTACCCGTGTGGCTATGCTTCCTCTATACACTTGTCGCGAAACCGTTTTTTTGTTCTTTCGACAAGGACGTCAAGGAAGGGGAGGCGCCCGTTGACTTCTTCCAAAGTGAACTGGACGCTTTCTTGAAGCGAGTTAAGGTGTCGCAGGACTCTTTCGGCGTCCGGACGAGGCAGAAACAATCGTCAACGTACCGAAGGAACTGCTTTGGTGGAAGGTCGAATGACGTGAGCGCGTGGTTTTCGACTCTTTCTAGGGCCAGGTAGGCACAAACCACGGAGATAGAAATACCCATTGCTGTCTCGACCCACACGGCATTTGACATCCGACGGACGACCGTCGGTACGCCCGCTTCGGACGTTCGGACCTCCGTCGGTCATCCGGTTTCTGTCCCGAAGTCACCTCTCGGATGTCCTACGGACCATCCGATGCAAGACCGCAGAACATGTACAGTTAATCCAGCGGACGTCCGAGCGCGGACATACGGACTATTCTCGGACGTTTTATAGTAGCATGCATACCTAGCAAATCCGCGTGGTTTCTACATGCATTCGTTTATAAAACGGTGGCAGGCCACTGTTTTTATTAAAAGAACCAGTCTCAAGTGAAATGTTTTATTTCACGATATGTACATACATCAAGAAGAACGTGCTTAGTCAGATGTGCTTTTGCGGGTTGAGCTGACCGTTCCGATGAATGCCTCGGCCACGATTTCGCGACAGCCTCAGAGGTGCCCCTTGAGTCCGAGTGTAGGCTCCTCACTGCAGCTAGAAAAAAATGCACTTCAAAATATTACAATGAGAACTCCAAATTGTTTGGTCGCGCAAAACATTTGCACAGCGAATGACAATCATGGGATGAGATTACTACTACTACTATCTGAAAAGATGAAAGCAGTGTCTCTGGGAGAAAACAGTAGGAACGTATGCGATTTTAACCAGAGCTGGGTTCTAACTGTTGCAACTTGTAACACTAAACGCGAATCGTAACATCTTTCTGTCGGTTAATCCGCTCGCTTATTCGGCTGTTATATGCCAGATAGTACATAACTGTATCGTTATTAATATCAGTTTCGGCAATTTACTTGCCTGATACGATTAGAATCAAGCTGAAACCTGTGCCTGCAGCATCGGCGGTCGGCGACCCAGATAACGCGGCTTGGCTGCTTATGGGTCTCCGCGGCAACGATGCTGCAGGATTTCGAATGATTTGTGGTCGAATCAGGCAGGTACATTATCTAAACTGGTATTAAAAAAGACAGACGGTTGTATGCTATACGTGTGCCGAATTTCAGCGGGAATAAGCGAGCGGTTTAACCGACAGAAGCATTTTGCGGTCCGTGTTGAACGTTGGAACACTCATACCAAATGAACTTCTCCCAAAACCAAAATTTGCGCTGTTAATTACTAGACAGATTGAAGAGCACTTAAAAAAACCCTTATGGGTGCATTAAAAGGTGTTTACTTACCACGACACAGCTAGATGCACCGGATTGTGAATCGCACGCCGACGAGTAATGCTACGGTGAGAACACGGCCACTCGTGCTGAGCGGCTAGTGGCTATGGCTGGCGTAGGCTTAGGCTGGCTAAGCCGAGATTTTGGCTGAACCGCCAGTAACGCATATGTGGCATGTTACCCCATTATGCTAAAGTAAAACTTCCAGTTAAAATTTTAATGTGACACAATAAATAATATGCAGTATTTTGTATTAAAACAATTTTTAACAGCAGTTTATTAATATTATTTGTACACTTTGAGCCAAGACAAGTCGGAGCCACCTATGATATGTAAACAAACATGGCGGATAAAACGTCGATAACATATTCAATATACCCTAGTTATAGTATTGTGAACTAGTTATAGTGCGTTCGAAGCGCTGTCTCAATGCATGTGCGATTGAAGTTTATAAACTGAGGACGTTTCTTTGCTCTTAGTGACATCATAAATGTAGTAATTAGGATCAGAGCGCTGTGAGCGCGTCCAAGGATCGAGCGGTGCGAAAAGGCCAGTGCACTGCTGAACAACGCAGAACTGCCCTGACAGCTTCTTAAATGGATAGCTTTTCGCGAGAAAGCGCTACTATTGATAACTTGATATAAATTGCAATGACTGGCAGGGATTATTGCTTTTTTACTGGTACATTGATGTTATAATGAGTGCGCTCAGGTCGGAATTTCCTTGGTAGACCATTCCACTAATGAGTGCCCACCAGTGTCCACACATGAACTGATAGCACGGGTTCTGTTGAGGTCTCTATCGAGAGACTATTTTTCTGAAATAATTGAATGTTGATCCGAAAAAGATGATCCCTCGTAAATCCTACGGACACCCCAAAACGGATGTCCGTTTTCGGCTGTTTCGTTCCTACCGGTTTATGTCCCAATTCGGATGATCCGTTTTCGGATGTGTTTCGTTTTTCCGGCGGTCGTCCCGCTTCGGCTCCGGACGTGCGGACTTTAATCGGACGTCCGACGGACATAATTGGCCGTGTGTGGACGACCTGCCTGTAGATTGTCTTATTGAATGTAAAGTACGTGTTTGAAAGGCAGAATTTGAGAAAGTGGCATAGATCGTCCGATTCAATGGGGGGTACGTTCTAGCAGAAACAAGTCATTGTTCATTGCTGTTCTACAACATTCGACTGCGAAGTCCACCTGCACATACGTAAACATGGACCTCGCGTCGAAAGAAACCATGACATCGTCGTCTTCAAACGTTATTGTCTTGAGTTTTTCCACAAACTGTGCTGAGTCTTTCACGTGCGTGCTGGTTCTTCCGACCAAAGGAGCAAGTAGCTGGTGTAGGTAGCCTGACAACTTGTACAATGAATGGAGACTGGGTGCAGTCCACAATCGGGCGAAGTGGCACGTCGTTTTTGTGCACCTTGGGCTCCCGTATATGGCTAGCGCGGAGCCATTGTGGCAGAGCAGACGATTGTACAGGTAGCCCTTGTCCGGAGGAATGAACTTGAAAACATCTGTCAGAAGCTTCTGCCACTCGATTTCAATTTTCTTTGTAGGGTCTCGGGCCAGCTCGGCGTATGTCGCTGTATCATTCAAAACTGCATTCATGTTTTGCGCGTAGAGAACGCGGTCCAACACGACAACGGCGTTACCTTTGTCGGCATGAAATATCACAATGTCGCTGTTGTTTTTCAGTCTCGTTAGTGCTCTTTGCTCAGCAGATGTGATCGAGCCATTCTTGCCTTTTGAAAGCTTGGAAAGCGCTCCGATGGCCCGTGAGCGAGCTTCGCTTTGTAAGCTGGGGACGACCTTGCGTACCGCCTCTTCAACAGCGCAGGTCATGTTAACAACATTCGGACGAGCACCGACATTGAAATTAAGGCCCCACCCAAGTAGGCTTCGTTCATCGGCGTCAAGCTGGTATGAAGACAGATTGCAGACGCTTGATGTAGAAAAGGCTAAAAATTTCACATATAACACCAACATCCTCAATGACTCTTCTTCTCCGGATACGTAGAGTTGAAGGCTCGTCTCTCAGAGCATTTACACACATAATTTTTATTCTTCAAACGATTTGTACAGTGCAGTCTACTCTGTACTTGCTTCTTCCATTGTTGCCTTCTTTTACAAGATTTATTTGTTGGCCCCAGAGGTGGGCAATCTGATTAGCTTTCGACCTCATCAGGTCACCCTCAACCTCAAAACAACCTCAATCTTATGGAGCGAAGTGATGTTGAGGTAAGGTCGCAACAGCTCAGTATATATAGTGAGGTCAAAAAATAAGACCTCTACCTTATGTGTGAGCTTGAGGTTGCGTGAGGTTGTTACTTAATGTGGTCAACTTGGGGGGCAGAAGCTTTTATGGTTCCCCACTGAGACAAAACAGCCCGCAAAACGCGTTTATTAATATTTGTTGTAAGCTCTCTTGGTTACCAACGCGCATGTAGAGAACAGCGCGCACGTGCGTTCGTGTGTGTATATGTGTGTGTTTGTGTGCGTGTGTGTGTGTGTGTGTGTGCCCATGTGTGTGCGTGCATGTTCGTGTGTGTATGTGCGCGTGCATGTGTTTTGCGTGCGCGCAGTGCGGCAAACGAGTGGTGCCCAACGACGGTTACACAAGCTTCCGAAAGAAGGTTAAACAGCGATTGCAAGTGGGTTCAGGAAACAAATACCACCCCGCACAACAACTAAAGTTTTCCAAAGCTTGTAGGGCTCGTGGCGCGCCGCGCATTCGAAGGCCGCGCCACTTCCCGATGCTCCCGGCGCGCGGCCTGTTTCCCTTTCCCCGCTCGTTCGGGGATAACCGGTCCCGCGCGAGGGGGCTATAAAAGAAGGCACGCGCCGCCGTCTCGCCCTTCTTGGTCCCTGGCTCGTCGCTCCTGCTTCGCTCCTGGCTCTCTCCACGGAAACGACCCGCAGCCACCCGGACGACGACCCCGGACAGCCTCGACGACGCCCGCGCTTAACGTGAGATAAAAGATGTTTGTTATACGGCCCACTGTGTGTTTGTCGTACGCATCCCTCGGGCAGAGGAAACGCCCACAACTGGCACACAACTGGGGTTGAATTAGCACCCATGTGGACGATTTTTCTGCCAACGTGGCAGCGCACGGCAACATGACGGGCCGGTCCTTTGTATGTTAGGCGCGACGCCATTTTGAGTTTAGGGCTATCGTGTGTGCAGATGACACGGAGTGATAGTAGTATTTGTACAGTGTTTTATTTTGTTTTGGGTTATGTGTGTGTTTGTTAGTGTCGGGCGGTTTGTGTTTTAATTTTTTTGTGTATATGTTAGTTTTATGAAGTGTTTAGCCTTTGTGACTAGCCTCTTGATGCGGGCTAGGTGGTAGTCGTGCGCGTTTAGGCTCCCGGCCGGCCTTAGTTGTTGAGTGCAATGCCTCCGAGAAAAGACGTGCCAGATAGGGCCGCCGCTTCGGACGCCAGTGCGTCCGGAAGTGAGGTAAAGGACGCAGTAGAGTCTGCGCAGGTTACCGATGCGGCCGCCCTGATGAGGCAGATGAACGAAGTGTTGCCGGTGTTCACCCTTCAGCTCGGTTCGGTGGCTAGCGCCAACCAAGCCACAGCTGCGGCGGCAGTCTCGCGTCCGCGGATAAATGTAGAGGTTCCCTCCTTTTCCGGCTACACGGACGTGAAGTCAGTACACGAGTTCTTGCAAGAACTTGAGGATTATCAGACGGCACTGGGTTCCCCAGACGACTTGGTGCTAGCGCAGGTAATCCCCGTGGCACTTATTGAGAGCGCGGCGCGGGGGAGACGCTGCCAGCCGGCCTTCCAGTCGATGGCAGACTTCACCGATCGCTTCCGCGCCGAGTTCTTGCCGCCCGATTACGAACGCCGGATGCTTGAGGAGCTAGCGTTGCGCACACAGCACCCAGAGGAGAGCCTCCTCGAGTATGTACGCGCAATGCAGGAGCTCTATAAGATGGCAGATCCCACGGCAACCGATCTAGAACAGGCCACGCGCGTGATAAGGCAATGCCATCCGCGCTTCAAGCCGTATTTGCGGGGACGTGGTTTTGCAAACCTCGAGGCCCTAGCACAGGAAGCGAAGGTAGTACAGGCGGATTTACTCGCTGAATTACGCTACCAGCCACCCCCCAAGCCAGCCGAATCGCTAGAGCCGCGATGCGCCTGGGCCGGAGGCCAACACTCCGAGCTGCGCGCCAGAGGCGCAGACGTAATGACGGTAGGGCAGGAAAGGCCAGCGGAAGGCTCCGCGATTCCTCGCGCTCTTCACCCGTACGCGTTCGAGCAGCGGCGTCGAGCTGGGCTCGCCAGCGACATCCGTACAGGCGCGGAGAGAGGGGAAAGACGTCCCCAGCCGCTTCGTGGAACGCGGCATCCCCCGACCACGCGGCAGGTGAACGATCGGCTTTGCTGGAATTGCAACCAACCGGGCCACGTGGCACGAGAGTGTCAAGCAAGGCGTATGCAGGGAAACGCGGACCGCCGGCGGCCATAATTGGTAACACCAGCCTGTCGCCGTCGGCGGGAGAATTTCGTGATAGCCATGGCGGAAAATGGGAAATGTACTCCCACGCCGCGTCACCGGGCGACCGCCCCGTGGGCGCAGAGGCTTTTGTCCCCCTCGCCTGTAGAGCGCAAGGAATGTTGTCGCGCTCGAGCCCTTTTATGCTAGTGCGGTTAGTTGGCCAAAGCTACTCGGCACTCGTTGACACGGGCTCAACTCTGTCATTGGTCGGTGATGATGTTTTCGAGGCCTGCCGTAGATGTAACATCCGTGTCAGGCCAGCCGAAACCCCTTTGAGCTTAGCAGCAGGGAAGGCAAAAGCGGAAGGAGCCGTACGTCTGGTCCCGCGTTTTGACGGCAGGAAGCGGAGGCATCGCTTCGTCTATCTGCCCGGCTTAGCCATACCAGTTATTCTGGGAAGAGATTTTCTTTCGAGCGAAGGCATTGTGCTTGACATGGGGGAGAACGGCTATCGCTACAGCCCCTTCACCCCCCTCATTCCCTTTGTAAGCGCACCCCAACAGGAATGCGTCGCTGAGCGAGCGAGCGTCCATGCTTTTGTGGCAGATAGCTCCCCCGCGACACTGAATGGTAGCCCATTAGAAGCAATTATCGCGTCCTTCTCAGGAACCGGTGGTCAGCGCGGAAGGCTCGTGGAAACTTTACTCCCGTTTTCGGATTGCTTCACAGAGAAACCAGGCAGAACCGACTTGCTTCAGCACGAGATCGAATCGGGTGATGCGCGCCCTTTCAGATGTAACCCGCGGCCGTTAAGCGCGCATAAGAGACAGCTTCTCGACAGCACCCTTGACGAGATGATAGATACCGGCGCGGTGAGACCCTCACAAAGTCCCTGGGCATCCCCAGTGGTTCTAGCGCCAAAGAAAGATGGTTCGGTCAGGCTGTGTGTTGATTATCGCAAGCTCAACTCACTGACGCCTAAGGTTGCGTACCCTTTCCAGTCGATCGAGGCTGTAATGTACGCGTTAGGGAACGCAAAGTTCTTCACAGTCCTGGATGCAAGCAGAGGGTACCTGCAAATTGAGGTGGCGGAAGGTGACATTCAGAAAACCACATTCACCTGTCACCGCGGGCTCTTCGAATTTACTCGACTCCCGTTTCGTTTGTCTAATGCACCGAGCACGTTCATGCGATTGATGGACATCGTGCTGGGCGATGCAAGGTTCAACTACGCGATGGCGTACCTCGACGACGTCGTGATATTCTCACAGTTGTTCGAAGAGCATCTCATTCACCTGAATTCCGTTCTTGAAAGAATGAGACGTGCGGGTATAGCGATCAACCCAAAGAAAGTGCAATTGGCATCAAAGAGAGTGAACCTCTTGGGATTTGTGGTTGATGATGGCACTTTGAAACCGAACGATGACAAACTGCAGGCAATTCTGAACTACCCCTGCCCGACGGACGTGAAAAGCTTGCAGAGGTTTTTGGGAATGGTTGCCTTCTACAGACAATTCATCCCTAGTTGTTCAGAGCTCGCTAGGCCGTTGAACCAGCTGTTGAGGAAAGGCTCGAAGTGGGTGTGGGGCAAGGAACAGAACGACGCTTTTGTTGCCTTGGCTCGCGCGACAGCGAACACCGCTAGTTTGCGCCTCCCCGACCTGAACAAGCCGTTTGTCTTGCAGACAGATGCTAGTGATGCCGGTGTAGGAGCTGTTTTGTTGCAGGAACACGAGGGCAAGCTGCGCCCTGTCGCGTTCGCTAGCCGCACGCTCACATCGGCGGAGCGGAATTACTCCGTGACCGAAAAGGAATGCCTGGCGATAATGTTCGCATTGTCAAAGTTCGACATGTACCTAGGCGGAGCGGTTTTCACCGTGCAGACGGATCACCAGACACTTTCGTGGTTAAAGAGGCTGAAAAATCCCGCAGGCAGACTCGCGAGACGGGCGCTGACGTTGCAACGTTACGCGTACGATATTGAGTACCGCTGTGGCAGCATGAATAAGGTGGCCGATGCGTTATCGCGCGCACCGTAGAAGGCTGGCAGAAGCGCAGAAGAGGCGCAGACCAGCTTTGCTGAAAGCGGCGTCGCCGCTAGTGGAGAGGAGCAGAGGGCGGACGCGAGTGTCGCGCCCTGCGTAGTTAAAGAGAGAAAGGAGGCGGACAGAGTTGCCGCGCGGTGCTGCGAGAGAGAGAAAGCGCAGCAGCTGGTGGCGGCGACTACTCGCCTGCCAAGAAGCGAGGCAGAAAGAAATCTGTCATGGGGAGTAGCGGTCAGTAGGGAAGAGCTAATTGAGGCCCAGAAAGCAGACGGTCTATGCCAGCGGGTGCTGACAGAGCTTGCGAGTAGTGCAGCTTGCACCGGGAACGCTGAGGGCAAGTACGACGCGTATCTGCTGGGCGATGACGGCTTACTGCTCCGCTACATCCCCCAACTTGATGAGGAAGAGGCGATTGCATCCCCCTTCCGAGTCGTGGTCCCGAGGAAGTTGCGGAAACGATTCCTCCAGTACTTCCATGACTCAGCGCTGGCAGGCCATAGCAGCGGCAGTAAGACTTACGATAAGTTATGCGTGTCGCGACCTGGCCAGGTATGAGAAAGGATGTGCTGGGTTACGCCCGTACATGTCCTGTTTGCCAGGTAGCCAAGCCTCGGGCGGGGAAACCCGCTGGCATGATGAAGCCGGTAGTTAGCAACTATCCGTGGCAAGTAGTCGCGTGCGATATCATGGGACCCCTCCCTCGCTCCGCGCGCGGACACCAATATATCCTGGTAATAACGGACCACTATTCCAAGTTGGTTGAGGTTCTCCCCTTAGGAAGCTTGTGTCAGAACGGATTTGGGAGAAACTGTTGGAGACATTCACTCGTTTCGGTTTCCCTTCCGACCTGATTACAGACAATGCGTCGTACTTCACAAGCAAAGTCTGTTGATTCCTGTCGGGCGCTTCAAATCCGCCACAGCAGAACGAGTCCCTACCACGCTCAGAGCAACATAACCGAGAGAGTGAATCGGAATGTTAAGAGTATGCTGGTCGCGACGACCGAGCACCACAGAGATTGGGACGCACGGCTGTCCGAACTGGCTTTCGCCACTAGAACAACCGTGAACAGGTCGGTGGGTATGACACCTGCTTACTTGAATTTTGGTAAAGAGATCGCTTTTCCGCTAGAGAACGCCCTACTTGACGCAGCGGGGCCCGCGCCCCCTCCGCTTACGCAGTACGCGGCAAAGCTCCGCGAGCACCTTGGGGCAGCGCAGCGCGCGGCTCGTGAAAACCTCGATGTCGCGCGCATGGAGCAAGCGGATCAATACAACAAAGGTCGTCGTCACGTGGTTTTCAACACGGGCGACTTGGTACTGAAAAGAACGCACCTGCTTAGTAACGCAGCGCGTGGTTTCGCCGCGTCGCTAGCGCACAAGTGGGTTGGACCGTTCGAAGTTACGGCACGGACTACGCCACTCACCTACCAGCTGCGGTTGTTGGCGAGTGGTGAAACCGCTGGTCCGGTGCACGTCGCAGACTTGAAAGCTTACCACCTTCGCAAGGACGATAACTGCGAAGCGGGGGAAGCTCAAAGCGATGCAGCGATCTCCCCCAAAGTAAGGCGTACAGGTAGCAACCCAGTTCGCAACCGACGCTATAACCTAAGGCCAAGGTAGTGCACTACTTTGTCTAACGTCTTTGCTTCTTTCAGAATGCATTCTGATAAGATTTTGCAGCAGCCAGATGAACCACCGTCGCTGGTGCGGGAAACCGCACCCAGCGCATGGTTCAAGGAGGGGCCACTTAAACAGGGGGTACCCCCCTAGTTTGTAGTGGTTTGTGGCTCATCATTGCGACCAGCGCGGCCATGCTGGCCGTCTTCAACAAGTCTGGATTGGAGACCGCTGCCCAGGCCTGGAGTACGGTCCTCAGGAAGCCAGGTGTGCCCGGGGCGGAAACGCCTGCTGCAATGTGCATCCAGCACGGCGCCACGTGGAAAGGGGTCAACGATGTAGAGCAGCAGCTCAGGGCCGCTGCCAGGCGTATCCGTGGCCGAGCCCAGCTGCGCTGTGACCCCGAGGATGAGGCCGCTGCCAGAGAGGGACCAGCCGGAACAGTGCTGCCATACATGCTGCTTCTCCCGTCCCACGGACCAGCTGAGATGGCATGGCATCTCGCCAGAGCCTGGCGACAAGCCTTCATACTTTACGCCGACCCGGGCACGGACATCGACATGGCCCGGCTGTTGGCGGAGCCCGGGTCGGACGCTGAGGGGGGGGGGGGGAAGATGTAGGGCTCGTGGCACGCCGCGCATTCGAAGGCCGCGCCACTTCCCGATGCTCCCTGCGCGCGGCCTGTTTCCCTTTCCCTGCTCGTTCGGGGATAACCGGTCCCGCGCGAGGGGGCTATAAAAGAAGGCACGCGCCGCCGTCTCGCCCTTCTTGGTCCCTGGCTGGTCGCTCCTGCTTCGCTCCTGGCTCTCTCCACGGAAACGACCCGCAGCCACCCGGATGACGACCCCGGACAGCCTCGACGACGCCCGCGCTTAACGTGAGATAAAAGATGTTTGTTATACGGCCCACTGTGTGTTTGTCGTACGCATCCCTCGGGCAGAGGAATCGCCCACAGCTTACGCCTGCGTGCAGAATTCTCGGCAAAACAAAAAATAGAAATGAAAGTGGAATAAGAGAGCAGACGCAAACGAAAGTTCCAGCAACGAAGGAATTGATCGGGCAAGACGACACGAGAGAGGAGGTTTCTGAGAGGCATGTGGGAAGAACAAGCCAGGAAAAAGTTAGGAAGCAAATCATATTGCCGCGAAACCTTCGAAACTGTATTTGTTGTTTTTTAACAGCCGCCGCCACGCAGCCTTATCACTCTGATTCTGGATCGCGTATCAGTTCTGTACTCTTTGTTTATGCTTGATGTCGCGAGTCACACCTTTATTGGTTTCGTAGTAGCGCAAGATGCACCGAGATCTGTCTAGAAGATTCCGGCCACTCGTGTGTCTTTCCACAATGTTCCAGCTTGTGCTGGTAGCTGTTTGCGATGTTATCTAGATTGTTCTGAGCAGCCTTTATATTGAGCGTTGACGAGTGTGACGGGCATTCTTTGTTCGACGACCGACGAACACGTTTGTTGCTATCGCCGCCGCCGAGTTGCTTAGTTCTTTTGAGGGCGGAAGTCAGCCCCAATAAGGAGTTATTTCAGTACCATCACACCTGCGTCTTCTTTTGGCGTGTACGGTCTTGTCACCACTACGTGACATCTGGTGGAGGTGCTGCCTCTGATCTTTCAAGCGAAGACCCAAGCCGTGTTTCTGTCGCCCTGGAAGACCAGCCTACAGGTCACCGAGCCAGCCGTCGACTTCAAGGCCTACAACCCGAACACGGTCTGCTGCCTGACCCCATTCGATCTCGGAAGGCATCGACACTGACAATGGCCCAGCCTACAGCACCGGTTGTTTTGGTCCAACCCTGTGAGCCCCCCCTGCTTCCATGGATGACCGGATGAAGATGCTGGAGACTGGATGGACCTTTTCGACCGTGTGGCAGAATTCAACGGCTAGAACGACGCTGCAAAACTCGGGCAGGTCTACTCTGTTCTTCAAGGACATGCCCGAGTTTGGTTCGAAAATCATGAGGCTGCTATGAAGGATTGGGAGATTTTCAAGAGGCGTTTTTGACTGCCTTCTCAAGCGTCGTCCGAAAGGAAAGAGCCCAGGCCCTCTTTAAGTCAAGACTTCAACTTCTTAACGAGCCTGTCCTGGCGTACGTTGAGGAGATGAAGCGCCTCTTTCGCCGCGCCGACCCTAACATGACCGAAGGTGAGAGAGCCAAATTCTTAATGCGAGGCATTAAAGAATCGCTTTTTGCAAGTCTTGTCCGACATCCGCCAAAACTGTGGCGGAGTTTTAAACGGAGGCGTATCGAGAAGACGTTGGCCACCCGGATGCGCCACACGAGCGACCACTTCAGCCGAACTGCTCAACCCACTACCCCAGCGCATCTGCAAGCGAAGAGAACCTTCGGGACCTCATCCGGGAGATCGTGCGAGAGGAGCTCCACCGATTGATGCCATGATCGCAACAACCCCAGGTGGCGACGCTCGCGGACGTCGTCCGTGAAGAAGTCCAGCAGGCACTGGGCGTTCTTAAAGCGATGGCTGCGACAGTTCCAGCACAAGAGGCAACAGCGATGAACTACGCTGCTGCATTACGTCGCCCTGCGCCCCAACGTGATGACTTTCAAAGCCCTCGCCGCTACCGTCCTGTTCCTGAAAGCCGCCCCTTGGCCCCCGCTCGCCAAGCCTACCAAGGCCCCCAAGCCTCAAGAAGTGCGACGCCTAGAAGACAGCGAACAACCAGCCATTATGCTTCCACTGCGTCGAGGCCGGTCACATTCGGCGGCACTGCCCGTACCGACGAATCGGTCTCCGCGGATTTGCAAGCGACGCTCCACGACAACGCCCAGGTTAACTACAGCAAGAAATTGACAACTATCTGCGTAGCGGTGAGATTGCGCCACCAAGCCGTCGGTTCAGATCTCCATCGCCGTAGAGGGCCCGCTTTACGTCGCCAGGCCGTAACTATGATGAGAGTATGCGCGGAAGGTCCCCAAGCCCGCGCAGGGGAAACAAAAGGCAGCAACCTTTGGAGGTGAGGTTGCTCAACGGCGAAAAGACGAAGATCCTCCGCCGCCGACGACCACTAACGACGACGCAGCTATTTCATTGCCGCTCCACACGACGACATCGACGACACCACGACCAGGGTGCAAACCTACACCGTCGCCCAGCGAAGTAATGACGGTATGCCCCGGCCATGACCTGAAAAAACGACGGAGCCGATATCGGACACCAAGGCCCACGTGCAATGCGAGGACGCGAACAAGTGACCTCGAAGTATGTTGACGGCCGCAGAGTCACTGCCCTAGTAGACACCGGAGCTGACTATTCAGTCATCAGCGGACCGTTAGCCTCTCAGCTCAGGAAGGTTACTACCGCTCAGGATGGCCCGCTGATTCGCACCGCAGGTGGCAACCTGATTACTCCATCGGGACGATGCACTGCAAGAATAACCGTAAATGGGCGTACTTTCCCCACCTGCTTTGTGGTCTTGCAACAGTGCTCCCGCGACGTGATTTTAGGCATGGATTTCCAAAAGGAACATAGGGCTATCATCGAACTGCGATCCAAGCTCATCAAGCTCTCTGCAGACAAAGCCATTTCTGCTACGACGACTTCGACGCAACACACCGCTCTAAACGTTCTCGATGGAGAATTGACCGTGCCACCGCAATGAAGCGTCGCAGTCTGCGTAGGTAGCTCAAATATTGAAACCGCTGAAGGCATCGTCGAAGGAAATATCCAATTGCTCTTAGAACGAGGTGTCGGCATCGCAAGAGGCATCGCGAAATTCCGGAGAGGTCAACTCAGGTGCTGGCAACCAACTTCACCGAAGAAACCGGCATCTCAACAAGGGCACGACGTCGCTTTTCTCGGCAAATTAGCGGACCTCAAAGATGCATTCACCCTCCACGACCAAACGCTGGAAGACGCACCGGACCAATTCCGTCAGCACACATTTGACATCAACCCGGCATTGACCCACAGCAGGAAAGATCAGATTCTCAGTCTTTTTCGAGGCTACGGGGAGTGCTTCTCGTCATCATCGAAGGTATGACAAACACTACTGGCCAAGCACCGCATTATAACGGACGAACACGCACGACCTCTGCGCCAAAGCCCCTATCGTGTATCGCTGCGAGACCGCCAGGCTATACGCGATCAAGGTAAGGAAATGCTGCATGATGACATAATCCAGCCATCTAAGAGCCCCTGGGCGGCACCGGTCGTTTTGTTGAAGAAGAAAGACGGCACACTTCGCTTCTGCGTTGATTACCGCCGCTTGAATAGCATAACTAAGAAGGATGTCTACCCGCTTCCCCGCATCGACGACACTCTCGGCCGGCTCTGCAATGCAAGGTACTTCTCATCGATGGACTTGAAGAGCGGATATTGGCAAATTGAGGTCGACGAAAGAGATCGCGAGAAGACCGCATTCATCACACCGGACGGTCTTTTTGAGTTCAAGGTGATGCCATTTGGCCTCCGCTCCGCACCAGCCACATTTCAACGAGTAATGGACACATTCCTGCCAGGCTTGAAGTGGCAAATTTGTTTGTTATATTTGGACGACGTTGCTGTCTTCTCGTCAAACTTTGAAGATCACCTAAAACGACTGCAGACAGTGCTGGAAGCCATCAAGGCATCGGCACTAACGCTAAAAGCAGAGAAGTGAAACTTCGCCTACGAAGAACTGCGTTTCCTAGGTCACATCGTTAGTAAGGATGGTGTTCACTCAGACCCGGAGAAAACAGCTGCAATCGCACAATTCCCACCGCCTGTCGACAAGAAAGCTGTGCGCCGGTTCATTGGGTTGTGCGCTTATTATCGACGATTTGTCAGAAACCTTTAGCGCATCGCCAAACCGTTGACACAGTTTACAAAGGCTGACGTACCTTTTAAATGGGAAGCGCCGCAAGGAGAAGCCTTCGACGAACTTAAGCGCCGCCTGCAATGCCCTCCTGTACTTGGCCACTTTGATGAAAACGCCGAGACCGAAATTCACACCGACGCGAGCAGTATGGGCCTAGGAGCCGTTCTCGTCCAGAAGAGTGCCGGACAGGAGAACGTGATCGCCTACGCGAGCAGGGCCCTCACAAAAGCCGAAGTCAATAACTCGACGACCGAGAAGGAGTGCCTCGCGATCATCTGGGCCACTTCTAAGTTTCGTCCATACCTATCATCATCATCATCATCATCAGCCTGATTATACCCACTGCAGGGCGAAGGCCTCTCCCATATTTCTCCACTTAACCCGGTTCTGTGCTAGCTGCATCCACTTGACTCCTGCGAACTTCTTAATCTCATCCGCCCACCTAACTTTCTGCCGCCCCCTGCTACGCTTTCCTTCCCTTGGAACCCAGTTTGTTACCCTCAGCGACCATCGGTTATCCTCTCTTCGCACTATATGTCCTGCCCATGTCCATTTCTTCTTCTTAATTTCCACTAGAATGTCGGTAACTTGAGTTTTTTCTCTGACCCACTCTGCACGCTTTCTATCTCTTAATGTTACCCCTACCATTTTTCGTTCCATAGCCCTCTGGGTTGTCCTCAACTTAAGTAGAACTCTCTTGGTTAGCCTCCACGTTTCAGCCCCATAGGTGAGTACAGGCAAGATGCAACTGTTGTATACTTTCCTTTTGAGCGATACCGGTAAGCTGCTAGTCATAATCTGCGAGTGCTTGCCAAATGCGCTCCATCCCAATCTTATTCTTCTTGTTATTTCTTTTTCATGGTCCGGATCTGCGGTTACTACCTGTCCTAAGTAGACATATTCGCCTACTACTTCCAGTATTTCGCTACCTAATGTAAACTGCTGTTCCTTCACGAGGCTTCCATACCTATACGGCCGACCATTTAAGGTGGTAAGCGACCATCACGCGCTCTGCTGGCTGGCTAATTTGAAACATCCCTCCGGCCGCCTTGCCAGATGGAGCCTACGACTTCAAGAATTCGACTTGACTGTATCTATAAGTCGAGCCAAAAGCATTCCGACGCAGACCGCTTATCACGCGCTCCCGTCGACGCCCCCCCCCCCCCCCCGAAGGACGATGACGACTATGCATTTTTGGGGACCGGTAAGTGCCAGCAGGTTCGCAGAACAACAGCGATCAGACCCTGAGCTGAAAGCACTAGCTGATTACTTAGAAGGAAAGACCGCGTACCCTCCTGGTGTGTTCAGACGACATTTATCTTCGTTCGCGTTAAGCAATGTTCTTCTCGTATTTGTTGTTGTTTTTAACAGCCGCTGCCATGCGGCCTTATCGCTCTGATTCTGGATCGCGTATCAGTTCTGTATTCTTTGTTTGTTAATGCTCGATGTCGCGAGTCACACCTTTATCAGTTTCGTTGTAGCGCAAGATGCACCGAGATTTGCCCCGAAGATTCCGGCCACTAGTGTGCCTTTCTACAATGTTCCAGCTTGTGCTGGTAGCTGTTTGCGACGTTATCTAGATTGTTCTGAGCAGCCTTTAAATTGAGCGTTGACGAGTGTGACGGGCATTCTTTGTTCGACGACCGACGAACACGTTTGTTGCTATCGCCGCCGCCGAGTTGCTTAGTTCTTTTGCGGGCGCAAGTCAGCCCCAATAAAGAGTTATTTCAGTACCATCACGCCTGCGTCTTCTTTTGGCATGTACGGCCTTGTCACCACTACGTGACAATATGAATAGAGACCAGACATGAATGCCTTGGTGAGAAAACTCTCTACGAAGGCCTTGCATTGTATTAAAGATCTGATTTTTGCTTTTGGTATACTGTATGAAGTAGCATGGAGAAAAACAATAAGACTGAACATCGTAGTATGATTGAAATCCAATTTATTTATTTTTTTATCTTTTTGCTCTCTTTCGCTGGAGGATAAACACCTACATAAAATGATGAATGAAGCAACAGTTTCAGTGTGACGTTATTCATCATACCACTTGTTTCTGGTGGGAAGAATCGGCGGCTGTATTGTGATTTACGATTTCAACCCAAGGAGAAGTCCACAACAATGAATTGTAAACTGGCGAGCACGAGCGAAGCCGAACGGCAAAAAGGCACAAACCGAGATCCGGAATAGAAAAATGCCTTCCATTGTTCTTGCAAAAGTAGCAGATCAAATGTAATTAAAAGAAGTGAATGACAGGTGACACATTGCCGGGCCCTATAACAAGCCTTAGGCGAAAGATGCCCGATCAGAGCGGGCGTTGTGACAATACACGCTAAAACGTTCGTGTAAAACAAAAATCTGCGTGATAATCGAGACAGAAAAGGGGGTGCTGTTTGCAGTATCCACCTCTTCTCTGTATATCAGCAAACAGTTCACGTAGGCGTCGAGAATGCAACGAAAATTTAAAAACTCTATTTGTGAACGAAACAGTGATCCAAAAGTTACCGTGAAAAGAAAGTGCCACTCGAATGCAGGGCGTTCACAAAGTCTCGGTGTTGGTTTGGTGTCAGCACTTTCTTTGCCGCAATCTCCATCGACCTTTCATCAATCTCGCATAACGAACGATCCATGTGTACGCCGATGGGAGAACAGTAATGATAGTAAATGATCAATGAGGCAACGAACCCCGACTACATCTAAAGGTAAAATCCTCCATACGGGAGTATTAGGAGCGCGGCGTGTAACGATAACATGACAAATGATTTCAACACGTGCAGCGCAGTAGCAATAGTACACACGCAGCGGAATTGTAAACTGAAAGCGCCGTCCTTGTCATAAGCTGAAAATAATAGACCACAAAGGAAGACGGGACTAGCGAGTGGACATGGACCAGTGCACGGCTTAGTATTTAAAGGTGCGAATAACACGAGAAAACACATAGAAGACGACGGGACGAAGCGCCTCCAACTAGTTTGTGCTTCGGCAAATGCATTCCTTCCGTCATTTGTTCCACATTTCCTTCATACTCTCTCGCTTCTTCCCGTCGTCTTCACTCTGTTTTTCTCGCGTTTTTCGCGCCTTGAAATACTAAGAATGGAATGTAACCAACTCGCCAGGAACAAGTTCTTTTAAAATGTTATGACATTTGGTGCTCGACCGTGTCCACTCGTTAATCTTGCCTTCCTTTGTGCGTTTCTCATTCCTTCTTTAATATGAATAACCAACATGCCCAAACATTCTCTGTTTTATTATAACGCTTCTTATTTCAACAAACTAACCCTCACGGGAACCCTGTAAGTGGTAGCGCCCACGACGGAAGCTGAAACAATCTAGCATTTTTCTTTAACTTCTTTTTTTCTAGGTAGCGATCAAGGACGGCACAGTCGTTACCATTTTTGTATTTTTGTAGCCTTTGCGAAAATTTAAAAGTAAGGTATCGAAAAATTTAGTAATAACACGCCTTCTCAACGATAACGGTCTGCTGCTCTGAGCTAAACCCCCGATTGACTGCATTGTGAGGGGAAAGAAAGGGGGGGGGGAGTGGATTACGGTATGGTGACCCACCAAGAGGCGAAACCTTTTACTTTAAATATTGTATAGACGACCAATCGAATCGCAGCCAAAAATAACCTCTGTATCATCTCAGTAAAACCGACTCCACGCGGATGCGCTATCTCAAGGGTAAAATAAATGTCACGATGCCGGATCTTAATTACCTATATACAGAAATCGTTCTATGTGGACAGGTCTTCTATTAAGGGGTGAATATTTATTTACGCAAACAGGCAAGCACAGCAGTTTAGGTGCTAAAGTAAATAATCGAGCGTTCGAAGAAACGCTAAATCCGAGGGGAGTACAGCGTCAAGGATTTGTAAACACCGCCATGTTGCCATGTCATACATCATGCGGGAAGGAAAAACCCAGAAGTATTTTCATGAAACGCCGGCGCTTTATCCATATCTCATTTTACATCAACTTTCACGTTCCGGTTTGTTCAGATATATGATCTTTTCAAAGGTTCAAGCATCTGTTACTACACAAATCAATTGCGAGATTTCTAACTTCTTGGACTCAATTGGAAAGTTTACTGTGCGCGTCGTGGGACGGGTAACGACATTGAATGCACAGGCGTCAATATACAAGCTGCGTTTTCTGCGTGGTTTAATTAAGAGCTTGCTCTCGAGTATTTCAGAAAAATGTGATACCCGCTTTCACTTTCAGTCAGCAGTTTCGGATCAAGCTAATCCATTGCTGCGCCCAATTTGAAAGTGCGCTTTAGAAATGTAATGCGGAATTAGTCATGTCTAACTCAGCGGTCCCAAATCACGCTGTCAATGGTTTTATACTACAAGTCGCGACTTCCTTTCAAATATTTTATGGAAATTTTGCAATAGAATATCTGAGCACGCCATGCACCGCAGGTAAAGAAAACATATGATCACCTTGAAACATTAAGGTATCCGTCCCGTGAAAACTTGGTTAAACAATAAAAGCAGTTATATAAAGTCTTTTTCAAGGTTTAAAGGGCCACACCGGCGATTTTTCGATGCTCACAGATGTCGACAAAATCTCAGTCTATTTTTAAAAACTGCGTGAATAAAAAAAGGGAGCGCAGTTTTGAAAGATGAATGATTTACACCAACTAGCCCACCAGAAGACACTTCTATACGAAATCTCTGTCATAGGTTATCAACGTCAAGATTATATATAACAAAAAGCACAATAGAAGATTCTTTACTGTTCTCTGAAAGTAATGTTAAAGGTAGCCGCCCGGGACTGCCGGGACTCGCTGCTCCTGCTATCAAACAGGATTTTTTTACGGCCAACACTCTACTTGATGACGTCACAATTGTGTAGGAACGCCGAGCAGACAATGACGACAATGCAGCAACTTTACTAGGTGCGGCTTATTGGGTGTGTAGTCGCCTTTAAAGCCTTTTTTTGGCCGCTTATCCTGACGTGCACAATCTTGAGCGGTGCCCTTGGCAAGGGTAAGGGGACCGGCGGCGCTACTCGCAAAAGCCCGGCATACCGCAGACACGGTCAGCAGCTTGCTTGCAAACAGCATCAATCGTGGAATCACCGAAAGGCATTTTAGTTCACACTTAGTGTATTCCTTGCAGCAGTGTTTCCATGTCGAGCGCGTCTAAGTTCACCGGCGTTCTGTAACTCGATTATAACATAGGAAAGGCGCAGCATCTGTCTCGCAGAAGGCAAGAAGCGCCGCCCGGCGGCGTTGCAGCGCACTCGTTCCCGTTTGGTCCTCATAGCTGACGGCAGATGGGTGACGTCACATCTATGTGGTCCGGCGTTCGAGGAGTGCCAAATGAAAGGCACCTCACGAAGACGGAGATAGAAAGCCCGGCAGGGTCAGCTTCATTATAGTGTCGCTTCGTGTAGACCTTTTCACGGGGGCGCTTCTGACGTTCTGGCGTCGAGAGTATGCATCAATGTTGCCTGTTTGGGCTGGACTATGACTTGCCTCGCCCTTGCATTGTGAAGCGGTAGATATCCGTCGATGTTTGTATTTATTTTCGTCGCGAATGACTTACCCTCGTAAATAATGGCATACACCAATCGAAAGTCTACAGGCCAGCACTGTGATTTGTATGGGTGTACGAACAACCAGCAGAGAGGACAATTTTGGGGACTGAAGTGTGCCCACAACACAGCACTCCGCAGGAGCACTGGCGATGTGATATGTTTGCGCTGCACTGGTTTCCTGCAGCACTCGATCTGCGAAGGCAGTGGATAGCTGCAGTCAACCACAAAGATTTTACAGTGAGTTCGGGGTCATGGGATTTTCTCACGACTTTTTATCGCCGGAATAAAGACTGATGTGAACTCTGTGCCCGCGCTGCACTTTGGCTTTCTTTTCCTTTGGGCCAGTCCTTCATATTACCACGAAAGAGTTACTTTGCTATGTTCACATATTTATGTCCGCAGATCGCGTCCGCAAAATCGTGTCCGCAGCAGTTGCGAGCAATTGAGAAGAGGTGGATGTTAATGAGTGGTATCAATCGATAGAAGCTGACGTAATGTTGCTGCTGAAAAAATAATTAGGCTAATAAGTTAATTAGGTAATGAATTGCAAGCAAAAATGTTAAAGTTGTCCGCAGCAGTTGTGAGTAATTGAGAAGTCGTAGAGGTTAATGAGTGGTGTCAATCGATGGAGGGTGATGTAATGTGCGCAAAAATAGTTAAGGGAATAGGTTAATTTGGTAATTAGACACAAAAAATGCAACCTAAATGGGTCTCTAATGAGACCCATTGGCTTGGCGCCACAATTGAATGTATCAAATACTAAAATAGTTAATGAAATCAGTCAATTAGGGTGACATCAAAGATGTGACGGCACGTAACCAGAAATAGAGCCGAGAAAGGGCATAAGAAGAGATTGGCGCGCAATTTGAAAGTACCAAAAACTAAAATAGTTAATTAAGGCAGTCAATTAGGGTGACGTCAAGGACTTAACCTCACGCAACCGGAAGTGGAGCCGAAAAAGGGCATAGGAAGGGATTGACGCGCAATTTGAAAGTACCAAAAACTAAAATGGAAGAACTGAATTAATGTGATTTAGAGGATGTGACGTCACGCAATCGGAAGTAGAGACGAAAAAGCGCCTAGAAAGCGACTGGCGCGCAGTTTGAAAGTACCAAAGACTAAAATGAATAAACAAGTCAATTAATGTGGCGTAGATGATGTGACGTCACGCAACCGGAAGTAGAGCCGGAAATGGGCATAGGAAGGCATTAGCGCGCAATTTGCAAAATCGTGTCCGCAGCAGTTGTAACTGAGAAGTCGTAGAGGTTAATGAGTGGTGTCAATCGATAGAGGGTGATATAATGTGTGCGAAAAAATAAGCCAATAGGTTAATTAGGTAATTAGAGGCAAAAAAATGAAAAAGTAAAAGCTAAAAAGGTCTCATTAGCGATTGACTTGGCGCCACATTTGAATTTATCAAATACTAAGATAGTTAATTAAATCAGTCAATTAGGGTGACTTCAAAGATGTGATATCACGCAACCTGAAGTCGAGAAAAAAAAAGGGATTGGCGCGCAGTTTGAAGTCATTTATTCTTTGGTACTTCCAAATTGCGCGCCAATCCCTTTTTTGGCCCTTTTTCGGCTGTACTTCCGGTTGCGTGACGTCACATCCTCTATGTCACATTAATTCACTTCTTGTTTATTAATTTTAGTTTTCGGTACTTTCAAATTGTGCGCCAATCCCTTCCTATGCCCTTTTTCGGCTCTACTTCCGGTTGCGTGACATCACATCCTTTACGTCACCCTAATTGATTGCCTTAAGTATTTTAATCTGGTACTGTCAAATTGCGCGCAAATCCCTTCCTATGCCCTTTTTTGGCTCGATTTCAGGTTGCGTGACGTTACATTTTTGACATCACCCTAATTGACTGATTTAATTACCTATTTTAGTATTTGATACATCTAAATTTGATGCCAAGCCATTCGATAATGAGACCATTTTCGCCTTTACTTTTTCATTTTTGCCTGCAATTAATTAACCTACTGGCTTAATTATTTTTTCGCGTGCATTACGTCACTCTCTATCGATTTAGTGGTGTCAATCGATAGAGGGTGACGTAATGCACGCGAAAAAATAATTAACCACTCATTAACCTCTACGACTTCTCAATTACAGCTGCGAACACGATTTTGCGTGTTCTGCCTCTAATTACTTAATTATATCATTGCCTTAATTATTATTTCGGGCACAACCTTACGTCACCCTCTATCGATTGACACCATTCATTAACCTCTACCACTTCTCAATTACTCGCAACTGCTGCGGACACGATTTTGCAGACGCGGTCTGCGGACAGAAATCTGTGAACATAGTGAAGTAACGCTTTCGCGTTAATAAATAAAAAATACCCACCGCTGACTAGCACGCCAGGCCTCGACGAACCCGATGCGTTTGACACCAATGCCTACGACGAAGCGCCGGATCCGCTGACTGGGTTTGCGTTGGCCATTACTTCACATTGGTTGTTCATACGAGCCCATGAATCGCCTATTAGATCATGCGGCACAACAGAGGTGAAATGGAAGTAAGGAGCAGTATGAATATGGCGCCTTGAAGGGCACAAAACAGATGCGCGGCCGTCCGGCCCAAGTTCAGCTTTCACAAGCACAGTTCAAAATGGCGCCATAACCTGTTTCGACGCTAGACGTCGCACGTATCGGGCAATGGCGCTACTGAAACGACGATTTGTGAAAAGGTCTATATGCTTGAATCTCCTGGTGACGTCACTGCCAGTCATGACGTCATGACCAGATGTGACGTCATTATCACTTCAGGTTGTTATACATGATCATGATGATGCCACATCCGGTCATGACGTCACGGCTGGTGACGTCACCATGTGACTGTTGTGGACATCTCGAAACGTCTAACCATTACTATTGGTTAGTGATGACTTGCACTTTCTGAGTACTAGTTAATGTCTGATTCGTGTTAGTTAAACACTGCTTAACTAGTAGGTGATGGTTGACTGATTTATTAAAACTTTAATTTCCACCGATTTAGGAGGCCCCCTACTCCCCGCTCCTGGCACACAGGCCTGAGGAACGGGGGCTGGAACCTCCGTGACTAAGGACTGGCGAATATACATTGGTTATTCGCGGCCTCAGCCGCCAGGCGGACGGCTTTTTGTTAATGATAGTTACGATGACCTCCAAATGCATGGGTTCCTATGGGCATCTGCAATTCCAGCGGAGCTTGACGAGGGGGCTGCGTAGCTGGACTTGGCTGTGACGTCACTCGGTCGCGGCATACCGCATACGACATACGGCATACGCGAGGTGGAGGTAGAAGCATTTACTGCCAATATTACACAGAGCGGGGGCCCTACATGGCACTTGAGAGCCCCCTCCATGTACGGAGGGTCCTCTTACAAAGCAAAAGAAAGCCCTTGGAGGGCTATCCGAGCGAGACCGCATGTAATCATCTTGCGCTGGTCCTTATAGGAGGTACTGGTGAATAGCTTCTCCCAGTAATCTAGGGCCAACTCTGGTGAAGGAGGATGAGGGAATGAGGGGCAGGTGAGTAATGTCTGTAAAAAGGCGCCAGGTTTGCCACAGAGCTTGCAGGAAGAAGAAAACTGGTCAGGAAAGCGGGCGTGGAGAAGGATGGGGTATGGGGCTGTGCGCGTTTGTAGCTTGTGCCAATGGGCAGCTTGTGTTGTAAGATTCGGGGCAGGAGGTGCGTAAATCCGCCTATTTTCGCGGTGGTAGGTAAGGATGTCACGAAAGGACACCAGGCACTCCCCGGCATCTGAGGAAGACTGTTCCTCCTCAGCCTGGAAAGTGAGGCCTCGGGCCTGGGAGTGAGCCTCCTCATTACCGGGAAGGCCCGCATGCGCGGGTGTTCAAATAAGGGTGACAGATTGTCGGGGTTGCTAAAACGCAAAAGGCGGTGAGTGTTGGATGACACTAATCCATTGACAAAGTTCAGGATAGCTATTTTCGAATCCGAAATTATTTTCACAGCGGGTGTGGGTGTCATGGCTATCGCAATGACTGCCTCCTCAGCCTCTGTTGTAGAATCGGTGACAATTGAGCAAGCAGAGAGAAGTTTTGCATGATTGTTAGTGACTGCTAGTACCTTACGATGGGTGTTTGCATAGGTGACTGCATCTACATATGCTACACTGGGGTCTTCTCCATATTGTCTCTGTAAGGCTTGGCTGTTCTATGTTTCCCATCCCGTTCTGGGTTCATGTTTTTGGGAAGGGGGGTACCAAAATTTTAGAGCCGATTGCAAGAGGCAATGGGGTGCCTTTAGATGAATGTCCTATTGGGGATATGTGTAGAGAAGAGAGCAGTGCGCGACCTGCTGATGTATGCGAAAGGCGGGCCGTCTGGGCTGTCTGCGTGGCTTCACGGAATTCTTCATATGTATTAGTAAGCGGAGTAAGCGGAGTGTTGAGGTGCTGGGAGGAAGGCGCAGGGCTGTTTTTGTATAAATGTGGAGTAAATCGTTCACTCGATCACGTTCCTTGCTAGTGAGGGGTAAGTATGGAAGAGCGTATGCGACTCTGCTGGTAACGTATGCTTGTATGAGGCGAAGTGTATTCCTTTCATGAAGGCCTGTTTTCCGAGGTGCTACACGATGAATGAGTCCAGTAGTTTGATGAGCATGAGTCTAGACTGCTTTGATTACATCTTCATGTGCTCCATGGGAGTAGAGAGTCATTCCTAGTACTCTGATTTGAGGTACTGCGGGAATCGGTTGTGTTCCGAGTGTCAGAGTGATAGGTTGGCTATCAATATGTGTGAATTTTGGTCGGTAAAGGAACAGTTGATATTTAGACGGTGAGCATGATAGGCCTCTCTGCTTCATGTAGTTGTCAATAGTGTTGAGGGCAGTTTGGAGGTGAGTCTCTATGGTGGCGTCACTGCCTCGACATGCCCAGACAGTAATGTCATCCGCATAAAGGACGAAATGTATGTCTGGAATCTCAGAACGTGTTTTTGGGAGATGCATAAGGGCAATGTTAAAGAGTGTCGGTGAAAGGACAGCTCCTTGATGTGTTCCCCGAGCACCGAGCCTGATGTTTGGAAGCGTATGAGGGCTCGGTGTGAGAGTCGCTGTTCGGTTGCTGATGAAGTTTCTTATGTAGTTACACATGTGGCTGCCTACTTGTAGCGTTTGTAGATTATTAAGAATGGCAAACTGTGTTACATTATCAAATGCTTTGGTGAGGTCCACTCTGAGAATGGCGCGTGTATCGCGAATTTTGAATCAAGGATATGGTGCTTTAGCTGTAGGAAAACATCTTGAGTGGCCAACCCGGACGGAAAACAGACATGTAGTTGGGCAGGAGCTCTTGTTCATCCAGAAAGCTGCTTAGTCGTGTATGAATGACATGCTTCAATAATTTTCTGACACAAGAAATGAGGGAAATAGGTCGAAGATTTATGGGGAGAAGCGGTTTGCCTGGTTTTGGTATAAATACCACTTTTGCCTCCTTCCACTCGGCCGGCAAAGTGCCTTGTTGCGAGCATTCCTTAAAGTAATTGGTTAAGGCGGTTGGAGGGGGTGTCTAAGTTGCGCAGTTTTATTGGTTATATCGACTCTGACCCTCGTAGTGAACTTGTTCGCTTTCAAAATGAATGATGGCTTTTCTCTGCTATGCCTGGATATAAGTAGCGAAAAGCAGTGACAACCTCCTGGATCAGAAGAAGTTAATTTCTCCAGTCTTCTGCGCCGTCTGCCAGCAGCTAAACTCTCCTTGGCTTGCATGTCGAGAGCTCTAAGTTCACCGGCGTTCTATAATTCGTTTACAGGAAAGGAAAGGAGCTGCATCCGTACTAGCGGAAGGAAAGAAGCGCCGCCCGACGGCGTTGGAGCGCACTTCTCATAGCGTTGGAGCGCTTGGTCCTCATAGATGACGGCAGATGGGTGATGTCACATCCTTGACGTAACCCTAATTGAGTGACTTAACTATTTTTTGCAGCGACAAGCTTCACTACGAGGGTCAGAGCCGAGCTTCGCGTATGCCGTATGCGGTATGCCGCGATCGAGTGACATTACAGCCAAGGCCAGCTGCGCAGCCCCCTCGCCAAGCTCCGCCGGCGTAACACAGGCATTCCTCGTTAGCAGGATAGTATACTCCTATCCCTGCTATCACCTTCGCCGAAAAGATGAGGACGCAGTTACCAGCATCATCCGTTCGGTGTACAAGGCTGCCACAATACGCTAGCACACGACACCTCCTCCAACTGGGCATTTACAATACTTTTTTCCAACTTATAAGGCTCAAAAGACAGCCCAAATTCATCGCCTCTCCAGGACAAATCACGGCCGTATCATCTTTGACCGGTTAAACGTCAACCCAATAGGCGATCCGCATCCCACAGCCCCCCTCTGGACATGTGTACACATAGCGAGACTGTAGCGCAAAGCAGACAGGACACACGAGAAGAACGAACAACACGAGCGCTAACTTCCAACAATCTTTATTTCAGACATGCAGCACATTTATACGCCAGATAGGAAATCACTTGTGCTGACAGTATCACCGCCGGAGAAAAGAGAGTTCTTTATCGCATAAACTAATAGACGGAGTGCTAACACAAGTCTCTCCGCAAGCATTTATCTTCTCAGCTTCAATTATCATTCGCGTGGTCATGTCAAAATTTCTTGCTAGCACAACTGTTTGTACCAAGTACGGTTTGCAAGTTTTCGATTCAAAGAATATGATCAACAAGAGTACTACCCTTCCCATTCTTGACGTTACGTGCGTGTTCCATTAATCGCTGATTTAGGCACCGTCCTGTCTGTCCGATGTAGTGGCCACCGCCATTGTGTACACAGCCGCCTCATTGTAAAACCGCTACGAAAAAACATGCTCCCTGATCGACACGACGCGCGCAGTCAGCACAAGGCCAGAGCACTTCAACGTACTACCATACCGACGAGCACGCAACATACGTGGACACGGCAAGGCAAGATGCAACTACCTATGTGGTAAAATAGAAGACTGGGCGAGTTGGTATGTATACATTGTAAAACAGCGCAAAAGAACAGGGACGAGAGAACAAAACGTAGAACACGAGCGCTGACTTACAACTGATTTATTGAACATAACTGAGCAATATATAAGAAGAAAACTGGGTGATAAAACCAGAAGTAGTCGACGTCAAACACGGTGTAGGGGGCCGTAAAAGCGATAAGAGCGTGGTGGGTTGATGAGGGTAAAAGACAATGTAATCTAAAAAGAGATGATTGAAGTGAACAGATACATTCGAAAGATGGGAAGCAGTTAATGTGACAAGGTGTAAAGAGCCATAAAAACGATAAAAGTGAAGATTGAAACATGATAAAATTGATAAAATATACAAAAGGATTGGAATGCATAAAATTGACAGGTTACTGCTAAAAACTGATTAAACTTTAACGGCGAGGTTAACGATGGCGATCAAAGTCCTGCAGATAGAAACCTTATTTCTTTGTCGGACAGAAGCACAGACGGAGCACTGACACAGGTGTATTTATTAGTTTTTATGTTAAAAGCCTCAATCACTTCCCTAGTCAGTTGATCAGCGTGATGTCCTATGACTCTGCATTGTTGAAAATCTGGTAGACATTCGCTGCAGTTTTTGATATGGTCTGCGATATGTCCTTTGTCACCTTTTTGCACATCTTTGTTGTGTTCTCGCAAACGATCATTGATGCATCTTCCTGTCTGTCCGATGTATTTGTCACCACATGTTAAGGGGACTGAATAGATGACTTCGTTTTCACATGGGATTAATTGCTTTTTATGATTGGTCCTGCAGGTTCTTACGGTCTTGGTAGGATGGTTGACCCGATGGCAAATGTTAGCCAACTTTTCTGGTGCGGAAAACACTACTTTTACTTTAGCCCGATTCATAATCTTTTTGAGCTTATGGGACAAGCGACCTTCTGTTTCTGATTATCCTTATTATCACGAATCGTGATAATAAGGATAATCAGAAACAGAAGGTCGCAGTCATTCCGTACTGCCACGCCTTGTCCCATAAGCTCAAAAAGATTATGAATCGGGCTAAAGTAAAAGTAGTGTTTTCCGCACCAGAAAAGTTGGCTAACATTTGCCATCGGGTCAACCATCCTACCAAGACCGTAAGAACCTGCAGGACCAATCATAAAAAGCAATTCATCCCATGTGAAAACGAAGTCATTGAAAACGAAGTATTCAATCCCCTTAACATGTGGTGACAAATACATCGGACAGACAAGAAGATGCATCAATGATCGTTTGCGAGAACACAACAAAGATGTGCAAAAAGGTGACAAAGGACATATCGCAGACCATATAAAAAACTGCAGCGAATGTCTACCAGATTTTCAACAATGCAGAGTCATGGGACATCACGCTGATCAACTGACTAGGGAAGTGATTGAGGCTCTTAACATAAAAAATAATAAATACACCTGTGTCAGCGCTCCGTCTGTGCTTCTGTCCGACAAAGAAATAAGGTTTCTATCTGCAGGACTTTGATCGCCATCGTTTAACTCGCCGTTAAAGTTTAATCAGTTTTTAGCAGTAACCTGTCAATTTTATGCATTCCACTCCTTTTGTATATTTTATCAATGTTATCATGTTTCAATCTTCGCTTTTATCGTTTTTATGGTTCTTTACACCTTGTCACATTAACTGCTTCCCATCTTTCGAATGTATCTGTTCACTTCAATCATCTCTTTTTAGATTATATCGTCTTTTACCCTCATCAACCTACCACGCTCTTATCGCTTTTACGGCCCCCTACACCGTGTTTGACGTCGACTACTTCTGGTTTTATCACCCAGTTTTCTTCTTATATATTGCTCACTTATGTTCAATAAATCAGTTGTAAGTCAGCGCTCGTGTTGTACGTTTTGTTCTCTCGTCCCTGTTCTTTTGCGCTGTTTTAGAATGTACCTATGTGGCCATGTGCTATCACGCCGCAATCTACCCTTATCTGTGCTCGCCTCCTCCCCCACAGCAGCGGAAGAAACAGCGATAGCGCTGGCCATCGCTGACCCGCGTACGCGTACAGTTCTCAGTGACTCAAAAAGAGCAATCCTAAATTTCTCGGCAGGCTACATCTGCCTTCCTGCTGCACGCATCCTGCGCGGCTGCACTCCCTACCACAAAATTAACCTAGTCTGGGTACCCGCCCACGCGGGCAACTCTGGAAACGATGGGGCCGACCAACTTGCCCTAGGATTAACAATCCGGGCGGTCGATCTCACGCATCCAGAAGCACTCGCTGAAGCCCCCCAGACTTTCGCCGAAATTACCAATTTTCACAAAGAGACGCGACACCTCTTCCCGCCTCCCCACCCCGACCTCGACCGAGTAAAAGCCACCCTGCTCCGCAGATTACAAACACACTCAATTCTTATTCACTCCAGGCTATCACTAGTTAATAACGGGGAATATGACCCCGCATTTCCAAACTGCAATAACGGAGAACCCGCCCCTCAGGCGCACATCCTCTGGGGACGTGAAAATAACCCGCCCCCAAGGACCCTCCTGCCAGCTCCCTCTGCGAAAAGCTGGCACCAACTCCTTACCAAGCCTGACAAGAACACACAACTTGCACTTATTTCGTAGGCCCGGACTGTCGCCCCACCTGGGGGCCACTAGGGTGCCTCGATGCGCGCCCCAGGGCGCACGCATCGACATAAAAGGAGCCTTCGATAACGAGAGGCATGCAGTAATCATGAAAAGTATACCATTAATATAAACTGTTGAACCAGAGCCTTCCTCTAATCCAAAGCCTTCTTGACAGACCGAACGGCTACGATAGGCATCTGAAACGTAATGTCGGGGAGCTTCATGGCGCCAAACAAGGGAACCCGCAAGGCTCGGTAATATCACCGCTACTATTCATTTTAGCGATGATAGGACTCACAAAAGAGTCGACAAGATAGAGAACATCTCCTACGCAACTTACGCACGACATAACATTATGTACGACCACAAGATCCCTAGCAGAAAACGAAGAGCGGCATCAAAGGGCGATTGACCCCACTGAACAATGCGCCAGGGCCAGAGGACTACTGTGCTCGGCAGAAAAATCAGACTGGCGGAGGGCGGAGGTGGTGAAGGGTGGCTGTTCCTATAGCCATACGGCGCTGGGACATTAAGTCAACGCCGCTTGCGGCGGGGGCTAACCAGCCACTGAATTTTTATCTGTTGTACGCAGTCATATTCAACCCATAACAACATCATTGAATATCCTCTGCTTGGATAATATTTATGAATTTAACTTGTTACAATTAACATATTTCGGTTCGGCAGGTATGGTTAATTTCTTGGTAAAACTTGCATCTCTGGAACACCGCACTGCAATAGTAAACACTAGATGCACTGACACGTGGTCTCTACCACATTTTAGAACAGACTACAAATTACAATCTTTGGCTCATAATCTTCCCATTTTTATCAACGAATATAAAGACACTGTTGGTTTTACTCCTAAGCAGTTGAGAACCTACTTCGTGCAAATATAATCTATCCGTACATGTGTTCTTACTTTAAATAGTATACTCACCTTCGAACTTTCAACCTTGGTTAGCTTCTTTCTTTGATTTTATTATTGATTAACTTCTTATGTTTTGTTTTTATATCTTGCTGCAGTGATGTATGCATTGTATAACACTTTTAGACGTCATAGTAGAATTATTAATCAACTTCTGGAATTTGCTGTTTGCTCCTGCTACGTTATGAGCGGGTTTCCTTAGCCTTTGTCAAGCTGTTTGTAAAGCTTTTAGCTCAGGTGACCATTCACTTGTTGGAAAATAAATTTTATTTGATTTGATTTGATTGCACCAGCCACCGCTTAGGTAGTGAATGACGGCTGTTGCGGCGCGCGTCTTTCTCCCCTCTTCTTTTTCTTTCTTCTCTACTTTCTTCTGTCCGCACGAGGCAGCGGAGGTGGCTCACCTACTGAGCCAGTAGCAGGCCCGTGCATTTGCTTTTCCTTCTTTCTTCTGCCACAACAACAACAACAGTCAGACTACATACGAATCAAGAAAAGAACAAGGAAATACGACTTCCAAATCACTTTGAACTTCGGAAATGAGACAATGCCAAAGAGAACGCAACCCTGAGTACTTGGAACGTGGCTGCAAAGCACAGGGCGCTGTAGCAAAACCATCGCCTCCTTTAAGAATACCACAGATCAAGTCGCCAGAATCGTGCGAAGAGTGAGCGACAAAAAGAAGGGGATAAGAGAGCAGGGCACACTTAGACTCATAGACAGCTTCGTCCCGAGGAGGATAACACACAGCCTACCTTACCGCGAACTAAACAAGCAAAAGGTGCTACAAACTGACACCATAATAAGCAAAGCTTACAAAACGGCGCTAAGACTTCCGATGTCAACACCAACCGAAATGTTAATGGAACTGGGTGCATCGAACTTAGCGACCTGTTCATCCCGCCGCCTCCTACGGCAGCGCGTGTCCGCAAAAATACCACGTGATTCTTAGGGAGGGACGGCTCGCCGTGCCAGGTGGCGCCACAACTTACCCTCATCTAAAACCCCTTGATAATTTGAAAGTTACGCCAACGATTGAACTTTGCCGCCGCCGTGCTACCTCCTCCTCGTCCCTTGCGCGCCCCTTCGCTGAAGGCCGGTTCTCCGCCCGATTTCCTGAGCGACGATTGGTCTCCCTGCCGTTGTCCTTGGAAACCAACGCGCGTCCGGCGTTTTCCTTGTGTTTTCTTTTTCCTTCGCGCCATTTTTCTCCTAGTCTCGGTGAGCGAATATTGCGCGCTGTGCTTTTATTGCAGCGTGCAAGCTCTATGCCGTGCTGTTGCGCGTACAACTGCAGCAAGCGGCCTGAAGATGGTTATGCGGTACTCGTGATACCTCAAGGCAAGCGTGACGGCTTGCGCACGAGTCAATGGATTCACAAGATTAGCCGAAAGAAGTTTATTCCTAGAAAGAACAGAGTTGTTTGTGACGTAAGGTGCCTTTCTCACTCCCCGTAATAACGCGTCACCTGATGCTGCGTTTTTTATTCCTGCTTGCTCCTCAATATTTTTGCGGCGGCAACATGTTCATTGTATAAAAATAAGGTTGTCCTCTGAAGCATGCTGAATATTCTGCGAGGCTCCAAAGCTTCATCCTTTAACACGCTGTCGACTTCTGTAGAGTCAGAAATAGGGCACTATAATCTGCTTTTTGCTGTCAGAGATAACTGGAAAATTACAGCCTCTCGATTGCATTTGTCGAGATTATGCTAGGATCCCTGGCCTCCTTCACTAAAAATCAAAATTCGGGCTTGTAGAGGAGCTAGTCTTTCCAGCTTGTAGTGTGCGTCGGTTACTCGGGAGCAATGAATGCTGGCCCTGAAAAACTATTTGGCAAGTAAACCCGAAGTATTGCTGGTAATCTGCACTAGTTAGGTCTTACGGCATTTTTTTTTCAATTCTTGAATGTGTCTTGCCATGCTTCGACGCACGCGTGGGTTAAAAAGTATGCGTTTGTTTTATCAGGGATACGGCCAATGTGCAGGAGGTGTTCACATGATCACACACGCTTCACTTTAACCATGACTACTAGGCGTTGGCAGGTTACCTTTGCTTTGAAAGCTGGAGCTCTAAAACCGCGATTCCGCGTATTCATTTACTGCGAGAAAAGTTTTCCCATCGATGTCAAATCAGCCGGAATCATTGCATCAATTTTCTGTATTTACGAAATTTAAGCGATCAATAATGATTATAGTTAGGATGTAAAAAATAGGGAAGCATTTTGCGAGCAACAATTCTTAGCACTGTAACATATTACTCATTTCAATTGTATGCAAGAAGATTTTTTTTTCACCTTGCCTGAGTGATTAACTCATCGCTCTCTATGTTCTAGCTACATTTCACAGAAGACCAGTTTGAGCCGCCAATATTACACGAACTCGAAAAAAAAACTGAGGCCCAACGCAGTTCCATCAATTTTCTCTCACCGACCTGTCCTGAAGTAAAGGAAGCCTCCTCGACAGAGACATGAACCTCGCGCTGATAGTAGTCAGTGATTTCTGTGGCTTGCTCTTTTCCCACCTCCATTTATGAGAAAACAAGAAAGTATAAGAAATAAAAGTCAATGTATAGTTGTCTCGTCAGATATTATGAGATAATAGAGATATGACTGACAACGTAAGTCAATGAAAATTGAAGTATATCAATGGGTCATGGGACGGCATCAGATTAAAAAGTGATGGTTATGAATTGTGATAGGTAACGATGGTTGCTGTTACGGATAATAATAGTAAATTATAGTAATAGGCCCGGATAGTGAGGTGTTAGTGTTCGTTGCGGATAGTACAGTTACGATAGGTCACTGGCATTAGTAGTATAGTGATAGATAGGATAGCGATTGTTAATGAATTGGCAGTTATATGCTTTCTCATTTCCGCACGTTGAAGACCTATGTGCACCCTGTAATTCTTTTTATTTGATTGTTGCGTTCAATGAAATCACGCTTTTTTACATAGCGCATGAGGCCGCAGCATGCTTGCCTCAGAACTTCAGTGTGTCGGCAATAGGGCTCACCACTTCTCCCAGTGTACCCTGCTGTCATTTAACCACACGCGAAGTCAGTGAGTGGCCGCCTACTCATAAAATTATTTAATTCCTCCATCAGCATCATATCAAGACTGCCGTGGAAAACCTGTTCCTTACCTCGAAGCGGCAAGGAACAGCTCAAAATTTGGTTTTATACAAAATTAACTAATTAACGCAGATTATCGCGGATCGCTAACTAGCACAGTACCATTACACTTGGCCTAAGCTTGCCAACGGTATACGGTTCGATGTTGCAGCTAAAATTTAGATTTTAATTGCAATTTACTAAATATAAATTAATTTGGCCCAGTAATTGATCAAAATACATGTACAATTAACCAATAATGAAATCTCATGGTTGATCACGTGACATATAATATGCTTAGAGAGATAGCTTGACAGTAGCGAAATAGACTAAGTCCTGCTTCGACCTTCTCTGATCTTGAAGTTCAAAGCACCAGCCTGGATCGTTTTCCGGAGTTTTACCGCGGTGAAAGATTTCACGCTCTAAAAAAACACAGTCAGAGGCAGTACTAGATTAGGTGCACAAAGTAAAAGCTTATCATGTGACTTAAAAAGTGTCTGCAGCACTGAACTCGCCCGAAAGATTTGTTTATCAGTATTCCCCATTCAAACAGTTCAAAGAAGAAACCAATCAATTCATGAACTTTACTTTCGGCATTCTCAATGCTTTTCTCGCAATTTTTCGCAAATTTTCTGCACTCCTGGAGCGCAGACCTGACCCAAAAGCTCGCGCTTCACTCACTGCTGCGACCTGCCGGTGGGCGACAAGGAGAAAAAGCATGTCGTGCGCAGCGCTCGCCGCCGCCGCTCGAGGAGAATGGAGGAAGAAAGCACGGCGCGGAGGAGAGTGTCACTACTTTCAAATTATCAAGGGACTTTACCCTCATCTCGGCGGCGCGCGCGCCGAGATGCGCCGCCGTTCATGCTACCGCGTCGGCTACAGCGCTGCTGTGCGGTCGTGCCTAAGGCTAATAGAGCAGCCTTAAGGCCGGAATACATGCGATGTTTTTTTCCACGATTTCCGCGCGTCGAAAACTGCTGCGCCGACGCGACGCCCAGCTCGAGATACATGGAACGACGAAGCGGCACGAGCGCCGCCGCGGATTCCTCGATGCGAAAGCAAATGCAGCAGCGAGCGGAAATAACCGCAGAGCGAGGTACGTGAGAGAAGCGACGCTGTCCCTTGTGGCAAAATTCCGAAAAGTGCTCATTCTAATGCTACTGTGCTAAATGTAGAAAGCGTACATAGGCGCGCAAGGATTTGGCTCGCTCGAATGAACGAAGATACTTCGGAATGCCCGCTCGGATACCAGCGGCACGGCTTTTTTTTATTTTTACAAATTTCACTCCAGGGAGCAAACAAACACACAGCGATCCGAGAGTAGGTCGTATACTCACAAAAAAGCGACATTCCGTGCTTGATTAAGCGTTTATTTTTGCGATAATCACATTTCTGCGGCCAAACTGCCCCATACCTTGTCAGCCATGGCGGCCATGTTGACAGCGATCGCTCAAACCGGAAATGTCAGCTTTCCGCGCTCCTATTGGCTCGCGTCGACATTGGTTCCGGTTCGAGAGGACGCCGCGCCACCCGCGCGTCAAATATCTGGCAGGGACAGATCGGTGGCGGCGCGCGTTTTTCCTGACGCGGGGCGTCGAGTGCGCGCCGTCGGGCGTAAAACGCTGGTTTGACGCGGCAAAAACGCTCCATGTATTCCGGCCTTTAGTCGTGCCGTGTGTCGGCATCGCGCACCGTACGCTGCTTGATAGTCGCTGTTTTAGTTTACCCTGCAGGTTGAGCGGAACCACTGCAAGGTATAGGCACTTATTAGCCTTGTGTATTTATGTAGTAAACGCTACGAGCGTGTGCCGCGCATTTGTGTAAAGCGGCATCTCGCGCTAGTTGCTAACTGTCCCCATAGACCGTTTAGCGGCATTTTTTCAAAGCTGCAGTTCTGGTATTCGTTAACAAGCTGAGAAAGCGGCTATACTGACTGGTAGGTCCGGCGGTGGCGCTATTTGCTTAGAGATTCTCGTTTCTCGCACAGCCGCAAAACTGAAGACTGCTTGTGCTTGCAACATCGCAGGTTGAAACCGCGCTGCTTTCTGCCAATATAAAACAGAAAGCGCACCTTCAACATATCCTGTTTTGTAATCAGCAGGTTTCGCCCGACTGTTAATCTTTAGAAATGAATGATAAAAAAAAACGAATAATAAGCCATGGCTAGACTCGAGTTTGTGCGCTAGACATTTATTTTATGTCAGCTGGAATGTTCTTACACTTTCCACACCTTGCGTGATTTTGGCTTACAATTGATGACCTTCTGTTTAGCTTGTTTTTCTGCAAGGTTGGAGGTGAAATTCGCCAAAAATGGCCTCGTGAATTTCTGGATAACTAGCTTTAGCAGCGCTATTCTGTGAGGCTCGGTTGTGTCCTTGGAGCACACGAACAGTGGATTCTTTCTCAGCGACGGCAGCACCAGGTCCGCGAACTTCTTAAGTGGCCTTGGCCCCCGAACCAGGACAGGAGCCAAGCTTGATGCAGCTTTTTCGAGGCGGCTGACAAACCCTACAAAGGCCAAAGTAGGATATGACAGCCCTCCGCTGTCCATGTCTGCTATGATGGCAGTAGTGGTCAAATGCGAGGCTGGAGCCCGCAAATTGTTGAGGCAGCCCTCACATTGAATGCAGTCCTGCACGGCTCTGACCAGGAAGCCAGCAATCATGGCCAGCGTGCTGGCTCGAAGGCTTAGTCCAGGGGCGCCTACAAGAATGAAGGTAGATTAGAACGTAATGGCGCTTATTTTTCAAAATTCTACATTGTAGCAGTTCAATTCTAAATAAGTCACTTGCAAGCACAATGATCAACAAATCAGTGATATGCTCTCTTACTTCATGAAATGGATCAGTTTGTAATGGATTCAAAACAGTAATTGCTTTGGTGAAAGCATCCTTCAAAAGGCACTATTCAGGCATTGCTAAGTGTGGAATTAATATGTTTTCCTTTTCGATGAGGCTTCTGCTTTTAATATTCTCGCTCACTGACCCTGATGGTCATTTGGGATCAGTGCTTGAATTTAGCTTTAGGTTATTATGTCTAGTTTCCTGAGGCTCATAGCAAGTGTGAAAGACTGTTGAAGCAGCTAAAGTATGATGGGAGAAAAGCAGTATCCTTAACTCTTGGTATCTGGAAATTTCTGTTTTCGAATCAGTGTTTGGCACCAGGCATTCTAAATTTTTATGCTCAACTTAGAAACAGCAAGCACACATTTAGCAGAGCAATAAGTATTATCGATTGACTCAGCACTTTCTTGCATACTTGGATAGCGTTCCAGTGCAGCAAGATGAGGGACAGCAAGCTTCATGATAGCAGTGTCGGAAGTGGCCTTCACGGGAACAGGAAAGAGTGTTGATGCCTTCCCTAGTGAGCCCACCACACTCCCAACATTGGCACTGGAGGAAGCATGGACGACACCAGTGACCAAGATTTTTTGCAGGGACGATAAGGCTGCATAGGCATCTGTTTGGTCACTTGAAAACTTTGCTGTCAGCACAAAATGAAATCCCGATTTCAAGAGGAACCTTGTGCATAGCACTGTTGACATGGTTGTCACTCTCAGTGCCTCATAGGTCTCTTTAGATAGGAACTCCCTCTTATATGTTATGGCTTCTTTCCATTCTCTGAAGTAGTTGAGAAAGTCATTCTCTAACCACGAAAGCCTGAAAAAAAAATTGTTGAGTAGTAAATTAGTGCATGTCACAAGAGAAATGGCAATAGACTTTTCAGTAGCCACAATAAAGAAATGTGCTTTCCATAGGCCTTAGGCTGGAAGTTGGGGTTCGTTCAACTATAAAACGTTATGCTTCTCATAGTAAAATAAGGTCAGCATCAGGGCAGCCAGTCACATACCTCTCGTCATCTGCACTATAAAATGGCATCCTCAAGGCATCTCTGCTGATCCAGTGAAGGGCAGTGCTCGTAATATTATGAAGCACAAACCATTTGTGCACCAATTCCATGAATTCCACGGTTAGAAGGCAATTCTGGAAGCCCGGAGCTCCAGGGCTTTGCCCATGTTGTTGCAAAAATCTCAGAGCTGTGGTGACCTAAATGAGAACAAAAATTATTTGTTCATTCTTCTAAATAACTAATTAACATCTGTAATAGTATATGCCTGCATAATTTACCTGCGGTGAAAAAACTTATACAGCCCTGCAGACATTCATTTTTTGAAAATTTGTTGGCCACAGGTGCTTCTTGGTTAGGCACCTTACCAATTTGAAAGCACCCTGTTTTTCCTGGATTTTGTACAGCAGTCTGTGAGAAGGCAAAATGTTAGTGAAGCAAAATATGAATGGTTAAAGCAGAAAAGTTGTCATTGTACCTTAGGAAGTCTGGAAGGATAAACTTTCCATTTCTCCTGAACAGTCTCTTCACCTCGAGGAACTGGAACCTAATGTTTTTCAGTATATGACAATAGTCAAAAGATAAAAACAGTTCACGGTCCGGATCCAGAGGGTGCCTGGAAAAAAATTACATTCCCGGACATTAGTCCAGCTTAAAGAAAAATCAATAAATTATAAAGCGGTATGGTATGACAAATACCATACGTCACTTTGGTGAAACTTCTAAAGGATTTTTACAATGAAAGTGTGTACAGGTTTTAACAACCATTACTTACTCAACAACAGGTTGTATAGGGCCACCCGACAGGTTGGAGAAAAACTTCGAGTTGGACTTGTGGTTATCCCCTACAAGGCGTCCAACTCTGAAACCTGCCTCTTCCACGCAATGTATTACCTTTACGGCAAGGAGCTGAAGCTGCTCCCTGTCAGTGCCTTTGTGAAGTAGTACCCAACTGGGAGCCTAAAGAAACATTTGCATTTACAAATAAGGCTTGAGACACATTTTTGTTTTGGTTTAGGTAAGCAACTGCTAAAATGGATATAATATAAAAATATACCTGTAGTGGGTAGACAATCATACAAATACAAAGCGTAACAGATGAGTTGCCAGCTGATCTTGCAGTCCAAAGTCTGCTTCTGCACCTCCCAGGTCAACAAAGCCATGAACAGCATCTGATTGCTTTTGGTAGGTGGTGGGTTGCTTGAGAGACATTTCGTCCATCACCAGAGAGCCAAAGCGTGCCTAAAGACATTAATTTTCAAATATGAGTTAACTCTTTTGATAAAAAAGATTAAATATTTCACCTGCTCAGAATGGAGCTTTGCCTCCATGTGAAGCCGTTGCTTGATAAGCGACGACACCACTTCTCCGGTGCATGCCCCAATAAATCTCTTCAACGTTGAGCGGCTTGGCAGCGATAGAACCCCAGTTTCTCGAAGCAGGTTGTATGCAGATGGGGATTTTGCATGCCAAACAACACCATTCCGGATAGTTTCCTCGCGCCAGCGGCCCTTTGGCTTGCTCAAAAAAGATAGCTGTTCCTGGAGGAAGAGAGCCTTCGCGTCGTGCTCTTCGACCTTTTCCTGGGAGAATATGACATATGTAAAAAACATTTTCAGAATAAACTGAGTACTCAAGTTATTTCTTAGTACCATACATCGCTGAAGAATTGTTAAGTTTGATTTCTTCATTATGGCTTCTGTCTTTTTGGCCTGCTGTCTAAGCACAGAAACCTCCGCTTGCAGCTCATCTCTCTTTCTTAAGAGTCTGTGGCATTTCCTTTTTAGTGTGCTCACTTGTTTCATCAGTTTCGTCATGCGTGTAAATGTTAACCTAGTTTGCACTACTGCATTTTTTGATGTGGATGTGGGCTTAGGGGCAATGTCGTGGGAGGAGTCCAAAGTCATGCGCTAAAGTGATGCGCCTTGTGTGGGGCACTCCAGAGAGACACTTTGAAGATCTTCGACTTGAGGTTCAGGGCTGTTAGCTGCTGGCATCGTAGTGAGCGGTGGTATCAAAGAGGCTGCTGGAATGTCTGCGGCAGTGAGACGATGTCCAGCTGGAGAGCCATCCGTTATACTCGCATCCTGCCTGAAACAT
Organism: Amblyomma maculatum; assembly: GCF_055883805.1. Classification (NCBI taxonomy): domain Eukaryota; kingdom Metazoa; phylum Arthropoda; class Arachnida; order Ixodida; family Ixodidae; genus Amblyomma; species Amblyomma maculatum. The sequence goes on along the minus strand of NC_139352.1, from coordinate 115,708,586 downwards.
GAACGTTATGTGCATCTTTAGATTTGGAATGCAATTAGTGAAAGAAAACAAAATTATTTGTTTTCTGTTGTATTATTAAATCTTACTGAATCGAACAAAGATTTTTTTTTAAGGAAAATTGGTAAATATAGCACTTACCTCCCTACCTTTGCACCTCTCCCTGTGGGCGAAGCTGGTTTTGCAGCTTAACGCTTCACAGTACGCCTCTCCTTTTTCGCCTTCTGCTGAAGGTAGGTAGGGTACAGGGGGAAAACCGACGGCACAGCGTCAGGCTTCAACTTCTTATTCTTAATACCTTCTTTAAAATCACCTGCAGTGAAGTTAAAGCTGCACACTTTACTGCGGTCACTTGGGGTCCATGGACTTCTTCCAGGCCCTGCAAATTTTCGTCATTCTGATGAGAGCGCGAAAACAGAGCTTGGACAGAAGCCCTAAGGGAGCACACCTCTCAAGTATGAAATTTCGCAATTCAGAATATAAACGGAAAAAATGAGCTGAGGGTAAACATATCTGACACAAAACGGATCCATTTAATGAAGCGTGTGCCCTGCCAAGAGCCAGCATTTCAATGGTAATTTTAGCTTTCACAGCCATGCGAATGTATCAGTGGTTGCCATAACTTACCTTTTGCTTGTCGAGAGATTCTTTTGAGCCACTGGTTCCGCAGTTTCATGACGGGAAACTCCTGGAAGGATATTCCCTTCGCGGTGCGCCCACTCGATTTACACAAAGCAACACAGCAATATACCATCGTGGGCGATGGTGCATTGGTGCCCTACGAAAGCTAAATGCTGCTCCCACTAATAAAATGTCCGACTCGTAGGCTGGAACGAAGAAATATTGCTTAAAGCATGGTGTAAAGGCGCACACGAACACACGAGAAACACAACAACACGCGCCCGGCGCGGCGTGGAATAGGGGTAAGTTGTGGCGCCACGGAAGGCTGCGGCGCTCAGGCGAACTAAACCAGCCACAAGAAATCGGCGGCTATGGAGGTGGCGCCGATGAGCAGGTCGCCAAGTAAGGTCGTGAACTGGGTGTATCGAACGACTTCGACAAGCTGCGAGAAGCTCAAATGGACTGACTCACCCAAACAAGAACGGGAAGACGCCTAATTGAGAAATTAGGCATACCCATGGCCACACACAAGACAAAGAACCGATTAAGAACAAAAACAGAAAAAAACGTAAAGGTACGGCCCATACCCAGAGACATGGACCCCAATATGCACCATGACAGAAGACAGGCCAGAGTCCAAGCACCCAACAGGGAATTCATCGACAATCCCAGCACAGTCTACACGGACAGAGCAAAGTACCGTTATCAAAGCAAATCGGTCACCGTAGTAACGGACGCTGGAAGTAAGGAAATATGTAGCTCAACAATAAACAATCCAAGCATAGAGGCAGCTGAAGAAGCTGTGATGCAACGGGACAGAAACTCACTATAGTGACGGACTCCAAACACGCGTGCCGAAATTACCCAAGGGGCAGAATTCACAGAATCACCAATCGTATCCTACAAACGACGATAAGACATATAACTAACACTAAACACAGTATAGTATGGGTTCCAGGACACGAGGAGATAAGCAGCAACGAGGTTAGCTCGAGGATACATCGACCGAGCGGACTCAGCACTCTGCACCATTGTAACCTTTGACCCTGTTATCCCCAAGCACGCATATATACTAGATCATTACAGAGGCCAGCGAACACGCTACCCAGCCCCACACAAAAGGTTAACCCAAGAGGAGACACTAGACTGGCGCAATTACAAACCGGCACTTATTCACTCCTACACAAATTAGACAAGATTTTCCCTAAGTCATATGAAGATGAATGTCCATAGTGTCATGGTACACCGACACTCGAGCACATCACATGGACCTGTCCTGAGGCAGACTTGGACCCCAAAATATAAACCCCAGTGTGACGCAGTGGGAGCCACAATGTCAGCTGTGAAGTGCGGCATCTTGGACCGAGGATCGACCATGGCGCAGAAGGGACCAGCAACGGTTACAAACGCATCGAATCTGTAGAAAATAATAGGTTTTTCATCCATACAAGGTACGACATACTACACTGCTCTTGATGAAATGGTTAATTTAAAGGCACGACATACTACATCACTGATGACGTCATCATTTATTTAAAAGTACGACATACTACGCCACTGATGACGTCATCAAACTAAAGCTTTACGGACGGACGGACACCGTCGTAGCCGCGAGCATGAGCCTTTAAAGGCTTTCGCCTTAAACATATCTTGGCTTTAATACGTGCTTGTATAAAGGAATGTGAAAGTTGCAGTGGCTTAGCTCGGCAATTGCACGATATACATGGCGAGAGGCACTTTTCCCTGGCTGGGCTTGATGTGATTATGTATGTTTAGCAATGAGAGACATTTAGTATACCCATCTTTTATTCATTTTGCTCAACAGAGATGAAGACTATCAAATGATGTGTGAAGTAGCATGTAGCAGTCTCAATTTTGCCTATGCTGTCTCCAAGCTCCAAAGCAAAGTCTCCAAACGCAGTCTCATGCATTGGATTACTCACCGTTGTCAAGTTCATTTGGTGTCACAATCTCTCGCACATAGACATGTGTCCCAACGGAGTGTTCACAAAGTCTACTTCAAATTTCCTGGTGGCAGAGGCACATTCGGAACTCGAATCGAGTGATTTCATACGACGTGCCTTCAGATTCTCTTCTGTTGGTTCCCGTTCCATATGCCCCACCTCCGTGGTTATGCTCCAGATATTCTGGCATCACCGTTTGGCAAGCCGTTCCTCTGTCTGTTCGGGCGTCTCCACTGCTCTCTTCGCCTTATTGCGCTTATTCTCTCTTTGCTGGTGCTATGCAACGCATTTGAAGCGAAAAGCTTCACTACGAGAGTCGTTGTTGTTGTGGCTGTAGGAAGAAATAAAAGACTTGCTCTTGGCTCTGTAGTCAAGCCACCTCCGCTGCCTCGTGCGGACAGAAGAAAGAAAGTAAAGAAGAGATAAAAAGAGGAGGGAGAGAAAGACGCGCGCCGGTACAGCCGTCGTCCCACGCCTAAGCGATGGTGAATCCAATGACGGCCTACAACAGATAAAATTCGGTGGCAGGCTAGCCCCCGCCGCAATCGGTGGTGACCTACCTATCCCAGCCCCATTAGCGCTAGGACCATCCACCCTCCAGCCTCCCACTACGAGGGTTAGAGCCGAGCTTCGCGTTGTTGTTGTGGCTGTAGGAAAAAGAAAACAATTTACAGTGGCTTAGCTGTAGTCAAGCCTAGGAGATTACGAAAGCAAGAAGCGAAGTGTCTCCAATGGAAGACGATACCACATGTTAGGGTGCCTCAATGCGCGCGCACTCGCGCCCTCGAAGGGTGGAGCCAACTCCGCCATATTTTGGCCCACCCTTCTCATAGCGCTTCAGGAGTGTTCGTGTTATCTGCAATCCCAATCTTGAACGCGTGCCAAGGAATGCCACGCGACAGCAGCGATGGCGTAGCATCCAAACGCACACTTCTTGGAGAAAGTGTGAGATACTGCGCCTTTCCTCCAGAAGTCTCATCTTGTCTAGCGTTCCTGCCATATGCAATCCCAAACTTGAACGAGCGCAGAGGAACGCCTTGCGACAGCCGTAAAAGCGAGACACACTTGCGTGGGCTCAAATATGGAGGCGCAGAGGCGGCACCGAGCCTTTCAAAGAATTCCCCACCCTCCGGAGCGGCGGAGGGGGGCGCGCGCATCGAGGCATCCTACCACTTGTTAGACTATAGCGCACCTAGTGGGAGAAGCTCAAAATGACCGGCGGGGCTACGAGCTATGCTACGCTGAATAGCCGACTTGATAGCCCAGCTCTCGCGCTGGTAAAACGTCAGTAGTCTCGTGGTGTGAAGCGTAACTACCGGACCACGATACGATGAAGACTCGAAACCTGGCGTAGTATTGCTTCCGCAATACTGCTACTATAGAGGCTAGAACATTTGATACTAGCCTCTGTACTGCTACTGGCTGTGTAGCTGAGCCACCTCCGCTGCCTTTAAAACTGATTTAAACTGATTTATTTATAGGAAGGGAAAGGCGCGGTAACTGTCTCACTCGTGTTTCTGTGGACACCGCAACCGCGCCGTAAGGGAAGGGAGGAAGATGGGAGTGAAAGTGGAAAGAGAGAAAGAGGCGCCGTAGTGGAGGGCTACGGAGTAATTTCGACCACCTGGGGATCATTAACGGGATATCCCCGCGGAGATTTCGACCACCTGGGGATCTCCGCTGCCTTGTGCGGACACAAGCGAGAAAGTAGAGAAGAAAGAAAATGAAGAGGAAGAGAAAGACGCGCACCGCAACAGCCGTCGTCCACCACCTAAGCGGTGGCAGGTGCAATGAAGGACTACAACAGAAAAATTTGGTGTCTGGCTAGCCTCGCCGCAAGCGGCGTTGACCTACCGTCCCAGCCCCGTATGGCCAGGAACAGCCACGCTTCACCACCTCCCTTCCCACCCCCGAGCTTCGCGTATGCCGTATGCGGTATGCCACGACCGAGTGACGTCACAGCCAAGGCCAGCGATGCCGTCACCATGTGGCGGCTACGGACGTCTCGAAACGTCTAACCATTACCATTGGTTAGTAATAGGTAGCTATGACGCACTTCCTGAGTACTAGTTAATGTCTGATTAGTGTTAGTTAAACGCCCCTTAACTAGTAGGTGATGGTTAGGGATAGTTACGATAACCTCCAAATGTATGGGTTCCTATGGGCATCTGAAACGCCGGCAAAGCTTGGCGAGGGTGCTGCGCAGCTGGCCTTAGCTGTGACATCACTCGGTTGTGCCATGCGCATACGGCATACCACCCCCGAGCTTCGCGTATACCGTATGCCGTATGCGGTGGGTCGTGACACACCGCAGGACCAAGTACCGAGAACTGGGACGCTGGGCTTGGCCTGCCGCGCTACCGGGTACTCGGACGCCTGAGCTTGAACAGGGCCGCTGGTCTCTCCCCCAGCCGCTGGTCTCTGTCACCTCAACTAGACTTTAAACATCGTCGGATTCGCCTGCACCGGCGTCGAGTCCACGACTTGGTCAAGTCATAGTTGGACGACATTTTGGACCTGTCACGTTAGCTCTTAAACTAAGATGTATGCGTGCGTGATCCGTGATCCGTTAATGGTCAAGAAAAGGAAAGCGCGCGTGCGTCCGTGAATCTGATATGATACCTGCCCAGAGCTCCTGAACGGACCTGGGCCCACAATTAACATCACAATCGCATTCCTCTGCCTGTATAGTTCTCTAGTATAGGCGAGTATGCCTCGGGTGCTGGGAAAAGTTCCGCGGACTCGTCGGATGCTCGGTACGTAGAGCGTGCTCGAGCTATCCTGTCGGCCTCTCAGTTCCCTGTCACACAAGCGGAATTATGAGCAGCGCTTCACGATCCACGGCGTGGCACAGAATATAAGTACTCATTCTCTGCCATGCCGCGGATCGTGAAGAGACCCTACAGGAATCGATAGCAACGCTTTTTCCGCCACCACTGTATCGTTCTTTATACATTGGCCTTAAGAGTCATGATGTGCTAAAGAGGGTGAGCAAAATGAAGACTTCTCCTTGCACGAAAACAGTGTTCTTCAAATTACACACCGAAGCTCTACCTGTTAACACATGGCTCCATAGGAAAATATTTTTGTATCTTCTGTAAACTGCGATCTGTGTGATGTGCCTTACACAATTGAGCACTGTTTCATTAATTGCAAAGACGCAATTCTCTTTTGGGACGTGCTGCAAAGGACTCTAAAGAAACACTTTAAATTCGTACAGTCTGCGGTATCTTGCTGTTACACAATCGCTGTTACACAATCGGATTACGAACCATATGACATGTTTTTCCTTCTTGGACCTCAGAGTTTGTGGAAGACACGCATGTTGGAAGACACGCAGACACGCACCTGGACTTCATTTCAGCAGAATAATGCTGCAACTGAAGGACATTTATGATGCAAATGACTTTCAACCTGATTGGTTCCCGCTTATGACACGGTATTTATCTTTGCCTGCCTTTTAGTGGTGGTTTCTTTTGTGCAGCTCAGCAAGGGATGAGCGCTTTGTAAATAGTTTGTGTACATAACCGTTTCTGTCCATAACCACGTGTAATAAACACCATGTCAGAAAAAAAAAAAAAATCCGCGGCGCGGCACAGCGGTAAAGCGCTCGTCTGGGGATCCAAGGAACAGCTTTTCGATTCCCGGATGGATACAAATGTTATTCTATTGAGAAGTCGCACACCTCTTAAGCGTTGCTAGGCAACGCCGGCAGAGCTTGTTGAGGGGGCTGCGAATTTGGCCTTCGCTGTGACGTCACGGACTACGCGAAGCTCGCCTTCCACGGAGCGACTTTCTCTCCCTATTCTTTTTCTTTCTTCTCTATTATCTCTTCTGTCCGCACGAGGCAGCGGAGGTGGCTTAGCTGCAGAGTCAGTAGCAGGCCCGTGCATTTTCTTTCCTTCTTCCTACAGCCACAACAACAACAACCCTCGTAGTGAAGCTTTCCGCTTCAAACACCTGCGCCTCTACTAGTGACGTCACTAGGCGAGCTCGTGCATGCGCAGATGTGGCTAAACGCGATCACACGCAAGCCAGACCTGGTGTTTAGCTTATAGTGAAGCGTTTCGCTTCAACATAAGGGGACAGGCTAGCCCCCACCGCAAGCGGCAGTTCCTGGCCCTACGGGCCGACGGCCTACAACAGATAATATTGCCACAAAACGTTCAAAACTGTATTTGTTGTTTAACAGCCGCCGGCATGCGGTCTTATCACTGTGATTCTGGCAAGCGTATCAATTCTGTATCCCGTGTTTGTTCATGCTTGTTGTCGCAATACGACGCGTTATCGTTTTCTTTGCCGCGAACGATGCGCCGAGATCTGTCTCAAAGATTCCGATTACTTGCGTATGTTTCTACAATGTTCCAGTTCGTGCTAGTAGCAGTTAGCAATGATATCTAGATTGTGCAATGTAAATCTAGATTGTTCTGAGCAGCCTTTAAATTGAGATTTGACAAGTGTGACAGGCATTTTTTTTGTTCAACGATCGACGAGCACGTTTGTTGCTATCGCCGCCGCCGAGTTGCTTAGTTCTTTTACGGGCGAAAGACAGCCTAATAGAGACTTCATTAACATTTCTTTTTGGGCGAGTTGGTTCATTTTTGGAAAACTTTGAAAGAGCACAAACACACACGACCACTAAGGACAACAGAAGCGGCGCTTGTGTCTCGTCTCTTGTCCTTAGTGGTCGTGTGTGTTCGCGCTCTTTCAAAGCTTTCCAAAAAAGCCTAATAGAGAGTTAATTCAGTACCATAAAGCCTGTGTCTTCTTTTCATGTCTACGGCCTTGTCACCACTACGTGACATCTAGTGGAGGTGCTGCCTTTAAATCCTTCAAGAAAAGACCCCTTGCAGCCTTGTTCCTGCAGCCCAGGGGGACCAACCTACAGGTCACCGAGTCAGCCGCCAACTCCAAGGCCTACAACCCGAACACGGTCTGCTGCCTTACGCCGTTCGACTCCGGAAGGCATAAACTTTGCAAAATGGCCCCGTCAACAGCACCAGTCGTCTTCGTGCAGCCCCGGGAGCCCCCCATCGTCCAAGGATTGCCCAGTAAAGATGCAGAAGACCGGATGGACCTTTTCGACCGTGTAGGTCTCGCCTGATGGGGCTGGGGCAGGTGGGTCACCGCCGCTTGAGGCGGGGGCTTGCCTGCCACCGAATTTTAACGCGGTAGCGTTAAGGAGCTCGTGTCGCAGAAAAGCCGGTGTCGTCGGCGGCGTTGGCCATGAGCGATAAATCCCGGACTTCATATATAAAAAGCAACTTCCAAGATGGGCTGGGTGGGAATGGAACCAGGGTCTCCAGAGTGTGAGACGGAGACGCTACCACTCAGCCACGAGTTCGATGCTTGAAAGCGGTACAAAAGCGCTTCTAGTGAATGCGGTGTTGCCTTAAAAACGTGCCGTAGAACGTTATAATGCGGTGTATATCGGTAATTATGAGCATGTTACTTACAGAAGGCGCAGTTACACGAGTAGCGAAGTGCGTTTCCGCTACAGTTCTTCTGCGCTCTGCGCACATGCAGAGCCATCTTGCGGCAAACACAGAACCCCTTCTCGCAATTTGCGGTGCTGCCCCAACACGTGGCGCGCCACTCGCCCCTGACGTTTCGCCGTGCACCCTCACAGGTTGTAGAATCAAGCGTATTTCCTTTCTTTAGATCACTATCTTCGCTCACCCGCTTCTCCCCTTCGGGCCGCGCGGGTACCGGTGCGAGGATGCCCCAATACCCTTGCGTTTAATAAGCTTTCTCGCTCTCTCCCCTTCCAACATCCAGCGTGCGTCACTCGAACAGTGGTGTTTAGGCGACGCGGCTCCTCTTTCCGCTCGCAGCGCGATTGCTAGGTGCAGCGTCTGATGCCGGACGCCTCTGACGTGATCGCTGCGCTGTAGCGCTTCTGCTGGGAAAGTGTCCCCTGCGATGTGTGCAGAGCTGCTTCCGAGGAATCATGCTTCTGCGTGGTGCTCCCAAGCGAGATAGAGGACGATCCCATCAAGGCGTCAGCCCCATGATCGCGTCCGCCTTCATGGCGCGTCGCTGCCCGTCTTTCTCCCTCCGAGGCACCGAGTTCTTTGGTTCGTTCCGCTTGCTCAGGCGCACGTTTCGTTCCCCGCCGAACGCTGTGTGACTCAAGAGCATACCGAGCGAATGAGTGGGCGGTGCGAACGAGGTGCAATAAGGCTATCGCGTTCCACTCTTGAAGGCGAAGCTTAAGCGTCCTCCAATTTTTTATATTATTTCCTAAAGTATAATAATAGGATCACAGGAAAGGAAAGGCGCAGTATCTGTCATAAATGTTCTGTGGACACCTAACCCGCGCCTTAAGGGAAGGGAAGAAGGTGGAGTGAAAGCGGAAGGAGAGAAAGGGATGCCGTAATGGAGGGCTAAGGAGTAATTTCAACCACCGGGGGATCTTTAACGTGCGCTGACATTGCACAGAACACGGATGCCTCTTTTTAAAGCGGTAGCGTTAAGGAGCTCGTGTCGCAGAAAAGCCGGTGTCGTCGGCGTCCAGTGAGCAATAAATCCCGGCATGCACTTCATAAATAAACATGCACTTCATAAATAAAAAGCAAGTTCCAAGATGGGCTGGGTGGGAATCGAACCAGGGTCTCCGGAGTGTGAGACGCTACCACTCAGCCACGAGTTCGATGCTTGAAAGCGGTACAAAAGCGCTTCTAGTGAATGCGGTGTTGCCTTAGAAACATGCCGTAGAACGTTATACTGCAGTGTATAAAGGTGATTATGAGCATGTTACTTACAGAAGTCGCAATTCCACGATTAGCGAAGTATGTTTCCGCTACATTTCTTCTGCGCTCTGCGCACATGCAGAGCCATCTTGCGGCAAACACAGAAAAACCCCTCCTCGCAATGTGCGGCGCTGCCCCGACACGTAGCGCGCCACTCGCCCCTGACGTTTCGCCGTGCACCCTCACAGGTTGTAGAATCAAGCGTCTTTCCTTTCTTTAGATCACTGGGCCGCGCGGGTACCTGTGCGAGGATGCCCCAATACCCTTGCGTTTAGTAAGTTTTCTCGACGAGGTGCAATAACGCTATCGCGTTCCACTCTTGAAGGCGAAGCTTAAGCGTCCTCCAAATTTTTCTCGCATCCATCGAAACGCAGCCGCCGGCGGTCGGGATCGAACCCTAGTACTCGGGCACAGTAGTCGGGCATCTTAACCACTGCACTACCGCGGCAGGGCACAATCGGCCCAGGAAATGAAAATTTGTCTATTTTGCAGTCCTTTGTCTCAAAAAAAAGTTTGTGGTAGAGCGACAATATTTCCACACTATGTTCTCAGCATATTTATCTATCAAGCTGCGAAAGCTTATATTTATATATCGTTTTAATTAGAACGTATGATTGCACTAATTTCAAGAAAACAGCGAGCAATGAAAATTTCTGAAGACAACAAATTTTTTTTTGTCTTAAACTTTGTCCACCTATTCTCCTTTACTTCAGCTTTCAAATTCATTGAAAACTTATTGCATAATTTCGTAACGCCCTTGCGCAAGTCTCAGCGCACGACGCAGGTTTCAAGATTCTACGACATCTGTTTATCGCACACTATTTTCTAACTATGGCATAATATTGCATTTAGTCATTTATGTATCCACGTTGCAAATTAGCTGGCAGACACCGCAGTGAATGATTCGGAAATTTTTACGCGTGCCGTTCCTGATGCTTTTGTGGCATCGGGCAGCACAGAGATGTTTTTCGAATTTTACCTTCACCAAAACACGGATTACACAAAAATACGATAAAGTGCAATGAGCAAGCAACATATTCCAAATATTATTAGTGAAATGAAGAAATTGTGAAGGTCATGAAGAACTGCCTCATTAAAACAATGTTTCTTGGTTGCGATCGTTTATCATTCTGACGACGCACATTACCTTCATTCCTGCGCAAAGTTTCTTTGTTTCTTTTAGGCAGTCCAGGCTATGCGTGCCGGCATAAAGTACGAACAGCAGATCGAACGCGCGGCAAAATACACAGTCTGACCGTGTGGATGCCGTCATCTGAGATAGGCACGCGCATCCGGGTACAGATACCTTTTTTTTTTTGTGCTCGATACTGCGCTCTGCCACTGGAGCGCCACGTTCATCCTGATACCATCTGGCCAGCGCTGTTTCTCATGTGGCAACGGCTGTCGCACCCGCGAGGGTGAAGTGGGCGCTCAAACCCCTCCGACAGCTCTTTAATCTTGCTTCTTTCACCGCCGTGTTATCGGCGTCTGGTTGCCGTGCGAACAAGGGGCGTATAGAATAGCGAAGCTCCATTGCACATGCGTCGAACAGCTTGAGGCATTGGACCGGTCATGAAGCTGCTCTTTAATTGGCCAGACGAGGCAACAATCCGCTAGAAGCGTGTCCGGTGCCCGCTCCGGAGCGGCGAGCGCAGCGTGTCGTCTGCTCGAGCAGACGACGCGTCTCTGTTTGCTCGGAAATAAAGTTATTTGTTTAGTCAGCGTTACGCAAGTTTCTGCCTACTCAGAAGTCGGGGTGTATATATCGAAAAATAAATATCTAAGGGTTGGGACCTTTTAATGCTGATTTGAGGGGGAAATTATCTGGGCGCGCGTCGGTGCTCCATAGGCACGCCAGCAGAACCGGCGGAGAGGATGGCCCCCAGAACACGTGCTGCCCCTGGCGGCTGCCCTCTCTTCCGGTCACACAAAGCGGCAGCGCGCTCGCTGCAGCGCGGCCGCCCCGTCGGAGCACCTCTCTTTCTTCCACCGTGGTGGAGGGCTACGGAATAATTTCGATCATCTGCGGATCTTTAACGTGCGCTGACATCGCACAGCACATGGCTAGAATTTCTCTGTGTTTGGTTAACTCTCTCTTTTTGGACAGGGAGTAGTCTGCCTGCGCTGGCGCCCAGTGGGTGAATCCTCGGGCAACCTCGTTAGCGATCTCGTTGCGGGTGGCCATTAGGTCGTTGGGTACGTTCTCCTTGCCTGTTCGCAGAATTTTGCTGGCCGCTTTGAACACCTTAAGGTTGGCATAGGCTTTGATTGCTGTTTTATAATCTGTGATGTTTATTCTGCTTGATGAAATTGTGATCGCCAGGCAAAGCGCCGCCTTCTCTGCCTCCTCTGGTGGAGAGCGTCTTAGGCTGCAGCTCTAAATTAACTCGCCTTTGTCGCTGACTACTACCACAACTTAGTGTCCTTCTGTGTACTCTGTCGCATCAGTGTACCCTACCCCTTGTTTTTGGAGGAGGGAGCTTTGGAGTCTTTGATATCGGCTGCTCCTGCGTTCCTCGTTGTGTATGAAGTGCATGTTTCTTGGGATGGGGGTATTCTTAACTTGCTGACAATTTCTTTGGGGATGGCGGTTATCCCCTCTCGCGATTATGGGTTTTCGTAGCCCCTCATCTAAGGATGGATCTGCTCGTATTGCTGCCAGTTAGTCTAATATATTCGGCTGTGAGTTTCGCCTGGATGTTTGACACTCCTAGGTTAAGGATCGTCTCGGTTGATGTGCACGCTGGAACACCTAGGGCTGTTTTGACACCTTTTCTGATGAAGATGTCTACCGTGTATCTCTCTGTTTTAGTTCTTTAAGTACGGGATAGCGTCGGTGAGCCGGCTAATGATGAAAGAGTGGACAAGCCTAAGTAGGTTCGCCTCCTTCATCCCCGCGTTTTTGTTTGCTATCCTTTTGAAAAGCCTGCAAGTTTGGTTGGTCCTGGCTTCTGGTTTGGCTTGGTTTGGTTTGTGGGGTTTAACGTCCCAAAGCGACTGAGGCTATGGAGACGCCGTAGGGGAGGATTCCGGAAATTTCGACCACCTGGGGATCTTTAACGTGCGCTGACATCGCGCAGCACACGGACGCCTCTTCATTTCGGCTCCATAGTCTGTTTATTGTTTCTGTGTTTCTTCCATTTTGTTGTATCCACATACCCAGTGTCCTGATCTTGTCCACCCTTGGTACCGGACAGTTGTTGACCAGGAGCTGGATATTAACCTGCTGCTTGCTTATGATTAGCATCTCCGATTTTTCCGGCGAGCATTTTAACCCTATGGATCTCAGATAGCTTTCGGTTTCCCAGATTGCCCTTTGTAGGGTGTCTTCCATCCGGCCATCGCTCCCCCTTCTGTCGTCCCAAAGGGTGAGGTAGTCAGCATAGGGAGTGTGAAAGAGGCCGTCTATATTTCTGATTCATTCTGGAAGCCGGATCATTGCAATGTTAAAAAAGGTAGGGGACAGCACCGATCCCTGCGGTGTCCCTCTGTTGCCTATCTTAATGTTATCTCTCGTTGTGACCCACATTTCTACATTCAGGGTTCTGTCTGTAAGGAAGTTTTTGATATAGTTGTATAGCTTTCTTCCTAAATTTAGACAACTGAGGCGTAACAGGGTCGCTTGGTGTTTGATGCTGTTAAACGCTTTGCTGATGTCCAGTCCCATTAGGCCTCGTTTCGAGTACTTGTTCTTTGATTTGTAACATGACGTCGTTTGTAGATAGCCGTATCAATCCAAGCATGCTGTCTTTTTAGAGTTGCTTACTTTCTCAGTATCCGCTGAGCCTATTCTGTATGACGTGCTTCATGCGCTTGCCAACACAGGAAATTAACGATATTGGCCTAAGGCTTTCTAGTTTGAGTTCTTTTCCTGAATTGGGAATGAGGACTAGATTTGCATTCTTCCACTCTCCGGGTATCTCTCACCGTTCCGAACACTTTTGAATGCGTGTGTTTGATGTGGATTGGGAAATAGGATCGGGCTTTGATTAGTGCGCGGCTATATAAAATTTTCTTGCTCGTTTCCGCTATATGATAATGAAATTTTAGGTGATGGTCAATTACAACACCTAGAAACGAAATTCGGTCTTACGACGTGACGGCAGTGGAACTGAAGTATAGTAGTGGTGAGACGGGCAATGGCTTCTGAGGAGGATGGAAAATCTGAAAGCAAGTCTTAGTAACATTCACAGTCAGGCGGTTAATGTGGCACCAATGCATCAGCTCTGAAGTGAAACTCTGGCCTTCATCTGTGACCATCTCTTGTAGAAGGCCTACCCGGGAAAGCATTTCCAACAATGCGTCCGCGATGCTCGCCGCGTCAATAGCAGGAAGTGCCATGTCATCTGGGTAACGTGTAGCGAAGTCAACGAGAATAAGCGAGTAGCTGTTTCCTTTTTTGATGTCGGTGAAAGTGCACCTAATAAATCAACTGCTACCCGTTGGAACAGTGTCGTAATCGGAGGTGTGTTGCTCAAAGAGACCACGCCGACGTTGACTTTGGGGGTCGTCCTTTGGCATATATCGCATGATTTAACGAAACTGGTGATGTTGCCATGCACTCCCAGAAAGTAAAAATCATGTTGTATTCGGTCAGTGCTCCGGCTAATTCCTTGGTGATTAGTCATGATAATCTCATCACCAAAGTGGTGCATGATTAAACGAAACTTAGCCGGCACCATCAGTTGCTTGAAGTGTCTGCCAGGGAATAATGTAAATGACGGTATAAGAGGTCACTCTCCACGCAAATGCAATGCACATTTCTGATACCGGAACTGAACTTCCGGCTAACTTTCGCAAAACAGGTTTTTAAGCTTAGGTCATTTTGCTGTTCAGAAATTAACTCGTTTTCTGTGTCTTCTTAAGATCGGAGTTAGTGCCCTTTGGTGACACGCCTGATTCCTGTTGTATTTTTGCGGCTACAGAAAGTAGTGACTGGGTTGAAGAAGTGCTTCCTGCTCACTGAGTGGTAACTTCTGTAACAGCGGCAGTGTACTCCAATGTGGGATCCTGATCATGCGACGCCCTTATGCCTGGTATATTGCGAAGCATGAGGTCGTAGAGAGGTCCATCCATACATAAGGATGTTACTGTTCCGATGAAAAACGGTACATGCACCTGGATCACAGCCTCAGGTAAGACCTTGACTCGTCCATCCGAAACCAAAACGCTACTTCTTCCTGTGAACGAGACTAAAGGCCCCACATTTTGTCGAATAATTAAGTTTCTGTGTCTTTAAAGATGTCAACTTCATGAGAGATAATGCCGCCTTTAGCAACCGAAATGAAGGTCCTTGTGGTTAACCTTCCGTGTTCAGGGGGGGTACGCGACTGTGCCGCATAGAGGAGCTCTGAAGCCGTGTGTCTCGAAACTCGCTTTGGCATATTTCGTAAGGCACACGAAACAGCTTTATAACTTCGTCGTGTTCGACAGTCGTTGGCGTTGTGTCCAAATCGACCACATGCATTCCACTCGGGCCCATCACTGGAAGCAAGTCGACAGTCTGCGGAAATATGCCCCAAGTTGTGACAGAGGATAAACCGTGGTAGTAGCGTCTTTCCATGGGGAGCGTAGTGTTTCTCGCGGTCCTTCAGTTCATCCTCAACTATACCAATGTTGGCAAGGTTCTGGGCTTCAATGAAATTGCCCGTCATATCAGCAGGCCCCGTCAGTCTTGCAGTTCCGTTATTTGAGAAAGACTACGAGCTGTGGGTATACCAACGTCGCTGGAATTGCTCTGCGATCATTAACTCTCCTATCCCTTCAAACGTTTGGTGGAGCTCAGCCATATCTATTCAGTGATCAAAGTAACTGGAGATGCGAGCAATCAGCTGTTTTCCTGTTTCACCAAATTCTCCCCGTCTCTCTTGATATCCTTGTGGAGTGAATTGGAACCGCTGCAACAAGGCATTTGTAACCCTTATAATTATCAAGCGAATCTTCCGCTGTTATAGGGCCGATGAATGCAGTCAACTTCTCTAGTTGCATTTTCACAGCTCACAGAGACTCAGATCTGGCACGGCGGTAAATGGCTCCCGAATCTTCCAGGATCGCCAAATTGTGATGCAATTAAGGGCCCAGGATCGGTGTACTCGTGCTCAGTGGCCGGTGGGGTTTCCACTCACCTGCAAGTCCACGGTGAAGCCGAATCCAGTGCTGTGGATTCTGCAAAGCCCTGGCTGTGGATGAGCTCTCGACTCGTGGAGGTCCTGTCCAGACGTTTGGGTCCCGGGGACGGCCACAAATAACCCAAACATAGAGCCAGAACTATGAAGACGCTCCAACTCTTTTACTTTTTCTTCTTACCCCACACTTCTCCCTTCTACTCTTTCTCTACTCGCGCTGCCACCAGGCGCTATGCTACAATTTCATGACACTGGCGCTAATATCGCATGCAAGCAAAGCGCAAAACTAGAGGAATAATACTTTGTTACTTGCCTAATTGTTACTTAACGGTTCCTTTCTAATGGCACAGCTCTTCGTTAGCATGCAGCCCAACGGCAACTCATACACTAATGCAACTTCACTCGAGTGTAGCAACCTTGCTCGGAAGTGTATCGATTGCATGGTCGTCTCGCACTGAAGGGCCGGAGTTCGATTTCTGGTACGCTGAGAACAATTGTTATTTATTTGCTTCCTCGCAGATGTTCGAGTTACAAAGGAGAGCAACACTAACACCGGCTTTTCTGTGCCACGGGGCCCATGACGCCATCGCATTAATATTTGTTGCATATGTTTCTGTGGTTAGCACAAGCGCCTAGCGCACTTGACGCTGGTCAGCTCACGCTCATGCATATCGGTAACGCGGCGCTTTGAACAGGAATCGTCTTCGAAACATTTAATGATTTCATAATACGTTATATTCCTTACACGGTTGTTATTAACAACGCGACAATCTCCCAGGCGGAAAGGAAAATCAAACTACCGCTTTGAAATTTTTTTTTACTTGTATACTCATGGGAAAAACGCGACTTCGCACCAAAGCTGACTACTCCAGTTCTCGAAAGCAGCGCTCATCCCGTTTAGATAAGTACCGAGATTGCTGTTGGTTTATTAGCGACTGGACAACTACTCCATCGTCGCCATGACATAGCCTGTCGGTGGCAACTATCCTACTGACTCTAGTGGGATGCATATTCATAAGCACAGGCAGGTGGCTTTGGCAACCCAGGTTGGCCGAAGCTGTCTCCAACCCCTGTATATGCAATATATCATCCTCCCACAGGAGCACGCCCATTATGTGGCGTGTCGGTGAGTGGCGACACTGTGGGTTTCCGAGCCAAGTGCTTTCCATATTCCGTCGAAACAGGACCCCGCAGGAGCACCTTAGCAGGCCCTTGGGTGTCGGTGTGTGGCGACACCGCGGACTCCGAAGCGGCGCCAGAGCTTCGTTGGCTAGCAAACGTTGGCCAGTGCGCCTGCGCGTCTCCAACCTGAGCCCCGGGAGGCCCACTCCACAGGACATCCTAGCTGTATGTCGCGGATGTCGGTGAGTGGCGCCACCGTGGGGAAACCGAGCCAATGGGGGGTGCTGCGATCGTCAGGCAGCGGACTAACAGTGCCCCCTTACGCGTCGGTTCTCTGCCGCCAGGGAGCCGTCGTGGCAAAGCAAGCACTTGGGCCTTTCGGGGCTCAGGCTGTGGACACGCCCCCACAGGAGCAGCAGAGTGGCACGCCCCCGCTGTTCGGTGATTTGCGCCACCGTGGGTATCCGAGCTGAGCATAGTCCGTTTCGATGTTGAATGGAAAGGCACATCGCAGGAGCACTTCGGTTAGCCGCCGTTGGTGTCGGTGTGTTGGCGCCACCGCGAACTCCCAGCCAAACTCAAAAGAAGTGTGCTTCTTTTTTATTATGCGTACGATGGCTTGGAAGTAGTCATCGTCATTGTCTTGACATTTCACCTAGACGCAACAGTACTATGCACTTTAAGACATATATATACGTCTTGCCATGTAAGAGCAATCGCGTGGAATATGTTGCTTTAAATTTTAGCTTCCACTTCCACTCCGTAAGCTCCCTATTGCAAAAAGCAGCGTCTCCAGTTTCGCGCTGGTTTTGCACTGGATCTGCTGGGCACGCTGGAGGCCTGCGATATTCACTGGAGCAGTAACGGGAAGACACTGGCTGCACTGGTGCGATTGAAGAAAAACGCTGGGATTAGTCTTTTGACGCTGGGTGTGTCGCTGGTATCCGCGATGCACTGGGAGAAGCGCTGTATGTGCGCTGGGGCCGCACTGGTTCCAGTGCCCCAGTATAGCCGGTGCGGCCTGCGGCGTCAGCCGGAGTAGCATCCCTCAGGGGCCAACAGGGCAACAGCGTACTCGCAATCGACCATCAGGGCGCATATGAAAAATATGGTTCAAGCAAACGCTTTTTGCTGCGAAGTCGTTGCGCATTTGTAAGAAAACAAAGGCAGTATCTTTTTTTTAGAGTTTCCATGTTTCGATAGGTCGTTTCGAGCGTTTCGAGAGAGACCACGACCGCCGCACCTCTATCTCATGACACACTGGCGATTAACGCACAACTAAAGCTGGAATTGAATAATGTGGGCTACCATGCATAACAAACTTCACAGCTGATCCTAAGGGCACTCTAACACAATGATTACTGCCAAAATGTTCAATGCGGGCTCAATCGCAGGCGAGCATAGCCTGCCTCACGGCCCAGTATAAACAGCAGAAAGAAAAACTAAAACGAGGAAGAGAGTAGTTTACCGAGCGATGGGCCCATGAGAGAAACAACAACAACATACAGCGCTTGTAATGCATAATATTTGGCGTGTTTCTGAAGCTTTTGCGCTCCTTCTTACTCTGCGTATGAAGCAGCCAAGCCCTCGGTCATCGCAACGCTTTGCGAAATGTTTACATACAAATAAGGTTTAGTTACACGCAATATAGGGTCATCGCATCGGCGCTTGCCGATATTGAAGCTTGGTCGCACATTTTTCCTTGAAGGTTTGTACTAAAGCTCCGTGTTCAGCGAAAATTATGCCCACGGTAGCAGAGCACCACCGAAGAGCCGGCGTTGGTATATTTGCCAGCGATGTCAAACTCCACATGTTAAAATGATTCCAGTGAACAAAATAGTGCGCATAGGCACCCAGAACATTAGTTGCTAGTCGTGAGAGCAGACAGCAAGCTCCAATGATCAAGAAGTTGTAATTGTTAGAGCGGTAGCAATGGCCTGTAGACTGCAAAACATGAAGTTCCAATCTTATAAAT
Organism: Amblyomma maculatum; assembly: GCF_055883805.1. Classification (NCBI taxonomy): domain Eukaryota; kingdom Metazoa; phylum Arthropoda; class Arachnida; order Ixodida; family Ixodidae; genus Amblyomma; species Amblyomma maculatum. The sequence continues at coordinate 115,690,030 of NC_139352.1, read as the reverse complement.
GCGGGTCATGACATAAAATGCAGAAAGTTTTCAACCAATTCCAGTTTTCGGCGTGGCCGAGGGGTTGGCGTGCTGAGGTAGTGATTGATATGTAGCTAGGCAGTGAGTTCGAAGCGCGCTTGGTGCACTCTTTTTTTTCTTTTTTTTTCGTTTTTTTATGTACCTAACTTGTTTCGTTACTTTTTACTTTTTAATTTTTATCCCACGCCTTTTTTTCTCCGGGCGAACAGTGCCGCCAGTGCGGAGCGTCCCAGTATGCCGCGTCCCAGTGCGCCCAGTTTCCAGCGTCATACTGGGACCATAATCAGGTATGGCGCTGGAGCGCTGGAACCCAGTGGCACTGGTTTTTGCAATAGGGCTACGATGGAAATATCAAACCACACAGTTAATCATGGTACGCGCAAGAAGCTGAAATTTTTATAAAGAAGATTGATTGTAATATTTGTAATTCAACCCTGTAAAAAATTGCGTTCGCTCTCTTGGAGTCGTTGATGGTTATATCTGCCTGTAAATATGTAGTAGCCCCTGCTACAGTAGGTGCTCTGTATGGAGCTGGATGCCGCATTTACGTAGAATGACAGCCGGTTGCAGCCTGTAACTTATTTTTGTAGGCCGTCATTGCCACCGCTTCGGTGGTGGACGACGGCTGTTGTTGCGACTCGCGTCTTTCTCTCCCTCTCCCTTTTCTTACTGCTCTATTTTCTCTTCTGTCTGGCGGGGTTGTGCAGTGGTAAGGCGCCCGACTACTGTGCCGGAGTACCCGGGTTCGGGCCCGACTTCGGCGGCTACGTTTCGATGGAGACGAAACGAAGAGGCGTCGTGTGCTGTGCGATGTCAGCGCACGTTATAGATCCCCAGGTGGTCGAAATTACTCCATATCCCTCCACTACGGCTCCTATTTCTTTCTTTCCACTTTCACTCCCACCTTCCTCCCTTCCCTTACGGCGCGGTTGAGGCGTCCACAGAAAACAAGTGAGACAGCTACCGCGCCTTTCCCTTCCTATAAATCAATCTCTTCTGTCTGGCTGCGTTTTGATGGAGGCGAAACGAAGTGGCGTTAGTGTGCTGCACGATGTCAGCGCACGTAAAAGATCCCCAAGTGGTCGAAATTACTCCGTAGCCCTCCACTACGGCTCCTCTTTCTCTCTTTCCGCTTTCACTCCCACATTTCTCCCTTCCCTTACGGCGCGGTTCAGGTATCCACAGAGCCCGGGTGACAGATACTGCGCCTTTCCCTTCCTGTGAACCAATCTCTTCTTTCTGCCCGAGGCAGCGGAGGTGTCTCAGCTACAGAGCCAGTAGCTGGCCCGTGCATTTTAACGCGGTAGCGTTAAGGAGCTCGTGTCGCAGAAAATCCGGTGTCGTCGGCGGCGTTGGCCGTGAGCAATAAATCCCGGCACGCACTTCATAAATAAAAAGCAACTTCCAAGATGGGCTGGGTGGGAATCGAACCAGGGTCTCCGGAGTGTGAGACGGAGACGCTGCCACTCAGCCACGAGTTCGATGCTTGATGGTTTGGTTTGGTTTGTGGGGTTTAACGTCCCAAAGCGACTTAGGCTATGAGAGACGCCGTAGTGGAAGACTCCGGAAATTTCGACCACCTGGAGTTCTTTAACGTGCACTGACATCGCACAGTACACGGGCGCCTTGCTTTTCGCCTCCACCGAAAAGCGGCCGCCGAGGCCGGGATTCGATCCCGCGTCCTTGGGAACAGTAGTCGAGCGCCGTAACCACTGCGCCACCCCGGCGGGGCAGTTCGGTGCTTGAAAGCGGTACAAAAGCGCTTCTAGTGAATGCGGTGTTGCCTTAGAAACGTGTCGTAGAACGTTATACTGCGGTGTATATCGGTAATTATGAGCATGTTACTTACAGAAGTCGCAGTTACACAAGTAGCGAAGTACGTTTCCGCTACATTTCTTCTGCGCTCTGCGCCCATGCAGAGCCATCTTGCGGCAAACACAGAAGAACCCCTCCTCACAATGTGCGGCGCTGCCCCGACACGTGGCGCGCCACTCGCCCCAGACGTTTCGCCGTGCACCCTCACGGGTTGTAGAATCAAGCGTCTTTCCTTTCTGTAGATCACTATCTTCGCTCACCCGCTTCTCCCCTTCGGGCTACTTCCTCTGCCTCGCATATGGAGCTAGCATGAAATGTTATGGCGTTAATGAAGGTTGACTTTGGAGTGACCATACATGCCACGTATGCTCCGTTTTTGATGTGTTGAGCTGCATCCACGTACACTGCTTGTGGATCGTCCTCGTGCTGTTTCTCAAGGGTCTGTGCCCTTGTCCTCCTGCGGGCATCATGTCTACCTGGTAACATGTTTTTGGCTATTGGTTTAAAAACTAGTCTACTAGTTATGTTAGCCGATAAATGGGATGTTGCGCACACCTCCTCAGCGGGGTGTATGTGGAGCTTGTCGTGAATTACGCGTCCCGCAAGGCTGCGTGACAAGCGGGTCACTTGTGCTGTCTTATGGGCATCAATTAGTTCAGATAGCGTGTTAAAAATTCCTAACTGCAGTAGTCGATCTGAGTTAGCGTATACAGGTATGCTAAGGGCCGCTTTGTATGCAGTTCTAATTATGCTATTAAGTGCATGTTCGTCCCTACGACGCAGATGATAGTACGGGCAAGCGTACATGATTCTGCTTATCATAAAGGCTTGAATGATCCTGCACAGGTCGGCTTCTCTCATACCCCTGCGACGTGTGGCAATGCGTCTCACCAGCCCACCTATCTGGTGCGTCGTGACGCGTAGCCGGCGTATAGCTTCTGTGTTCTGCGTATTATTCTGAATCAACATTCCGAGAACTCTGATCGTGGCTACCGGGGGTATCGGATGGTTGTCAATGTGTAACTGGATAGGTTCTCGAGAATCTGGTTTTACCTGTGAAGCTTGTTTGTTCCTTATAACTAATAGTTCTGATTTAGCCGGTGAACAGGTAAGGCCATTTTCCTGCACATAAGACTGTACCGTGTCGATAGCTCGTTGTAATGACTCTGTAATATCTCCATCGGAGCCAGAATTGGTCCATATGGTGATGTCGTCGGCGTATATGGAATGATGTATGTGTGGGATATCATCTAACAGACGCGGGAGGCCGCTCATAACGATGTTGAAGAGAAAAGGTGAAAGTACGGCACCTTGCGGTGTTCCTCTCGTCCCTAGAGTAATTTTGTCGCTAACTTTGTCAACGAAATGGAGCGTAGCCGTACGCGCATTGAGAAAGGCAGCGATGTAGTCGTATGTCCGTTTGCCTACGTTTAACTGTGAGAGGTGATTGAGGATGGAAGCGTGTGACACATTGTCGAAGGCCTTACTCACATCGAGTCCCAGGATGGTTCGCGTGGCTCTTATGCGATTTGTATCTAGAATGTCCTGTTGAATTTGCCACAATGTCCTGAGTCGAAAGACCTGCTCGAAACCCAATCATGGACGGGGGAAACGTGCCTTCCGCATCGGTGTGCATAAGGAGCCTGTTTAAGACAACGTGTTCCATTACCTTCCCGAGAGATGACGTTAGCGAGATTGGGCGGAGGTTCCCCATCTCGAGTCTTTTGCCCGGTTTAGGTATGAAAATAATTTTAGCGTGCTTCCATTCCTCAGAGACGCTGCCCTCTCCAGTACCTGTTGAAGAGGTCCGTAAAAGCCTCTACTGACTGGTCTTCTAAATTGCGCAACATCTTATTGGTGATGCAATCTTCCCCTGGTGCCGAGGTGGTGTTAATTTGGTTAAGAGCAGCCCTAATCTCTGCTACGGTAAAGACGCTATCCATGCGATGATTATCCAATCCTGAGTGCCCATCTGGCGTGGGTATATCCTGGGAGGTGTTAATGCATTTTTCTTTTAAAGTGGTCACGAGCTCTTCGTCGGTGCCTTGGAAAGATTGCGAGATCCCCGAACCAAAACTATTCTAAGCGACTCAAAAAGCGCCGTTCAAAATTTCGCCAAAAATTCTGTAAGCGCACTCGCGGCGCGAATTCTGCGCAACCGATCTCTCAATCACAACATCAATCTCGTATGGATTCCGGCTCACGCGGGTAACTCCGGAAACGAAGGGGTCAACCGTCTAGCCCGAGGCTTAACCAACCGGGAGAAGGGAGATCTGTCGGGAACGGACGCGCCTGTCGAGGCACCGCGCACATACGCGGAGGTAACAAACTTTTATCGCGAGCTAAGATGCACCTACCCCGCCCCTGACCCCGACCTCGACCGGACGCAAGCCACGACACTCAGACGCATACAAACAAAGGCCATTCTCAGCCCCTACCGACTATCGTTAATTACGAACGGAGAATTCAACCCTGCATGCCGGCACTGCGGTGACGGGACGCAGGCCACTCAAGACCATATACTGTGGGAATGCGCCAGCAATCCCCCTCCAAAGACACTCTTGCCAGCTCCCTCAGCGGAGGAATGGGACAAGCTGTTGGCCAGCCCAAGAAAAACTACGCAACTGGCCCTCGTCACGCGAGCTCAAGAAATCGCTCCCGACTGGAGGCCACCCTAGACTCGCCCCAGCCCGAAATAATTCCTTTCATTTTGTGGCAATAAAAGTTGTTACCACCACCCCCCTTCGGGCAGCGCGGGTACCGGTGCGAGGATGCCCCAATTACCTTGCGTTTAATAAGTTTTCTCGCTCTCTCCCCTTCCAACATCCAGCGACGCGGCTCCTCTTTCCGCTCACAGCGCGATTGCTAGGTGCAGCGTCTGATGCCGGACGCCTCTGACGTGATCGCTGCGCCGTAGCGCTTCTGCTCGGAAAGCGTCCCCTGCGATGTGTGCCGAGCTGCTTCCGAGGAATCATGCTTCTGCGTGGTGCTCAGAAGTGTTGAGTATGAAAACTATGTCTTTGTGTGACTCAAGAGCATACCCAGCGAATGAGTGGGCGGTGCGAACGAGGTGCAATAACGCTATCGCGTTCCACTCTTGAAGGCGAAGCTTAAGCGTCCTCCAAATTTTTCTTTTCCTTCTTCCTACAGCCACAACAGCAGCAAAGCGACTCAGGCTATGAGAGACGCCGTAGTGGAGGACTCTGGAAATTTCGACCACCTGGGGTTCTTTACCGTGCGCTGGCACCGCACAGCACACGGGCGCCTTGCTTTTCGCCTTCATCGAAGAGCGGCCGAAGAGGCCGAGATTCGATCCCGCGTCCTTGCGAACAGTACTCGAGCGCCACCCTGGCTTTTTTTTATTTATTGCCTATGTTATTATCAGATTTTGCTCATATTGAACATCACAAACACACACACACACACACACACACAGAGTTAATATAACGCGACAAATACACTATTTGGGATAAAACCACGCGATTTGGGCTGCGTGATCCATTACAAATCAGTCATTGGCAGCAACACTTCCATTCTCTGAAGCCACTCAGGCACTTCGTCTTGTGTCTTGAGAACTTCAATAACACTGGTTTGTTCGGTCATTTTGAACGGTAGAACCAAATCGAGAGTAATTCAGAAAAATTACGATGTACTAAAGTAGTAAAAGACGAGAGCCTGAGTGCCGCATTTTGCTACGCAACTGACACTGAGTAGTAACTAATTATAATTACGTATTAGTTGCTTAATCAATTAACTACTCATTAATTCGTTAATTATTAATTTTCGGCTACTACACAATAAATATTGCATTACTTAATCAGTCAATAATTAATTAGTTTTCAATTTGTGATAAATCGTTCATTGGCATATGGCCATATAAGGCACGCATTCGCGCATACTACTGTGGCGCTCTGGGATTGGTAGAGACCTCTATGACGTCATGCCGCCTCGGCCAATCAGAGCCGCCGCAAAAGCGGGACACATTTTGTCCACGACAGCATGAGAACTTAAAGGCTATCGCCTTAAAAGGTGGAGAAAGATGCGCGTCGCAACAGCCGTCGTCCCCCCCCCCCCCCGAAACGGCAGCGGGTGCAATGACGGCCTAGAATAGATAAAAATATGGTGGCACTTAATCCCCGCCGCAAGCGGCAGTGACGGGCCAGGAGCAGCCCTACGATTGTCAGAGCCGAGCTTCGCGTATGCCGTATAACGCGACGGAGTGACGTCACAGCCAAGGCCAGCTGCGTAGCCTGTCGCTAAGCTCTGCCGGGGTTGTTTAGCAACGCTTAAGAGGTGTGCGACTCCTCCTCATTCAAAAACAATAGTCTCCATCCGGGAATCGAACCTCCATCTCTTGAATCCCCAGCCAAGCGCTTTACCGCTGTACTAGGCCCCGGATCGTGAATTTTTTTCTTTATTGCATGGGAAAACTATAGGAACTCATAAAAAAGGATTTTAAAATTACCCCATGCACTATTAAACTTTTGCCTCCTAAGAGAGAGAGAGAGAGAGAGTAAACTTTAATTGTTTACGAAACAGCGTGGGTGGTTTCCTCAGTCCAGGACACCATTGGCTTGGGCTGCCTCCCAGGCCCTGGTGAGCAGGCTGCGCTGCTCAGAGAGACCCGTGTGGGCCAGCTCTGCCTCCCACTCTTCTTGGCGGAGTGCTCGAGCTTTATATTTCTGTAATTGCGAGTCTTTGCAGTTCCATATCTTGTGAAGGATATCCGAGACTTCACCGCATGCAATGCCTCCTGAAAAAAATTCTGTCGTGCCTTACGATCTATTTGTGTTGGTGGGTCTGTTCAGTTGTTGGAAAAGCCGTGTGATCGACAGGCATGCCGAGCCACCGAGATCGTCCAAATCCGTGTTACGGGAGCAGTGCGCTTTGGTGAGGAGTGTGTATGCCGCACGTGCAGAACCTCCAAGCTGATGCCGTTTTGCCGTATCTAGAATTTTGATGTTTTCATAATGGTGCATTATCGGGCTAGGGATATGGCGGGATCGTATTAAGCATCCTGACAACTTTAGACATGGACAAGTTTAAGTAAGCAGAGTTTGTCCTTTTTTTACGCCCCGGGTCGTGAAACGCTCTTCATAATTCCGCTTGTCTACCGTGAAGATGATACCGGGATTCCGCGAGTGACAGATACTGCGACTAGTGCGCAGTTTGAAAGTACCAAAGACTAAAATAGCTAAGTCACTCAATTATGTTGACGTTAAGGATGTGACGTCACCCATTTGCCGTCAGTGATAAGGACCAAGCGGGAACGAGTGCGCCCTAAAACCACCGGGCGGCGCTTCTTGACTTCCGCCCCAGTAAAAAAATACTACAGAACTTTGTCAAAAATACGACAAAATATCCTGTAGTTCTGTCGTAACCATCCGATTTTTCGGTAGTTCTGTAGTTTTTCTGTAGTATATTTCTGTTGTCTGTAGTTCTGCAGCACTTTTCTGTATGTAACTACAGAAATGTCTGATGTTACTACAGAATGTTCTGTTGTCACAACAGGTTTCCCGTCAAGCACCGCAGTGAAATTCTGTCGTAGCATCAGAAAATGTTCTGTAGTTTTTTTCGACTGGGGCGCGAGTGACAGATGCTGCGCCTTTCCTTTCCTGTAAACGAATTACAGAACGCCGGTGAACTTAGATGCACTCGACATGGAAGCCAAGGAGTGTTTAGCTGCTGGCAAACAGCACAGAAGACTGAAGAAATTAACTTCTGATCCCGATGTAGTCACTGCACTTCGCTACGTATATCCAGGCATAGCAGAACTAAGCCATATTTCATTTGTATGTGTAAGCTGTGTGATCACGCGCAAGGTAGCAGTGTCCTTCGGTGCGTTTGCTGGTAGACAAAGACTGTGTTTTAGGGAATGCCCAATGCATTTGTAGGTGAATGCCGCGCTCATTCTCTCTGTCTCCGAACCTGTACATTCTAACAAAAGGCAAAGTATTTATCGGTTACTGTGTGAGCAACTCTATCCGGTCTGCAGACATTAGGCCTTCCTAATGACGCACAGCTGTGTGTAGACCTTCTTACCCACGGTAGCTGTTAAATAAGCAATGATCTTCCAATATCTGCTTGCTTCGAAATATGGGCTTCACTACACATAAGTATTGAAGCAGGCTGCGTATGTGCCATGGGGCAGAGAGCAATATGATATCACAAGGTCATGCCCATGCCTTACGCATATCGGCTATGCACCTCGTGTTCTGTAAAATTGTTATCTTACAGCACACATAACATACGCGAGAATAAGCGAGTTCAGATATGTACAAGCGTATTCGTTCTACAGTTTACTTCAAGAGGAAGTACATCTTGCAGATGAGAGAGCTGAGTGTAGCATATCCTTACCGTCCAAACATATATTAAGGCTAAATCTTTCCAAGCGAGGCAGGTAATGCAAACTCTAGTGTGCATGGAGGGCTTCTCAAGAATGTATATTTACAGTGACGGCTAACGTTTGCATCGGTCATTTTTTTCGAGGTACGAAATAGTTCACCAGAAAAAGATATTTAACGTTCATAGCAGAATAACACTACCTAGCAGTGCTATTAGGTCTTTACAAAGAGTGCAGTTCGCCATTTTAAGTCACGGGCACTATCTTTGCAAGAAATAAATAAGCGCAAAGCAAACTGCGAAGCTATCGAGACATACAACGCGATATTTTCGTATGGCCCACTAGACTTTAGACGCACTTTCTTCTTTTTAAATATGAGTACTTTTCATTTCTTGCTTCGGGCACAAACTTTCTAGGATATCATCGGATTCATCAAGGGTTGGCCGATAAAAATGGCGTCGACCAGCAGGCACGCGGGAAACCCCTATCACCATTGACGAAGCCAAAGCAGGACGAGCGGGCATGGGCGAGCACTGCTCTTCGAAACATCCACGCCTGAAGCGGGGTTTGAATGACGACCGCCTCCTTGTTCCCACTGCCACTGCCATCACGTGTTTTGATGCGGCATGCGATGTTGTGGAAGCGGTGCGACGTCATCTCCCACGACGACTCCCAGGAACGGCAGAGCCTGGAGAGATCCTTACGGCTCAAGAATGTCGGTTTTTTCGTGACACTTTTCTCCGCGTCGTTGCAGGAGAGGGAAGAGTCGGGAAGGACGACTGATATGGCAGTCGGTGATAAGAACAAGTAGCAGACCGAAGCTCTTGATGAAGTCTCCACGGTATGCTCGCTTCCAGAGATGGCTGCGATTTGAGAAGGCGACGTCCATTTACTGAGGCTCTTAGGGAGCAGAGACCTCATTGTGGGATACAGCACCAAGGAATGAGGTGTCCTGAAGACACCCTCCAGAAGTTTCAATCTCTTCGAGTACACTGCTGGATGAAGATGGTCGGCGTAAGGCAAGAAAAGCCCCAGAGTGTGGTTGCCCTTCCTCAGAGCCGCGGTCAGATCCTGGACTGTTTCGAGGAAGCCTGGCCGGAAAATATTGACGCTATCAGTCTCCCACCACCAGAGTCGAACGCCAGCAAAATGGCTGGATCGCGCCACACGTAGCACGTTACCAACGAACAAGCTCCTAGCATGCACTCCGCCAGTTCCCAATAGTTTCCGGAAAGTCGTACTCCATACGCGAACTGCAAAGAGCACCACCTGAGGTTTACGGTGAGAGTCGTAGTAGTACAGTTGCTTCGAAGTGAATATTCGGTGATATGCAACGTCTGCTGTCTGGGGCATTGACCGAGAAGTGTCTATTTGAAGGCTCATATCGTCTTGGAGGGAGTAGCAGCACCGGATCAGCACGTCGCAGCGATGGATTCGGTGGCGAGTAAGAGACGCCCGGTCATCTCCATCAATATGGTAGTTATTCATGTCGCCATCAGTCTGATTTGTGTAGAGGCACATATCGCCGGCAAGTTCTGTGCTGTTGTGGTGGCGACGTCGTCTCTCCGAGGGTACGTGGAGTCTGCGGCCCCCAGCGGTGGCGGAAGTCTTGTGATGCGTGGCATCTGACAAAACGAAAGAAAATAATGGGAGTCAGGTCAATAAAGTCTATACACATAGAGCAGTTGTGTTCAATAATGCGGCCAAATAAACGTTTCATATTCAAGAAAACAGATTCCCGGTTGTCATGTCCGGCATTCAAGAGCTTAGCGGCGTAGACGGAGCATCATAGGAACATTTTTTTCCTGCATGCTAAAGCAGTTACATACTGAGCGCGATGAGACCGTGTCAGTGGCCTTTTACAGACGCCACAGGTTAGCGCATACGCGATAGCCAGAAAGTGCACACGGGCGTGTAGTGTGCGTTAACCATATGCTAACGTGGTTTCGAGCACACATATCTTCCTGCTAAAAGGCAAAGTCATTTCGCTACATTAAACAATGCAAATAAAACTGTGGCTTGATATCTGCCAGGAAGTCACCTGTACCTGAACGAGTAACGCCATTCCCTCGGAGAGTCGTTGGTTACCGCAGAGGCTGCAGCTGGAAGTAACTCGGCGTCGCTCTCAGGACGTCGAAAATGAGGATAAAAGTAGTCCACGTAGTTGGCTTTGGACTGATGACACTGTGCGTTTTCTAGTCTTGATGACGACGCCAGATGTGCACTCACGATTCGTCCTAATTTGGACCTTAATGAAACAGGGCGGGACTGCTGGATGATCGAGCCAGGAACTCGTTCTCAGAACCTTTGTAGTGACAGACGAGGACCTTATCATCGATTTTGAAAGATCACTCATGCGCTTTGCGTCGCACCGTGTTGGCAAGCTATTCTTGTTCGTGCGCCACTCTTGTTCCGACAGAAGGCTTTGGTGCGTCTAGCCTTGGGCGTAATCGCCTACCTAAGAAAAGGTTTTGATGGTGTTTCTCTCGTAATCTCATGTGGCGTGTTGAGGTACGTCTGCAGGAACGTCTTCAAGGTGGTGTGCAAGGAGTTTTCAGGTCATCCTTTCCGCAATGCAGACTTCACTGACTCCACAAGTCTCTTCGCTAGGCCATTAGTGCTTGGATGGTACGCTGTACTCAAGATACGACGACCACTGAATCATTTTATGAAACTCCTGAATTCTACTACAAACGCTTTTCTGAAACGAACTGTGGTCTGTTGTTGATCATAATGGTCTCAGGCACGCCGTAACAAAGAACAGGTATTGGATACATTGGATTGTGTTATACAACATAACATAACATACACATCAGACCATAAGTGAGTCAGCAGTAGGACATAGCGGAGAACGTGCTCGTTCGATGTGTTGCTGCTGAAACGCATGACATTAACGTATTGTTTCAAGTCTGTGTGAATTCACGCCCACCACATATGGCTCCTCGCGAGCTCTGCTTCTTACAATAAATGTGTGACACTGATATGGTTCTTCAAGTAAGAAATCCCGGCGTTTTGGAGGCACGACTACTCTCATGCCGTACAAAATACTTTCGGTGCACTAGTTGCAAACGCTTTTTGAAGAAAGGTTCCATGTCCTTTTCAGTGACGTGTGACGGCCAGCCAACATTTGTGAACTCTAGTACCTTGCTTAGCAATGGGTCAGGCCTGATTTCCCGCGCGATACCGTACCCTGTGATGGGTAATGTTTTGAAACGAAGCGAATAGAAGTTCTCGCTTTCTTCTGCTGTTTCGTTTTCATTACCGTTGTTCGGCAACAGTGATAGGCAAACTGCTTCCTTGAACTGTATTGCGTAGTTGTAGGGTTAGACGTCACTGCACATCATCGCAAGCGCGCAGCTGCCATCGCGGGAATGCGTTTTCGGGCCGAAAATTGCTTCGAGTGATTTATGGTCAATCACAAGCGTGAGGAATTTTCCGTACACGTAGCAATGGACGTTTTTTGCGCCGAATAAAAGTGCAAGGGCTTCTTTATCGACCTGACTGTAGTCATTTTCGGCAGAGGATAGTGTGCGGGGATAATTCATTTGGCATTCTCATAGAAGCAACTGCGCCTATGTCATACTGCGATTCGTCGTGGGTGAATTGAAGCTGCCGTTTTGTATTATAATGGGCAGAACTGGAGACGGAGCAAAGCTGCTTTTATATCGTTGAAAGTAAACTGACAAGAATCGTCACCCGCCCATGCCGTTATTTGTTCCAGTAGCCTGTAAAATGGTTGTGCCAGAGTCGCATGCCGTATAACAAACTTGCCGTATTATTTAACCACCCAAAAGAATAACTGCAGTTATTTTACATGATAAGTGAGAGGCTTAGCGCGGAACAGACAAGGACAGGAGAGGTACACAGGACGAGCGCTAACTTACAACTGAATATTGGAAGGGAAAAAGTACAAACTCGAGGAAACAATATGTGCGCATGCTCTATAAAGCCCTGAATTTGCATGACTGGGAAGATAATTCAAGATAATCTAGGGCCACCCAAAGGCAGATAAAACAGAATAGAGACGAAATACCGGAAGCATACAAAAACTTACACAGCATTTAAAAACGATGATTCCTTTTTCAACAGAACAACCGACGTTTCACTTACGCACTTATCGGTTCCTAATCTATGGATGAATGACGCCTCAAGAAGCTCTCTTGCTAATTGCACCTTAGACCGACCAAGAACTTTTTTTTGCCCGAAAAGTGGATGGCATTTGCAACTTAAACAATGCCTAGGCAGGTTATTAGATTGGGACGATTTAAACGATGCAGCATGTTCCCTTAAGCGCTCATTTAGACATCGGCCAGTCTGGCCTATATAGGCGCAAACAAAAGTTCTTGGTCGGTCTAAGGTGCAATTAGCAAGAGAGCTTCTTGAGGCGCCATTCATCCATAGATTAGGAACCGATAAGTGCGTAAGTGAAACGTCGGTTGGTCGGTTGTTCTGTTGAAAAAGGAATCATCGTTTTTAAATGCTGTGTAAGTTTTTGTATGCTTCCGGTATTTCGTCTCTATTCTGTTTTATCTGCCTTTGGGTGGCCCTAGATTATCTTGAATTATCTTCCCAGTCATGCAAATTCAGGGCTTTATAGAGCATGCGCACATATTGTTTCCTCGAGTTTGTACTTTTTCCCTTCCAATCTTCAGTTGTAAGTTAGCGCTCGTCCTGTGTACCTCTCCTGTCCTTGTCGGTTCCGCGCTAAGCCTCCCACTTATCATGTATTACCAACTAGCCCAGAACTCTACTTTGCAGTTATTTTGTCCAGCGCATTTATCAGTGCCGATACCTTCTCAAGGAATGCACAGACAACATCGGCGTTGATGACATTGCCCAAATAATGCAGCTCTCAGAAAGACGAACATTTACGATGCCGACGCTTGATAAGACTGCTTTCAAATTAGTATAGTGCTCTTGTTTGGTATTGCCTGGTACCAGAATATTGCCAAGACAACAACTGACGCCTTCCAATCCATTGTTTTAATTATGCTTAGAACATATAAAATGCCGAAAGTCTGACGACTTACTGTGTACAATTTCTTGCGCGTGTTTAACGTAAGCAGTTTCCAAGAGCTGTCCGCCGTAACCACTTGCTAGTAGGCTGTACTGAGGTCAAGGATAGAAAACTCCTCTCCTCCGGCCAACGTTGATAAAAGGTCATCTATGCGAGATAGTGAATAGCAACCTACTTTAAGACAGACATTGAAGGTGGTCTTATACGCCCCGCTCCCCTCCCCCATTCGGAGACTTCCATCCCTCCTCACTATTGGTGTGAGCGGCATCGCGTAGTCGCTCGTAGTAACAGATGCTATTACTCCCTTTTCACAGGTTCAGCTTCTAGTGCACCTTATGGAGCAAGTGGAACGCTTCTTATATTTACGAACTTCGGCTGCGACCCTTATCGAAGGATAAGCACGGCCTGCTCTTGCGTGCTGGTTCCCAGTTCATCCTTGAGAAGTTCGGAGTGAATATCTAGAGGGGCCTCGATCATTAGTTTTCAGTGCTTTTACATTTCTCGTGAAGGTCTGAGGTGCTGCAAAAACACCATGTTCTTCCATTCCATCCGAATAGCTTGCCCCGTGTTGGCCCTGTGGCCCTGGAGTATCCATGACATACAAAGGAAGCTCCGCGGTCTTGTCGCTGTAGTTCGCGAGACTTTTGCTGGACCCTTCGGTTTTACCGTGGCCCCATTATACGTGCGCAATTTATTGAAGATGTCTGAGGTTACCTACATGGGAACAACTTCTTTAATTCGTGCCATGATATGACGGATACCGCTGCGCCGGTTTCAAGCTCAACGTCAGCAGGAAGCCTTCAACGTTCATAAAATGGAGCTACATTGACTTCCTGAAGTGGGACAGACTTCCTTTCGAACGAATGTCAGCACCTTCACTCTCTTCCGAGGCTTCGTCTGCATAGTTTTCTTTCCATTACGGCAGGCACATTGAATATTTCCTTTTTGGTTATAATTGTAACACATATCACCTCTATGAGGGCACGCTTCGCTAGAGTGATTGGGTGGCCCACATCGACAACAGCCTCGCGGCACCGCCTCCACCCCAGACTGCTTTTTTTTTATTCGAAGGCTTTTCATGTGGCATAGAATGAGGCTGTCTTTTAACTTAAAGGACGTCATTCAGTCCATTTTCTTTAAGAAATCGGAGCAAGCTCAGGCTTTTAATATCGTAAATTAGCCACAAGTGTAAATGCTCCTCCTTTGTATCCGACAGTTCAACTTCTTGTAGCCGTCTCATTCTTGGCGGCTGCATTCCTGGGCATGTCCATAAAAGATGACGAATATCCACCTCGTCAGCTGGCCTTGGACACCTAAGGCATGTGCTCTGCACTGCATTCTCTTCAGAGCCCCATCGGTACGTCACCGACAGAGTAAGGGCCGCTGCAGCCTTAATCATTGTAAGGGGCACCTCCTCCATTCTCGTTAGGTTATGAGGGAGGGGGTAAGTGCGCGGTGGAATAAGGGTACAAGCACTTTTCCTTACAATAGATACCAAGATTGGAAAAGCGGATCAATGGTCAAATGGGAGGCTTGTATGCGAGGCACTCGTGTTAGGGGCTTGGTGTGGAAGCGTAACATTAAAGAAAAGTATAGTGTCACTGACCAAGTCAAAGTTTAATAAACACGAAATGACGTTTCGGAAGCCCTACGGCTTCCTTGTTCACAATGGGGAAACCAGACATAAAGCATGTGTTTATAGCTTCTTCAAAACGCATCGTAATGATCTTGCATAATCAGATGGTAGATTCCCTTGCGTCCGGTTGAGCGTGCCATGAGTGATCTGAATCAACAAAGACTCTAGATACAATGGTCTAGCAGCGATCCGTTCTCTGGCAAGCCCACGTGCCCCGTCCCAACTGATGGCGTGTCCAGTTTCTTGCACATGTTCGGCCAGAGCGTTAGTAGCACTGTGTCCTTTCGCCACATCATTTTTGTGCTGCTGTATCCGTTTGCACCAGTTTCCTGTTTCTCCGAACTAACTGCGGTCGCAATCTGCGCACGGAATCTTGTACACAACCCCAGGATATCTCTTAAGGGGAAGGGGGTCTTTCACATTGACAAGCTCGTGCCTAAGTTTGCTCGTTGGAACGTGGGCAACTTGCACGCCGTACTTTCGGAATACCCGACCAAGCGCTTCACTAATCTGTGAGATGTAAGGGATGCTTGCTCTTTTTGGCTTAGAGGCATCGGAAACGTCAGAAGGTGGCGGTCGCTGTAGGAGTTTCTTTTTTGTGTTTGCAACAAAGCTTCTTGGATAGCCATTTCTCGTCAAATCCTTTTCGACAGTCTTCAGCTCTTTCTTGAATTAAACTTTGACTTGGTCAGTGACCCTATACTTTTCTTTATGTCACCACCTGACCAGACGATGTTTCGTCGAACTCTTGATTATACCGCCTTCTTGTATCCAATGTACTAGAACGCGTTTTGTTATTTTCTTATTGAAAGCATGTATCTCCTGGGTAACGCTTAGTGTTTTGTAACTCTTTTGAATTGTTTAATAGCCGCTAGAGACTCGGTGTAAATGCGATCTTCGATTATAGACGCTATTGCAATTATAGCCTCCATCGCATTGCGGATAGCATACAGCTCCATTACAAGTTAGTCCGGGTGGTCGGTTACGTACTCCCTATTTGTGAATAACTGCATGTGTGGAGCTGATAAATGCCGTTCTTCAAATACTTTGAATCACTGATGCGTCTGTATAAGCTATACATGTTCCGGGACTTATGTCAACCACTGGACGTGCTGTCGGCTGTGCTTTATGATGGAGCTACGTAGTCTTGTTAGGCGTAATTGTTGTGTAGGAAGGGGGGTCGATTATTTTTTATGTCTGTGCCGTCACCTCATTGTATACAGCTGCAACAGGCTTTACATACTTTCTCTATAAATTTGTTTCTTCTCTCTGTTGAATAATTTCCTTCAGAGCGTTCAACTGTGCATATTCCTGAAGTACAGGAATGGGTGTAAGTTTTGGCAAACCCGTAATGGTGCGCCTTGCATTTCTATTTATCGTTTATAGCTGCGCCCACTGTCGTTTCGTTAATCTATGGAACTGCGCTGGGTACACCTACCGAGGTTGAAGTAGTGAATGCACAAGACGCCTAGCTATATCAGTTCGGGCCCTTTGACCAAATGTAGCGTAGTCGCTGCCGCCTTTTTTGTATTATGGAATCATTGAGTTCCTTTTCTCGAATTACATATGTCTAGACCAAGGACCCTCGTCTCGTCCACTTCCTGTAATTTGTGGTTACCAATCTTTAATGTGAAGTTATCTTGCAATTACCTTCTTCCGTTTTGTTCCCTACGTGAATGTAACTGGATTTTTGAGGCGAAATTTCCATTTCTGCATCCCGTACGTGCCCGTCCAAAGGGTTTAAAGCTTCTCGTTATTGAAGGTTCAGCGTCTGTAGATATTTATGTGTTGACCATATTGTGACGTCATCAGCATAAATCAGGCACTCTATATTTGGTATTTCGCCTAGTTTCCAAGCCATTGGCATGGAAGCTATATTCAGGTATTTTTAACGTTTGTAGCCCCCACCGTGCGCAGAATATGGCTATGAGGAGACACCTGCAGAACCTCTAGAGTCAATATTGCCAATACTGTTTCTGTGCCAAGGTTTGATCTAAATCTAATTTGTCGTGGATGATACTTCTTTCTTTTTCAAGTCACCACGACAACCGTGTGGCGACCTCATACAGGTTGCAAATGGAAGGCTTGAATAATATAGGACGCAATAACTGTATGCTGGTTGCAGGTTTTCCGGCCTTCGAAATAGGGACGACAACCGAATGTTTCCATTCTTTTGAATTTTCTCCTTTTCCCTATACATCGTTGATCACAGCCAAAACGGCAACAAGAGCTTCTCCTTCTAAATTCTTGAACGCTTCCTATGGGATGCCGTCATGTCCCGGCGTTGTTTTGTTCCTTGAATCTTGTATGGCAGATATCAGCTCCAACGTAGTAAATGGCGATTTCAATCCTGAATTATCTACCGAGACCTTTGTCGGTGGTAGGGCGGGCGGCTGCACATGATTTGCAAAAAAGGGGGCTACCACCTGATCGACTAACTCCTTCGCAGTTCTCTATAGGGCAAGTCGAATATTCTCGGCGTGATCTTTAGTCTGTCTACCTTTTTCCATTGCTCTGAAAGTCCTCCAGAGCGCTTTGTGTCTTTCTTTGTGGCCACATTACTGCACTAGTAAGTTCATTTTTGTTGGGCGAGTTGCTTTTCATGGCGACATGCCCGAGCCGTCAGTCGATTGACAGGTATTTTTCTCTGAATATCCTCAAGGTGCCGGTTAGCCTCTATCTCCGCTCGTTTTCTGCGTGCCCATAATTGGATTAGATGAAGATCAGGAGTTGGCTGATCCTCGTTTAGAGCTGCAGTGACGGTGTTTTCCTTAAGAACAGCTTGCAATACCAATATCAACGTATCTGGTGTGACAGCGTTGATCCGCTCATCCTGTCAAACACCATCCCAGTGCGTTAAGGATATATTTTTTGTGATTTTTGTATTGTTGCCGGATTGAAAAATATATGTATTTGCGTGTACTCACTGCCCCATGCATGTATTTCGGCCTGCCATTCCGGTGTATCAGGGCTCTTCCACCACGTCAAATCTGGAGAATGTGTTCGAGTTGCTGGCAGCGTTGCGACACCAGGGTAATTAAGCAGGGTGAACCACATTTCTACCAAACCGTGTGAATTTGATCCTCTTGTTTTGAACCATGCTCGTATCCCAACGCTGTGTGTGGAGCGCTGAATTCTCCGCCTATTAGTACGGGTGTCCCTGGGTACGGTAAACGAACATGTTTTAGCCATCCGAAATTGATTAGCTTGTTTCCTCGTCGTGCGTCTACTGAAACTATAATATTGGTGTTTTATTTGAACGCGTTAGTACAGCAACCACTTCGTGCTGACTGTTGCACCACTTAGCTTGCTCAATTGACGCTTGGGGAATGTTGGTCTTTAATATATAGCAGCTTTTTCTAGTGCTGCATCTTATTCGTTTATCAGGAAATTAAGGACATTGGTAGCCAACAAATTTTGTGATGGTACACAATAGATTGTTCTTGTGCAAGGACGCCCAGGAATGCAACTTGCCATATCAGAACATTGTTTTAATTTCCCCTACTTTATTCGCGAGCCCTCGACAATTCCATTGTGTTATACTTTGGCGTTGTTTGCAGCCATGTCTAACCATTGTGAATGCTGCTTTGAATACTGCTTTTGGCTCCGAATTTTGTTCACTTCTGACGCGGCTGGCACGCTGTTATAAGTTAGTGACGAGCTTTTTGTAACGCTTTCAATGATCAGAGCACTATCTAGGGCCTTGTAGAAGGTTATCTCTTTGTCCTCTATGAAGAAAACACATTCTTAATGTTCCAGCGCTTTCCAACTTTTCTTCTACTTCCTGCGTCAAATTTGGCAATTGGCTCATCACTTCACTGCGACCTCTTGTAAAACTTCGCATGATCTGCTATGACGAACGGCTGCAGTTTTAGGTGATCGCCCAGGAGTTTGATAAGATGCTCAAACGTTCGTGAAGACAGCGCATCTGGGGCCGTCAGCGACTTGATCAGTGCGTGGGTGTTTGCGCCTATGAGACAGAAAGATAGGAACCTTTTCTGTGAAAACATCATTGACCAAAAGGTAAACCTTCACTCCTTCCTCTTACGAGCGCCAATCGCTCGAGCTGCCACCGAATGCTTCAATGTGACCGATGTGACTGATCACTCACTTGAATTTTCCGTCGCCGCTGTGCCGATTTCAGGAATACCATTACAGGGCAATCTTCGAAGGAGGACGCTCTTCACATAGAAGCCACTTCCCTTACGCTGCGGATTCCGTATGGCAGTAAGCCCACCCTTCTGGCCAATATGTCATGTTCGACATCTAAGAACTAGGTGGCGTAAACAAAGCATCAGAGGAACGTTTATTCCTGCTACTTGGCAAGCTAAAAACAAGTTACATGCTGAGTACGGTGGGTGCGTGCAAGCAGTCATTTAAAGCCAGTGTAGGTTATCATACAGGCGATAGCCGCAGAGTGTGCACAGGCATGCATTGTGCGATAACAATGCGCTTACGTAGTTTCGCGTGAAGGCAACGTCGGTCTTTAACAGTGAGCGTTACCTAAGGGCCTCCTAAGATATATGTTCCTCTTTGACATTCGTCCTCAGAAATCATCGCATAATCAAGTCTATCCAGAATTTTGACACTCACCGAACATTTCCTACATTCACTATCAATCACTTCATGAAGGTCTGAATGCTGCAGCTGAAGGGCGGTGCACGACTATGTTTCTAAAATCATTCATTTCTTTTATTGAAACCCTTTCTTTACTGCACAATATTTTATTAATTTTACCTCAATGTAGGCAATTTCCTAAGTGTATTCTTGGGCAGAAGGGAGCATAACAAGCAATTTTTAGAAAATGGGCTCATCTAACCTTCATATGTAACAGTTTTTTATGTATGATTTATATGTTGATTACAGAACATTCTTATTCGTATATATGAACACTGGCATGGACAAAGTGATGATTTCCAAATGTTTAAAAGTTAATTCAAATGAGTACCTCGGGATTTTTATGAGTATGGTAAGCTATCAAATGTTCTGGATTTGATGTGCGTATGTACGTCTGTTGTAATTGATGAGAGTGATCTGCATAAAAGGATTTGACCAAATTAAACATTGCAAGCGGTCAATATTTGTTCCCGGAAAATTTCAGTCTAAGAATATATGAAAGAAAACTACTGGTAGCAGCCGGCTGAGTTGACCGCCAGTCGTCACAGAGCTGTCACCGAATATTCAAGTGCGACAAGCTTCAACGCGGAACTGAGCGGTCACGCACTGGCGAACGAAGGCGCCCGTCTAAAATCGTGCGCCTTCCATGATCGAGCACGGTGCCACGGCCCGTTAAAAGGTAAGCAGTCATAACGCTGCGAAGAATATAGCCGATCATCATGGACTGCTTCCAGAGATATGTTTTATGATGAGGTTATTTCCAGCACGAGCTTAAACAATGAACGATGCAGCGTATGATCAAGCTGCCGCAGCTATGAGTTCATTGTTTATGCCTGCTGGCTATATGCATCGATTCCCTCGCGCCGATCGTTAGACAAGGACGGAAATTTATGAAGCAATATTCCACCGTGCTGATCCGCACTGCGAAAAGAGTGGGTTTCCATAACTTAGTGAGGGACGTTTGCTAGTTAAGTGGACCTCTTTGGCTGTATTCTAGGTTTCCCATAACTTATTCAACGTAGCAAAGATGGCACTTTCGACGCAACGGATTAATATACTTTTAATTGTAAGGAAGCTTTCATCCGGCTATTTCATTGGCAGTCATTTATATTATGTGATGCGCTGTATTATGCAACAAAGTGTTCAGCTTTACTTTTTTGTTGTGTTTTATGTTTTAGTGATGTAACCGGCACTTCCATGCTGGAAATTTCGAGAAACAAAAGCACCCGCCGCAGCCCTCCAACCGCATTTCCCTAATCTCACCGCTCACGTCTGCTAGTTCGCGTCCGACCATACGAAGGACCGGCCCACCTCGGTACCATATGCCCAAGATGTTCTAATCGCCAATATACACCTCTCACTAGTGAAATGACTTTCCCTCTATACTACGCAGGTACAGCCAAGTTGTGCACCCATCGCAGTGAATGAGTCTCATTTTACTAACCTATGCGGTTTTCTTCGTCCACCGTGGTACTGGGCTCCGTCACCTTGCTCTTGTTCCTAGCCTTCGGCGGGCCCCCTTCCCCGGAGTGACTGTGCGCCGCGAATGTTGGCGCCGACGGCAAGTCGTCGTCGAATAAAGATTCCAAGTTTCCCCACATCCACAGGATAAGCAGCAAGCACACCATCACCAGCAAGAGGAACACTGCCACTGAGATGCAGACCGCGCACCTCGGTGCTGGATCGCGCCGCTGGATGACCGAGCTGGACAGGGCGTCCATGCTGAAGGAGATCCGGCGTCCACGCCGCCGGCTGCGACTAAGGCGACGGCTGCGGACACACACAGGATGAGCAGCAACCAGTTCACTGTTAAAGTCCACATCCGTGTTGTAGAGACACTGCCTTTACACACAGGTACGGGACAAGTACAATCAACTTGCACGCCTATAGTCACGTATTGGTGGCAATGCTGTTACCGAAAAATGAGGTGGCTTGAAATTCACTGCAATAAACTTTACTGGGCTGACTTGCGCCCCTAAAAGAACTAAACATTCGGCTACAGCGATAGCTGGAAAAGAAATATTTATTTAAAATTGAATGTGCACAAACATTACACACGGAGACAAGCATGTCAGTAAAAAATATTTGTGCAAACGCATAGTTCGTAATACAAACGGGAACACTTTCCAACAGGTAATAAAAACCAGGAAGGATATCAATTTCAAGTCAAATCTTATGGAACTCGATTTTCCTTCCAACACTTATCTCTTAGTAAAACTATAAATGAAACGTTTGCAGAGCTCGGCGCTACGCTTATATGTACCTAACACATTACGTTTCATACAACACTGCCAAAGCTAGAGCTCTTGTTAGCGCTCCCCGCCTCCGCAATAAGAAAGAGTGCCTGCTCTTGACGAGAAGAAATAATAGTTGCTTTGTCTGCAAGCTTAATGCATCTTACATTTGCCATCAATTTCATAAAGAGCACCTTTTTTTAGGGAGAAAGGATCGGATTCGGTGACTTTGTTTGTTTAGTTTGTCGATTTCGCTCGTGTCGCGTTTTCGCTACCCCGCAACCCTGCCAGCTGTGCCCTCCACGCTGCGCAATGCAGCGACCTCGACTGCCTCTTTCGAGCAGGTGTACACACATAACTAACATCATATCATCTGCAAACAGATCTTTAGGCTTCATAAAACGTCACCTACGTCATGCGCCCCAAAAAGTAAAACTTTTGGCATATAAAACACTGATCAGATCCAAGCTTGAGTACGCCAGTCCAATATGGAACCCATCTCAGATATACTTATCAAATGCGATCGAATCAGTTCAAAACCGCGCCATCCGTTTCGTGCATCACGCATACTCGTATTCCATCAGCATTTCATCTCTAAAGGAAAATTCCAGTCTTGATAACCTTTTACTCCGTCGCCGCATTGCCAGTCTTTGTTTACTGCATAAAATTCTAAACAGTTCACTAAATCAGGCACCTTACATTGTGCATCGCACCCACATACCACATCGCGCTTCGCATCCATTTCAGATAACTCGGCCTGTTGCTCGCAGCAAAACTTTTTCAGGGTCTTTTTTTTCCCCGAGCAATTGTGGACTGGAATGCCCTTCCCCACGAAGTCGCCGCCCTCTCATGCCAATCTTCATTTATTGATGCCTTAAAAATTTATTTTCAAACACAATGATTTGTGCTTGTATTTTCTCATGCTTGCAAACCCACCCCATATGCCTCCAAGCCAAAGGCCTCCAAGAGAGGCCTTTAAGGAAATAAAGTGAAGTGAAGTGAAGATAAGTTTGAACACACCAATTCGTCGAGCTACCTGCAGACGCACATGATTTACATGGTCACCGCAGCCTAGGTCACTACGAAAAAATACGCCCAGGAATTTACAGGAGGTTACAGATTCAATCAGGGTATCGTTAAACAGGAGTTGAATGGGATGATCTGTAGGCTTATTGTTAGGACAAAACAGTATGAATTTAGTTTTCTTAACATTCAATTTCAATTTATTCACAGCAAGCCAAAGCATCAGTTCATGTAGCCAGGAGTTGGAGCGACGCTCTAGTTCGCGAAGATCAAAACCAGAAAAAAAAAATATTCGGTCATCTGCGTTAAAACAATGTTTGAATAAGTTGAAATATTTACTATGTCCTTTATATGTAATATAAAGAGAAGAGGCCCCAGTATGGATCCCTGAGGAACACCAAAGTGTATTATTTCTGATTGAGATACGGCATTGTTTAGTCGTGTGTACTGAGTGCGATTGGACAAGTAGCTTTACAGCAACCTGTGAGGCGTTCCACGAATACTATTTCTGTGTAATTTATGAAGTAGAATATCGTGCTTAAACGAATAGAAGGCTTTGGAAAAATCAAGAAATACACCAACAGTGAAAAGCCTATGTTCAATATTAATTATCAAACTATATTTGATTTCGAGCAAAGCTGCCTGCGTGGATTTTTCAGGCTGAAATCCATACTGCTCCTTACAAATTATATTATTTAGGATTCAGGAATTTGTATACCCTCGTGAAGATAACTCACTCTGCAACTTTCGAAAACAAAGGTCGTACGGCAATTGGACAATAGTTTTTGGGATCATTTTTATTGCCACCTTTGAAAAGTACTGTAACACGGGCGGATTTCATTTTGTCTGGAAATTCACCTGTGAAAAGCATTACATTACAGATATGTAAGAGAGGAAAGGTAATAGATGTAGCAGCAGCTTTTACGGCTAGTGCAGTAATGCCCTCTGAGCCAGGAGAGCATGTATTCCGTATTGAGTTTATAATTGAGAGAATTTCATCTTCGGTGTACTTCTGTGTCGGAGATAAGAATATTGAACTCTGACATGCCGGAAACAAAAAGGAATCCACAGATGTTACAGCTGAGGGAAGAGTATACAAATGGATCTTCCTACATTTAAAAAATGGCCATTACGTTTATTAGCGAGTGAGGCACCGCTATAAAGTACCCCATCGATTTGCATTTCCGAAAGAAGAACATGTCGCTTTCTTCCAATACGTTTATTGATGCCTTACCAAAGGGATCTAGCATTATGCTTGGATGAAAACTTTAAGCGATAAAAAAGCGATTTTGCCTTTTTTAGACCCTGATTGAATTTGTTCCTGAACCTCTTAAGCACTAACAAATGTTCTTGATTACGTGTTCTAAGAAATTGTGCAGACTCTTTTTTTTTGTTTATTACGTTTCAGAAGGTCGTGAGAGATCCGCTCTTTCCTTGCCTTCCTGCATTTTTTAACTTCTTCAGTTGGAAACGCCTTGTTAAACGCAACCAGTGTTTCCTCTATGAATATATTGTAAGCGGCGCATGGGTTCTCTGTTTTGAATACATCAACCCAGCTAATTTCAGAAATAAGTAAACAAACTTTAGCTATGATCTTTTGGTCATAGGTTTTACGATGTAAACAGGAGCATCTGCTGCCTTCATATTCGAAAAAAAAGTATAAAAAAGGGAAGATGATCGCTTATTCCCGAAGAGGAAACACCAGACATGGTGTTGTTAGGTAAAAAGATTGAAAACATACATCGAGTAGGGTTTCCGTCTGATAGCCTATTCGAGTAGGCATATCAACAATATTTTCGCAACCAAAATATAACATTGTTTCCAATCATCTGATTTATGTTTGGTTAATACTCATAATATCGACAATCAGGTAACCTAGTATTACTACATGCATTTTGTGTTGACTGGTATATTCCAAAAAAAAGACACAACAAGCTGAAAAAACACGGACATGTCGCTATGAGGAGGACGATACACTACCATGATAGCTGTATTATGATACAGGACAGTAACAACTTCAAAATGGTCAGTCACAAGTCAATAATTGTTCATTATGTCAAACGTAGGCGGTTCTTTATGAACAGAGATACTCCCCCTCAGCGTTTGTTTACCCTGAACTGTGATACGTATTCGTATCCTACGATTGGCATAACATCCTTCGGACAGCTGAACCAAGTTTCCGTAAATGCCAAGAAGTCGATTTGTACACTAGTAATTTAATTTCGCCTTCAATGCGTTGGATTTTATTTTTCAAACTCTGAGCATTTAAATGATAAATAGATTAAGGCTTGTCTAAAGAGTAGCTAGTAGTTTTGAGTAAGTTGTTAAAAGTTGTGGTATTGAAATACGACATGGTAAAACAAAAGGGAGGTTCCTCGTATGGAACTTCTATACATGCCAGACTACACAAGTTTGTTCAAATTTTCCTCGCACCCAATCCTGATGGCATTTGCACCTGCTTCCTTTCGAACAAAGACCTTCCCTTCCTTTGTCAAGAAAAACTTCAAATCCTTTTACTTTGGCTGCAGATTTCGCAAGCCACAACAGCTTCTTATTTAAAGCAGTCAAGTTGTCAACAAAGTAGACACCGTCCCTAAGGCCTGAACACTTAGCCATACAATTTGTTTTCGTCGCCGGTTTCGCAAACCTAATCAACACAGCTGGAACCGTGTTTGCTCGAGCGGGCAGACGATGTAGGCCTTCAATGTCGTTCTCTGTGAGGCATGGTACATCGACCTGATTCGCAATGTCATTAACTCTTACCAGCAGGTTTTCACTTGCTGACAGGAATAATCCGCAAATTTCAATGTTCTGGCAGCGACTGTATCGTTCCATATCGTTCAGTTCAAGCTTAAACTTTCCTATTTCTTCTCTGTCGTGTTTCTTTTCAATTTCATCGAACCTATTGCGAATAGCATCGATTTTGCCTCTCCGATGTTTCTCGGAGCTGTACGGGAGTTGTTTCGTTTATCTTCGCCTGCATAATTCTCCCTTGCTCATTATCCGTAAAGTGAAAAGGGCTAGCGGGTAGTGAACACGGTGGCACCGTCTACATGGAGGAAGAGCAGATCTCTAAAACTGACTGGCGTGCCCCCCCCCCCCCCCCTCATGCGAAACGATGAGATGCCTGCATGGTCGGCAAGCGACAGAAGCCCGCTTAGTCGACGAACAGGAATAAGCCAATTGGAAAGGAACCCGCAAATAACACCTAGAAAAGCAAAAAAAAAATAAAATATCGCGAAAGGAGGAAGTTGTGTCGTGTTTTTTTTTTTCTAGGAAGAGGACAGTGGTTGTGAGTCTAGTTACTATAGTTGTGAGAAAACGGGTGCAAATGACGACACAAAACAAAAAAAACGAAAATAAGATGACAAATGTGCGTGTGCAAGAGGACAGAAAAAACTAAAAGTAAGAGAAGAGGAGACGCAGACTCACTCGCGCATTCAGACGCTCGAGCACCGCGCATGCATCTCCTCGCTCCCTCGCCCACACTGCCATGATCCTTGTGACTCTCAGCCCCGTTGACAGAAACGCAGATACCTAAAACTCAGAAACTCACAGAAGGAACGCCAAAACACCGACAGAGGCGCGCGTATGTGCAGTGGCTTACTTTCCAAGAAATGCCGAGGGGTTCCCGGGTCCATGCTTCGTTCTTCAGTTGAGTTCGGACACCGGCTATGGAACCGAACGAGCACTCTGCCAGCTTATGAACAAACGACGCGGCCGCCACTTTGGCTGCGGGCTGTAAAACGGATAGGGAAGCCCTAGGAGAATCAAACATCCAAATGAAAAAGGCGCTCGCTCACACAGGATATGAAAAAGGGATGACTGCATTTAAAACAGCGGGTTTTCAGAACTGTCTTACAGTTCTCTCCTCAGATAGTTCCCACCTTGTATGCGTGGAGAGATGCTGTCTTTCCGTAAGCAGCTTTCAGTCACCTGTCTGCCCTTGAGCGAATCTTCGATAGGGGCGCATTAAATTCATCTCTTTAGCTAAGTGTTAGTTTAATGTCTAGCGACAGAGGGCAAACTAATAATAGTAATAACGATAAACAATGAATTGCACTGATACACTACGATCTGCCTTCATATTGCCTTCCATCGGAATAACTCGAAACAGGTACTAATAGCAAAGCACATTTATTTACTAAAATACAAGGTCTTCGTGGGGCGACTTCTCATCAAGACATTCATCGTTCGACTCTTCTGCTTCCAGCTCGTTCTTTCCATATGCCCTTGTGAACCCTCTCTTGTGCCGTCCTTCCCGCGCAATGCCTTGTTTGCTGGATCTTGCGCTTACTTCTTTCCTAATATTCGAACTTTTCTTCTTTTTTTTCTGTTCAGAGAAGACGACACACACACGTAGGTCTGGAGGCCTTTAGAGTTTGCGCCCTTTCTATACTTCCCAAACCCGTTCCGAATGGCGGCGAGATCTTGTTTCACTTTTTTTCGAAGGCTTTTGCAGCCGTCGCCCGGCCACACTCGGTGGCGGCGCTGCACTCGCCGACACCTTGCCGCCTCCCCCCCCCCCCCCCCTAACCCCCTCCGACTTATTTTTTTTTTTCGTGTCCAACGCAACACGCACACACACAAACCGCTCGGTACGTGCGCTTTGGTAACGAAACGAATGTGAGCGGCAAGCATTACGAAAGGCGTTCTGCCGGCTGTTTTATCGTTATGGGAAACAGTAATATTTTCGACCTCAAAAGCTGACCTCACTAAATTACAACCTCATCATCATCATCATAATCAGCCTGACTGTACCCACTGCAGGGCGAAGGCCTCTCCCATATTTCTCCAATTAACCCGGTTCTGTGCTAGCTGCATCCACTTGACCTCTGCGAACTTCTTAACCTCATCCACCCACCTAACTTTTTGCCGCCCCCTGCTACGCTTTCCTTCCCTTAGAATCCAGTTTGTTACCATAAGCGACCATCGGTTATCCTCTCTTCGCACTACATGTCCTGCCCATGCCCATTTCTTCTCAATTTCCACTAGAATGTCAGTAACTTGAGTTATTTCTCTGACCCACTCTGCACGCTTCTAATCTCTTAATGTTACCCC
The DNA here is from genome assembly GCF_055883805.1 of Amblyomma maculatum. Lineage (NCBI taxonomy): Eukaryota > Metazoa > Arthropoda > Arachnida > Ixodida > Ixodidae > Amblyomma > Amblyomma maculatum. Next base: position 115,662,263 of record NC_139352.1, on the reverse strand, counting down.
TACCATTTTTCATTCCATAGCCCTCTGGGTTGTCCTCAACTTATGCAGAACTCTCTTGGTTAGCCTCCACGTTTCAGCCCCATAGGTGAGTACAGGTAAGATGCAACTGTTGTATACTTTCCTCTTGAGCAATACCGGTAAGCTGCTAGTCATAATCTGCGAGTGCTTGCCAAATGCGCTCCACCCCAATCTTATTCTTCTTGTTATTTCCTTTTCATGGTCCGGATATGCGGTTACTGCCTGTCCCAAGTAGACATATTCGTCTACTACTTCTAGTGCTTTGCTACCTAACGTAAACTGCTGTTCCTTCCCGAGGCTGTTGAACATTACCGTAGTCTTCTGCATATTTATTTTTAAGCCTACCTTTCTACGTTCCTGTCTAGGTCATCAATTATTATTTGCAGTTCATCCCCCGAGTTACTAGCAAGGCAATGTCATCAGCAAATCGCAGATTACTGAGGCATTCTCCATCTACCTTTATTCCTAAATGCTCCCATTCCAAGTCTCTGAATAGTTCCTCTAAGCAAGCTGTGAATAGTACTGGGGAGATCGTGTCTCCTTGCCTAACACCTTTCTTTATTGGAATTTTATTACTTTCTTTATGCAGAACAATGGTTGCTGTGCAGCCACTATATATATATTCCAGCACTTTCACGTACGGCTCGAATACACCCTGATTTCGCAATGCCCGGATTACCGCCGAGGTTTCTACTGAGTCAAATGCTTTTTCTTAATCAATGAATGCGATGTATAAGGGCTGGTTATATTCCGAACATTTTTCTTTCACCTGGTTGATGGTATGGATATGATTGATAGTAGACAATCATTTCCGAAAACCTGCTTGATCGTTTTTTGCAGTCTAATGTTGTCCTGACTATATTAACGGTTACTTTCGTAAATCCCTTATACGTAACAAACAGTAAGCTGATTGATCTGAAACTTTTCAAGCCTTTAGCGTCCTTTTTCTTATGAATTAAGATACTGTTTGCGTTCCTCCACGGTTCCGTTACCGTCGATGACACTAGGTACTACGTATACAGGGTGGCCACTTTTTCTAGCATTTGTTGAAGGATGAGGAGGGTCCGCATCCAACAATATATATGGTTATCTGATCCTCTCTAGCTGCTTTCCCCTCTTTCATAGTTTCTAATGCTTTCTTAACTTCATCCTTCGTCAGTGGCGGAACGTCTGACCGCGTTTTCCTACCGCTAATGTCATTATTATACTGACTTCTTTGGCTACTGTAGAGATCGGTATAGAAGTCCTCGGCTACTTTGAGTATGTGGTCCATATACGTGATCACATTGCCCGCCTTGTCCCTTAGCGCATACATGTGATTCTTGCCCATGCCCAATTTCTTCTTCATCGATTGAAGGCTTCCCCCGTTCTCTACAGCATGCTCAATTTTATCCGTTGTATACTTCGTTATATCGGTCACTGCGTTTATTGATTAGCTTCGATATCTCGGCCAATTCTATCTGGTCTGTTGAATTGGAACATTTCATACTTTGACGTTTCTTAATCAAATATTTCGTCTTCTTAGACAGCTTATCGGCATCCTCTCTAACTACCCTACCACTATACTTTACAGCGCACTCAGTATTGATATCTCTGAAATTATTGTTCATTGCTTTAGGCTAATGTGGCCATCATCGGTTAGAGCTGAATATCAATTTTTTAGCGAGATCCTGAACTCTTCTGCCCTCACCCTCACCGCTAATTCGTTGATGGACTTCTTTTTTACTAATCTGTTTCGTTCCCTCTTCAGATTTAGAATAATTCGAGATCTTAGCATACTGTGGTCACTGCATCGCACTTTCCCGATTATCTCCACATCTTGCATAATGGCGGGATTAGAACATATTATGAAGATAATTTTATTTTTAGTCTCCCCGTTAGGACTTTTCCGTGTCCACTTCCGGTTCTTTCGTTTGCTGAAGAAGGAGTTCATGATTCTTAAGTTATTACGCTCTGCAAACCTAACTAGTAACTCCCCCTGCTATTCCTAGAACCAATGCCACAGTCACCTACTGCCTGATCTCCTGCCTGCTTTTTCCCTACCTTGGCATTGAAGTCCCCCATTAGTACAGTATACTACGTCTTTCCTTTCCACATTGACAGTTCTACATCTTCATAGAAGTTTTCAACTGCCTGGTCATAACGACTACATGTAGGCGCGTAGCCCTGTACAACCTTCAGATTATACTGCTTAAGCTTAATTACGAGGCCTGCCACCCTCTCCTTAATGCTATAGAATTCATCTTTATTACCCGCTATATACTTATTGACAAGGAAACCTACTCCTATTGTCGCTCCTCTGGTAAACCTCGATAACACAGTACATGCCCATCCTTCAGTACAGTATATGCCTCATTCGGCCTCCTAACCTCACTAAGCCCTATGACATCCCATTTCAAACCCTCTAGTTCCTCTAACAGCACTGCTAAACTAACTTCACTAGCTAGAGTTCTAGCGTTAAACGTTACCAGGGTCAGTGGCCAATGGCGACCTGTCCAGCAGAGCCAGGCTTTCTTAGCACCCCATGCTGCGTCGCAGGTCTGACCGCCGCCGTGGTCAGTTGCTCCACAGCCGCTGGGGACTGAGGGCCGGGGTTTTGCAGGACTAATCATGGGAGGTTGCGGCCAATTACTGCACCAGGGGGGCCAATTCCTGTTCTGGTGAGGGAGTGCGTTGCCGGAGGTGTTCATCGGCATCAGGTCGCACCCCAAACCTGTTTATGCAATTCCATCGACACGCGGATTTTTTTTAATCCGCGCATCATCAGTGAACTTCATCAGTCACAGCGAACCATTACGTCTTTCGACACGCTGGTTTAGAGCGTTTCGCACTTCAAACTTCAAGTTCTTTGTGAGGTTTCGCGTGTGCAGGACACGACTCGTTTTCAGTTTTGAACCCCGTGAAACACGGTAACTCGAACTACCTTTGCAGGCTGAAGTGTTCGAGACTATTTTGCCCCAGAAGGATTAAAAAAATACAGCCTCACTCAACCTCAAACTCACGCATGAGGCTAACGTCTTATTTGCCAACTTCACTCAAAACATTTCAGCTGTGGCCAACCTCACCTCAACCTCCCTTCACTTCGTGAGGTTGAGGTCGTTTGGAGGTTGACCTCACCCGATCGAATCCTCATGAGGTTGCCGACCCCTGGCGTGCATGCAGGCACAGCAGGCGCGAGTTCCGATCATGCTGGAACTGCACGTAGGCCTGAACCACTGCAGTACTCGAATCGTGTAGGTTAACAATGCGGATGCGCCGTAAACAGTCCTTGAAAACGACCGCTCCGCGTTCGCGTATGCCGCGGCCCGCCCTGACGCACGCGTCACGCCATCTTTCCTTGAGCGTGTCTCAGACATGCGGTCCCAGTCCAGGTTTTGAAGCGACAAGCTTCACTAGGCTAGTCAACACCGGGTCTGGCGTGCGTGTGATCACTTTTTGCCACAGCTGCGCGTGCGCAAACTCACCGAGTAACGTCACTAGGAGAGGCGCAGGGGTTTGAAGCGAAACTTTCACTACGAGGGTCAGAGCCGAACTTCGCCACGGCCGGTCTCGAGGGAGAGCGCGCGCTAGTGCGCTGCGCCTCTCTCCCCTTCAGCCCGGCCATGACTCCGCGTATGCCGTATGCCATGACGTCACAGCCAAGGCCAAATGTGCAGCCCCCTCACCAAGCTCTGCGGCGGTGCCTAGCAACGCTTAAGAGGTGTGCGGCTCCTCCTCATAAAAAACAATTAGTATCCATCCGGGAATCGAACCTCCATCCTTTCTATCCCCAACCGAGCGCTGTGCCACTACACGGGTCGGCAAGCGCTGCTCAGAATTCCCCTTGTGTATCGTGAGCATGATATCGGGATTCCGCGCGTGACAGATACTGCGATGGCGCGCAATTTGAAAGTACTAAAGACTAAAATAGTTATTTCACTCAATTAGGGTGACTTCAAGGATGTGACGTCACCCATCTGTGTCAGCTATGAGGACCAAGCGGGAATGAGTGAGCTCCAACGCCGTCAGGCGGCGCTTCTTGCCTTCCGATAGAGGCAGTGCCCTACTTTTTGAAGCTAGATCAGGGTGCCTTAGAACACGCAGCTACAAAAAAAAATTTAACAATGAAGATGACGCATGTGCTGTATGTGGTAACTCTAGTGAAACAGTTGACCATATTATACTCGAATGTAATGATATCCATCCGGAAGTTGATGCAGGTGCAGTCACTGTTCCTGAAGCTCTGGAGTTTAGAGATACCAGTGGGCGGGTGAATAAACAGGCGATGGAAACTAGCAAAAAACGAGTGGAAGATTGGTGGCTTAAAAGAAGAGAAGTGATATAATGTTAGTAATGTAGAAACAAAAATTTAATAAATAGAAGGATGGTTTAGTTAACCAATCTAAATGAATAATTAAGATATAGGTAGAAGAATGAGCATGATAGCTACTGCTACCACCCCGTTTCAAAGAGGACGCTCCTCTATTACATCCATCCATCCATCCATCGAGTGACACATGCTGCGCCTTTCCTTTCCTGTAAACGAATTATAGGTTGGTTTGTGGGGTTTAACGTCCCAAAGCAACTCAGGCTATGAGAGACGCCGTAGTGGAGGACTCCGGAAATTTCGACCACCTGGGGTTCTTTAACGTGCACTGACATCGCACAGCACACGGACGCCTTGCTTTTCGCCTCCACCGAAAAGCTGCCGCCGAGGCCGGGATTCGATCCCGCGTCCTTGAGAACAGTAGTCGAGCGTCGTAACCACTGCGCCACCCCGGCGGGGTGTAAAGGAATTATAGAACGCTGGTGAACTTAGACGCGCTCGACATGGAAGCCAATGAGAATTTGGCTGCTGACGATCGGCGCAGAAGACTGGAGAAATTAACTTCTGATCCCGAGGTAGTCACTGCTTTTCGCTACGTACCGTCTTTGCCAAAAGTAACCAGGCTGCATGTTTTGCTTCTCACTTATGTTATAAAGACAACATGGATTCCCAGAGGGTTGCAACTTGTTGAGAAGTGAGGAGAGGAGCTCGCCTTTACATTGCACAGATTTACAGCTTCAGAAGTGCTCCGAATTCTCTGCTACCCGACGTAGATGTGTAACACGAAGCCTGGTTACTTATGCCAAAGACGGTACATCCAGGCATAGCAGAGCTAAGCCATGTTTATATTTTTTTTTCAGAGACCTTGTGATCGCGTCCCTAACCTCACGCGAAGCATCCAGATCTCGCAAAACCGAAACATCAAGACGCCAGATATTGCTGTGTTCTCGCACTCGACTGGGCAAGTAAAGCACTACAAGTGTGCGGTGGTCTGACACGTAACTGGCATCAGCTAGAATGTCTAGTTCGCGACATTGGATAACTGCAGTCAAAAGCTTGCCAGGAACATAGACCCGATCAACTCTGCTGCAACTTAGCCTGCCGCTCAAAAGTAATTATATGTGACACCACGCATCATGCAAATTAAACTGCGATAAAATGCGCAGCAACTCCACATTGTGAGTTATCGGCTGTCAGGCTTCTCTGCGTGAGCGTATATATCTGTTCAGATCCACAGCACAATTCATTCTCCGATAAGCAAACATGGGAGATTCTGTAAATTATATGGTGAAAGAAACGTATAGAAGTCGTTGAACTGTGAGTGGTCTGCAGGCGCATACAAGTTAATGGCATAAATCTTCTGCTGGTCGTACAAAACATCAAGGGCGATGACTCTGCCCTCTGTATCGAAGACGCAATGACTACCATGCAGTAGGCGGTGCCTGAAAATGACTACTCTCACACCAAGACTTTGGAAATAACAAAATTAAACAAAACTCTTAACAAAAAAAAAAAAACGATCATTCAACTAGTGCACTTCACGCTGCCTGCGCAAATTACAATCCTGCTGAAAAACCAAGCCTACCTTCTGGGATCGTGCAAAGTGAACAACTGTTTGTCAAGCTGTTTGTCCCGTTTACGAAAACCTTGAACGTTCAGCGTAAGGATGTTTATCAACATTACTTGAAGGGTGATCAGCGTAGTCATCTTACCCACCACAAATTTAAAAATAAAAGTTCGCTGTGTTTTAGCTAGTGGTTAATCCTGGAGTTACGCTAAAGCAATATGCATGGCTAAGCTTAGGTTCGGCTTCAACGTACAGAAATGGCTTTTCAGCACAGTAGTTCACTTTGTGGTTTCACCATTATTTATGCCATAGGGGAATTACTTCACGTATGAGCACCCCTTGCCTCTCATCGTTGACCATTCTCATTCGGGTGTAGAAGACTTCTAATGGTATGACATCGTCTCTACATTTAGCTCCGGAACACACCGTCGTCACAACATTCGAACGAACCTTCTGTCCTAGCAACTCGTTGTTGTCGTTCGCCTGTACCAATAACCTGGTGATCTTTCTTCTTCGTCTTTTTCTTCTTCGTCTTCTTCCTGTTCGTTATCTTCCTTTTCTTCTTTTACTTCTTTTCTTCTTCTTTCTCTTTTTTTTCTCTTCCTCATCTTCCATGGTGCCACGCCGACGGCTGGAAAACCTTCCGCAGTGCAGCTTTTGCTACAAGACTTCTCGTCGGAAACATTCTCAGCAGTGCCCCCTCGGGCGAGTTCACACGAGCTTTGTTCAGTAATACGAAATGCACCAGACGCTTCATTATCGCCGCCTGACGAGTGGTCGGACCGCTGGCATTAGCTGCAACCAGGCTGGCTATCCATGAACGCCAAAGGAGGTGGACTGACAGGTTCGGAATCCCCTATGATGTGGGACGCGCTGCTTGGCGAATGTGCACGAGAGCCCTCGCTATCCACCTGGTCCGCCCACGTTCTCTAAGTTCGTGTGCTCACAGGACTCGTTGCCCGTCCTCCGCAGCTGGTGACTCAGCCGGCCAAGCAACCATTTCATCTGAGGTGCGTGAAACGTCATTAGTTATCCCATGCTGCATCGGAACGCCACCGAGGCTAATCCCGATACCCTTATCGGTGCGTCCCTGGTCCATTGGCGTCGACACCTCAACTTTTCTTGTCGCTGCTCCAGCTTGTGGTGCATGCTCGGGGGCCTATGCTACCGCCAGCTTTTCCGGTGGTGATTCCTCCCCCCTGTATTGATTGCAGAACCACGGGAGGGTTTCAGTGAGTGATACTGGGTGTTTCGGCTCTCTTCAATGCTCGGGTTGCGTTAGCTTGGTAAACGCTGCTGGGATAATTGGTAATGGTCCACTCGTTACGAACCAATTGTAGTTCTTGTAAGGCCACTAGGTATGTCTTGAGCTGGGTGCAGTCGACGGTAGCGTGTCACCCACCGCATCATTGACATGGCGCTGTGCAGCCATCTGTCAATTGTCCGAAAGTTCGAAAACTGCGCAGCACTCACATCTCGGCGTCTTTCTGGCCACCGCCATGTGGCCCGTCAAGTTGCACTTCGCACAAGCCCGCTTCATGCCACGGTACCCGAACATAACTTTGTGACCTTGGATAAACGTGAAGTTCAGTACCAGGGTGAGCATTTCTAACAGTGCCACTCTTGTGCCCGTAACTTGAGTTGGGCGGGTGCAGTCGATAGTCTGTGAAGACAACCGGTGACCCCACTGGTTCTACCGGCGCGCGTTGATTTCCAAAGTGTATAGCTCCAGATGCAGGCCACTTCGTGGCGTGTGCCGAGGACCGCACGCACACGAAGTACTCGAAGCCGTCGAGCTGCTGTGGGTACGACACTTCGTCAGCACTTCCTCGACGGCAGCAATGACGACGTCGGGATTCAGAGATCCTTCAGGAGGCACTATGAAGAAACAGTGCATCTTGGGAGGCGTCGAAGGGTCAGATGGGAGGGCTCGAGTGCCCATCGCTGGCCGTTCCCGCTACCCGACGGCGAACGGCATGAGCCCAAAGCAATCTGGCTGACTAGCAGGCGGTAACTCGATACCAACAGCAGAAGGAAGTGTCCTCGGCGGCCGTCTATCTACGAATGCCTATTTCACTCGTACGCGCTCAATTTGAAGGCGCCAAAGAAACATCCAGAAAAGACCGTAAACGATGACAAGCATGAGCTGGAAACATATAGAAACACAGTTCGTGGCTAGAACCCTTCGAGATATAACTCGAAGTATCTTTTTCCACAAAACAAAAATGACAAAGCCGCGTATCGCGACAACAAGCATAAACAACCAAAAAGTACATAATTAATTCGTGTGCATCAATCACTGTAATAAGGCAACATACCCGCGCCTGTTAAAAAAATAATTATAGATTTGAATGGTTAGCGGCAATACTCCAACCCTAAAAAAATGTTGCTTTGATTTTGTAAAATAAACAAAGGTAAACAAACATAAAAAGCTTAAACATCACGTATTTTTAACGCGCGTAATACGGCTTCAGACGTACACCACGTATGATTTCTGGGCACGCGCATAACCGTTGGGATGCTGTCTCATCGTCGGGAATGACTTCATAGCCCAGTTTTCCAATGCGGCGAAGCATTTTTTATGGCCCAAAGTATGGACGCAACAACTTTTCACTTAGACCGCGACGGCGAACCGGCGTCCATACCCAGACCTGGACTCCGGCTTGTACTTGCCAAGGTAGGCCGCAACGTCCAGGCTCTCCTCGTCTGTTACATGCGGTAGAATCGCGTTGGACTTTGTCGTGGACTCCATGCCGTACACATTCTTGAACGGGATCTCTCTGTTGTCTCCTGGATAGCAGTACTATGCAAGCAGGTCAGGTAAGGCAGGATGGCGTCCCAGGTCTTGTGTTCGGCGTCGATATACGTAGCAATCATGTCCGCAATCGTTTTGTTGGTAAGTCCTTTGGTCTGTGGATGGTACGCTATAGTAGGTCGGTGGCTTGTACGACTGTAGGTCAAGATGGCTTGCGTAAGCTCCACCACAAATAATTTTTCCTTGTCTGTAAGGAAACCTTCGGCGGCACCATGTCTTAGGAGAATGCATTCGAAGAACTTGGCTACTACTGCCACGTTACCATTAGGCAGTGATTTCGTTTCGGCGTAGGATTTACTTGTTAACCGCAGATAAAGTTGGAAATGAGCCGAGGAGATCTATCCCAATTAGCTGAAAAGCATTGTCTAGGGCGGCACCGGGTTCAGCAGCCCAGGGGATCTAATCGGCGCCGTCTTCCATTCCTGACACCCACACAACGTTTCACGTAATGGGGAACGTCGGCAGACAATCGCGGCCAGTAGTACTGCTGTATTCGCAGCAATGTGCGCGCAAAGCCCAGATTCTTTGTGGTCAGCTCATCGTGCAACACGTGAAGTATCCTCTGCTTGGTGCTTTTAGGCGCAAAAATAAGTTGCGCGGTCCTGTCGGGCGCAAGGACTTTTACGAGGATATCATTGCTTAAGGCGAGACGACGATAAATGACGCCTGAACACAGTGCAAGAGGAAGCGAGTTTTCCTTTAGGTAATTGGCTAGGTCTTTCAGTTTAGGGTTTGATCGCTGCTGTTTTGCGAAACTGCTGGCGCTTACCAGTCCGAAAAAAAGTGTTGTCGTTGTCTTCTTTCGAGGGAGCGTCGACGGGAGCTCAGGATAAGCAGTCTCTGTCAGAATTCTTGCCGCCAAACTTATATACTCCTGACAAGTTAAACTCTTGAAGATGCAGGCTCCATCGTGAAAGACGACTGGAGGGGTCTTGCAAATTTACCAGCCATCACTGCGCGTGGTGATGGCTTACCACCTTGGATAGTCGGCCGTGTATATACGGGTGGAACTTTGAAATGGTCCATATGATCGTGAGGCCCTTTCGCTGTCGGCGAGTATGTAGCTTTGGCTTTCGAGAGGGACCTGCTAGCGTAGGCGATAACATTGTTCTGTCCGGCACTGTTCTGCACGAGAACAGCGCACGAGAACAGCATCAAAGTGACTAAAGACACGAGGGGACTGTAGGCGGCGCTAAAGTCTGTCAAAGGCTTTGAGGCGCTTCCCATTTAAAAAGTACGCCAGTCTTTGTAAGCTGTGTGCACGATTCGGCAACGCGTGAAATGTTCCTGACAAATTTTATATATTAAGCGCATAGCCCAAGGAATCTATGCAGCGCTTTCTTGTCGACAAGCAGTAGAAACTGTGCGATCTTCTCTGGGTCTGGGCAACACTATTCTTGCTAATGATGTGACCTAGAAACCGCAGCTACGCGTAGCCGAAGTGACACTTTTCTGGTTTCAACGTTAGTCATGGCGATTTGATTGCGTCTAGCACTGTGCAGAGCCTTTTCAGATGGTCTTCAAAGTTCAAGAGGAGACGATGTCGTCTAAGTATACCAGACAAAAGTGTCACTTCAAGCCAGCCAATACTACGTCGATTACTCGCTGGAACGTGGCTGGTGCGTAGCAGAGCCTGAAGGACGTTACCTTGGTCTCCAAGCGGCCGTCTGGTGTTATTAACTCTCTTATCATGATCTTTTGCGTCGACCTCAATTTTAAAGGAACCACTCTTCAAGTCCATAAATGAGAAATACTTTGCATTTCAGACACGGCCTAGAGTGCAATCGATGCGAGAGAGCGAATAGACATCCTTTTTCGTCCCGTTGTTCAAGGTGCAGCAATCGACGAAGAAGATAAGTGCGCCGACCTTCTTCACTAAAACGACTGGTGCAAACAAGGGGCACTTGATGGCTGGAACATGCCATCACGAAGCATGTCCTCAGCATGATAGCGGATAGTCTGGTGTTCCCGCGGTGATACACGGTCGGACTTTGATGAAGAGGTCGGGCGTGATAATGATAATGTGCTGCTTGGCCAACAAAGTTTGACGCACCTTTGATGCAAAGAAAAACACTCGCTCTAGTTCGCATGAAGCTTGCGTATCTTATCTTGTCTGCTTCTGGGTCGGGCTGGGTTAATGTCAAACTTAAGCTTACGACCTTGGTGAGGTCTATCCTCTGTTGGTCGGTCGGTGAAGGAGAACGCATTTAGGATGCCTCCTAGCTAATCGAAGAACCCAATCATTCTTTTATTTTGCGCAAAAAACACGACACAAAAGAAACGAGGTAGACAGTACAGGACAAGACAGGACAAGCGCTTGTCCTATCTACCTCGTTTCTTTTGTGTCGTGTTTTTTGCGCAAAATAACAGAATGCTTAGGCACCAACTAGCCTGCAAAAGCGTACTCGGAAGAACCCAATCTTCGTGCTTTTGTGAAGATACCGATGTTCTCCAGTGAAATTCATTGCCAGGACCTGATTTCGTCTTTTTCGAAAATGAGCGATGCCTGTTGCAATGCGCAGTCCTGTACCTGGTAGCAACTGAGTTTCCCTTCGAGGACGCCTTCAGTGGATTCGGTATCTGCGATATCCACGGAGTCTAGGACGCTTGATCGGGACAGTAAGCTGAATTTGTCGAGGACATTTGTAGCAACGAGATGCGTCGAAGTTACAGCAGCAGGTATGGTTTATCCGTCGACGGCTTGATAATCTTTGATCGAAGGTTGGTGGTCGGCTGACGTTCATTAAAAAAGTCCGCGCCCAAAATCACGTCGTGCGAGCCCTGCTGTAGGACCACTAAGCTCGTAGGTTTGCGTCCATTTAAGGTTACCCTTACAGTGCTTCGCACCGAAAGAGTAAAGATCACCACCAGCAGTACGAATCAGGAGGCCACCCGAAGCGGTTGTTACATTCCTGAGCTTGGAGGCAAACAGTCCACTGATGACTAAATAGCTGTGGTGTCAAGGGTAGTTACTGTGCAACCGTTTACAGCAACTTTAAGGTCGCTTACACGCGTCCTCACATTGTCCGTGAGCTTCGGTGTCCGATCTCAGCTACGTCGTATACTGAAGTCGCGGCCGGAGTACACCGTTGTCACTTCGCTGGGGGGCGGTCTCGGCGTAGGGTCTGGACGCCTTGTAGTCAATGTTGTCGTGCATAGGGCGATTTAAATATTGCAGCGTCGTCACTCATCGTCAGTGGCCGGGAATATTCGTTTTTTTTCGCCAGTAAGCAACCCCACCTCCAAAGTTAGCTGTCTTCAGCTTCCCCTGGTGCTTGGAAACCTTACTTGCATAGTGTCATCGTAGTTGCAGCCTGGAGACGCAATGCTTGGCTCTAAACTGCGATGGGGAGCGGTACCGATGTCTTGGTGACTCTCGTCTATTTCCTGTGGTCGTTCACCAGGGCGCAGTCATTGACCGTTGATTGCCGTCCCGCGGAGGCCGATTCGCCTCTGCGGGCAATGCCGAAGAATATGGCCAGTCTCACCGCAATGGAAGCATAGTGGGCGGTTATTGGAAGTCCTTCAAGCGTCAGTTTTCCTGGGGCTTGGGCGTTCCTCGTACGCTTGGCGGGCGAGGGCCAATGGGCGGTGTTCGGGAACAGGACGGAAGCGACGGGAACTTGGTGTCGCTCGTCGTAGAGGCGAGCTACACATAGCGCACCGGCGTAGCTCACGGATGGTGGTTGTACGAGAGTGGCCGTCAGTATAGGAGCTGCACCAAGAGCCTCCTGAACTTCTTCGCAACGATTTCAATTAACGCTTGCTACTCGGGGATGTTGTGCCGAAGGTAGCAACCAGCGCAGTTCTTCTCGGAGAATCTCGCTGGTAAGGTACCGAAGGCGATCCCCGCTCGCAGATGCGCTACTGTAGTTGCTTGCAGAGGCCGGTTGGAGTGGTTGGTCGTAGTGGCGCATCCGGGTGTCCATCATCTCGATGGTAAACGCGTCACCTTCGAATTCGGCAAGAGGTTTTTGGCGGATTTCTAACAAGTCCTGCCGAAAGCGACTCTTTAACGCCTCGGATAAAAAATTTTAGTTTCTTTCCTTCGGTCATGTTAGGGTCGGCAAGGCGAAATAGCCGCTTCATCTGCTCAACATAAGACAGGACAGGCTCATTTGGAAGTTGAAGACTTGATTGAAGTAGGGCCTGGACTTTTTCCTTCCAGAAGACACTTGCAAAGGTCATCAAATACTCCGTATTGAATGTCTCCCAATTCTTCAAGGAGGTCTCATGATTTTCGAGCCAGATTCGGGCAGATTATTCAAGAGCAATATGAACTCGCCTTAGCTTCGAAGCGTCGTTCCAGCCGTTGAATCCTGTCACACGGTCAAAGAGGCTCATCCAGCCTTCTGCAACTTCGCTGGACAGTCATTTTTAAAAGGGGTGGGGGCTACAACTGCTGCAAAAAGAAAATGGGTGGTTTCCTCCGGCATATTCGAGAGTATCCCACAGTGAAGTAATTCACTGAGTCCACCAGATGTCACGTATTGGTGACAATGCCATTGACCACAAATAAGGAGGTTCGAAGTTGACTGGAATAAATTTATTGGGCGGACTTTCGACAGCAAAAGAACGGAAAAATCGACGGCGGCGCTAGCAGCAAGCATGCTTGGCGGTCGTCGATCTACGAATGCCGATTTCCCTCGTTCGCGCTAAACTAAAAGGCGGCGAAGTACTTTTAGATTAAACTGCCAACGATGACTAGCATAACCTGGAAAATTGTAGAAACACACGTGCGTGATTAGAACCCTTCGAAACACATCTGGAGGCATTTTCCGCAGGAAACGTAATGATGTCATTTCACTGGTTTGGGTATTGTTGGCGTGCATCTCAGTGCGAGTCTTCGTTGCCTTCTTTACTTCAATAAATCTTCAGTTGTCAGTCCAGCCTCGTCTTGTTCGCTTCTATTTTCTGTGTCTCGTCTTTTGGCTGGTTTAAAATGAGTAAGGATAAAGCCGCGTATCACGACAACAAGCATGAACAAACAAAAAGCACATAATCAATCCGTGCGCTGCAATCACAGTGATAAGGTAACATTCCGGCAGCTGTTAGAAGACGACAAATGTAGTTTTGAACGGTTTGTGGAAATATCGCATAGTATAATTCTGTTACTCTGTCCTCATGTGCACCATGAAAGCGCTCTTATAAAATTTTATTTTATGGGGCTTTTCGGTTTCAAGTTCATTATTATAAACATCCGCTACAAATAAAAGTATACATCGTGTGTACAGGTGAGAGACATATTGCCCCGTGTCAGCCTCGGAGCCCGCAAGCAGCCTGGCACCGAAGACGAAGAAGTCACTTGCACTCGCTCAAGCTGGGTTTTTGGTTGAAGTTTCGCCGCCGCCTCAGATGCTGCCCTGCCCTGAATTCAAGGAACTGCTGTCGACACCCATAACACTCAAGGTGTTCCTGAGGTCGTAATATCTGGTGGAGGTGCTGTGTGCGGCTCATGCATCACACGCCCTCGGACAACTGTGAGCGCACCCCTCGCTTTACTGGTTTGGCGGACATCACGCCAGTGCACCGCGCCAGTCGCAGACTCCTCGGCCTCAATCCTGAGTTTGGCCTCCTACCGGTCAACGCTTCAAGCCTACCAGAGACGCCGACAATGCAAGCCGTCCAAGTAGCTACTCAGGTTGTGCTGCACCAACCACGGGAGACTCCAAACTTTAATGGCTCTTCGAGTGAAGATCAAGAAGACTGAAGAGAGCTACGAACAAGTCGCGATTCTGAACAAATGGGATGACCGAGACAAGGTCTGCTACGTATACTTTGCCTTCGAGGACGCTACGCGGATATGATTCGAAACCAAGGAAGCGTTGCTATCCACCTGGGGCATGTTCAAGACGGAACTGCTCAACACAATCACGACCATGGTACGCAAGGAGAGGGCCGAGATGCTGCTTGAAACCCGCGAGCAGCATCCAAATGAAAGCGTCACCGTCTTCGTTGAGGAAATGATGCAACTATTCCGACGCGCTGACCCATCCATGTCCGAAAAACAGAAAGTGGGCTTTTTGATGAGGGGTGTCAAGGAAGACGACGATAACGATGATGATGGCGACAATGACAACCACTACGACGACCGTACGGTGCGCATCGAGAATGGAGAAAGTTGCGACTGCCGCCAAGGCGCATCCGCAAAATACCATATGACTGAACGATGACCTTGCTCTTCAAGGAGATCGGGCTTTTGCCGACCGGAAGACTCGTGATCCTACCTACCCCATCTGGCCTTCGGGCCGTTGTGCCGGGCACCGCTGATTTGGAAACCACTGTCCACGGAACTAACGTCACCGCTCTCGTGGACACAGGCGCAGACTATTCTGTGATCAGTGAGTGATTTGCCGCAACTCTCAAGAAGGTAATCCCACATTGCGACGGACCGCACATTCGCACTGCTGGCTACCATTTGGTTACACCATGGGGAATACGCACGTCACTGGTCACAGCTGAAGGGCGCGCGTATCTTACGCCGTTTGTCATTTTGGGCACGTGCTCGCATGACGTGTTCCTGGGGATTGATTTTCTAACTGATAACGGCGCAATTATCGGCCTGCGCTCCGGATCCCTTATTCTGTATACGGATAACGCCCTACATAGCTGTAGCTCCGATAGTCCGAGTGCGCCCAAGGTTATCAATAAACATGTCACCATACCACTGAGGTCTATGCTGGTTATATCTTTAGGCAACGCAGCTCTTGGCAACTTGCCCATTTCGACGACAGCGCAGACACTGAAATTCACACCGACGCGAGTAACATGTGTATAGGAGCTGCCCTTGTTCAGACGCGCGACAAGCGTTAACACGTAGTTGCCTACGCCAGGTCGTCCTCTTTCAAAAGCAGAAGCGAATTACTCGGCCACCGAAAAGGAATGTCTTGTCATTGTTTCGGCGACTACCAAGTTTTGCCCGTTCCTCTATGGCTTGCCTTTCAAGGTAGTCAATAATCACCATGCCCTGTGTTGGTTAACCAGCTTGAAGGACCTTTCCACCCGCCTGGCAAGGTGGAGCCTCTGACGGCAAGAGTTTGGTATAGCAGTCACAAGTCCGGTCACAAACATTCGGATACCGACTACTTGTCCCGCGCACGAGTCCCCGTCCAGCGCCCTTTCAGACGACAACATTATTCTGAGCGCCATTTCGGCGCGCAGTTTGGCAAAGCACCAGCGCAGCGATTCACCCCTTGCGGCTGTCTTCAACTACCTTGAGCAGGACACTGATGTCCCTCGGCCCTTTCGGCTATCGGCGTCCGCCCTCTGCATCCTGAATGACGTTCTCTACAAGAACTTGACCCCGAGCAAGACGCAGTATCTCATCGTTGTCCCTGCAGGTCTTCGCGACGAGGGCCTTTACGCTTGCCATGACGAACCAGCCTCAGGACATCTATACATCGCCCGTAAATTGTTTCGAGCTCAGCACAAGCATTACTGGCCTCGTCTTTCGTCCAACCTGGCACGATACGTGCGTTCTTGTGACTGCCAGCGCCGTAAAATGCTTTCCTTGCGACCAGCTGGTTTGCTGAAGCCAAACTCGGTGTCATCAAAACCGTTTCCGGTAATCGGTATGGACTTGCTCGGGTCATTCCCTGTTTCGATATCAGGTAACAAGTGAATTGTTGTAGCCACTGATTACCTCACGCGTTATGTGGAAACAGCCACACTCCCAAGTGGCACAGCCATTGACGTGGCACAACTTTTCATGCGGCAAATTTTTCTACGCCATGGTGCCCCCGAAATTCTTATCACCGATCGTGTGGCAGTGTTAGTGTCACTTATCATGCAGCAGATCACGAACTATAGTCGCACGAGTCATCGTCGCGCTACAGCTTACGACACCCGGATGAATGGATTGACCGAGTGCTTATACAAAACTTACCGATACATTCTCCATGTACGTGGACACGGAGCAAAAACGATGGGATGAAGTACTCCCATACGCAACCTTCGCTTATAACACTGCCGTCCAAGAAGCAACCGCCATGACACCTTTCTTCCTCATTTGCTGTCGCGACGTTACCACGACGCTCGATGCCATTGTACCTTACGCCGACAGTGACGTCTCTGTAGGGCTGGACAAGATACTTCAAAAACGTATCTTCGATATCGATACTCGATACCTCGAAAAATTGTATTTCCGATACCGATACAAGATACCGAACCAAAATCGATTTCCGATGCAGATACTCGATACTGTATCTTTGATACTTCGATACATCTCTAAAATCCCAATGTGATAAAGACAATAATATTATTAGCGAATTTGAAAATTTCACCATGCTTTCAAGAACTTTCAGTGGTACATATATGACAGTTTTTGTTTCTCTGAAAGGGCTTAAACAAATTCTACAGCTCGGATTTATGAAGTTCCGCTGTCCGGGCATCTGGCCTTTTCAGAACTTTGCATATT
Source organism: Amblyomma maculatum (assembly GCF_055883805.1). Taxonomy (NCBI): domain Eukaryota; kingdom Metazoa; phylum Arthropoda; class Arachnida; order Ixodida; family Ixodidae; genus Amblyomma; species Amblyomma maculatum. The sequence continues at coordinate 115,645,141 of NC_139352.1, read as the reverse complement.
GGATTGAAGCCATGGCAGCAAAACTTCCACAAGCGGCCTAGCAACCAATTTCTTTAAGGTAATGTACTTCATATGAACCACCCTGTGAGCAATAGTCACTAACTAGTTCTAATTAGCAATTAGTCATAACTAAGTTGTCATGAGTAATGATCTGGAACTTCTTTTGTGGCTTTTCATTTCATATACTACACGTTAATTGCCCGATGGTCCCCTCCGTTTTCTATTTGCTAAGGCTCAGTGCTGCGTGCGCTTGGGGAACTGAGCAGGTATTTTGATATTATTGCGACAGCAGACTTTTGAAGCTCGCATTCTGTGTTAAAAGCTAGAGGATAACAAAAATGAAATGGCTGAACGTTTTCCGAAAAAAAGCCGCGCCATGCGGACGTTCTGTAAACGAGGCAAATAAGAAAAGCATCTCTATATAATTAATCGAGCACGCCGCACTGTTACATTTGATGAAGAGGCCCTTTACCAGAAGATAAGAGTGAAGCGTAGCCGCGTCGACTCGAGGATCTTGAAGGTAGTTAACAAAGTCTAGATTCACGAGAGTCTGGTTTATATAAAAGAAAGAGCTCTTCTTTTTAAGAGAGAGTGGCTAATATGACGTCAATCAATTCGCATATTTCAAAAATATTTCAACAGATTTTTTGCTTTATGAAACAATAGTATCTTCACAAGTTTTTTTCACGTTTCGCTGAAATGTTTTTGGCAAACAAATTCTTTGACCATACATTTGTTACTCAAATTTATGTGCTGGAAAAGTACAGCTACATAGCTTTTACGTCGTGTATTTCTTAATATTTTAGACGCAATAGTTTTTAAAGAAAAAGTTTAGTAGAAGCCTCTTCCCGGCGCAGTTACAAACGCTGTAAACTACAAGAACGGCGACTGCATCGTGGCCGACTGAAGCCTTAGACGCTCATGTTCTTGCCGCCAAGCAAAGCCGACATGCAAAGCTCAAGGGTCTGGAGAGTTAAAAAGTTACCGAGTTCGTCAGCACACTGAACATGCTGCTTGACAAGAATCACATGCTTCAGAGACCGACAGGGAGGCGGGTCGCAAAGAGTGGAAGAACAGATAGGGATGAAGTGCGCATTGGTCCCTACTCCCTGTTTTTCTTCTTTGCTGTTTATTTCTCAATTTTGTTCTTTGTTTCCGCGTGTTTGTTAATGGTTTAGCGGATTCGAGGCACGTACTCGGTGCTCACAAGTAAAAAACCTCATGAACGCCTACTTGCAAATGGCTCCTTCAATTTTAAAGAATGGAAATATGGATAGACGGAGGCTAAGGAGACGGAGTGTTTGAAGGAAACTTCGAGCAGGAGGGAAATCAGGATGTACTGCAAGCTAAGATGCCTTCTGGCTTGTACAATAATCTGAGTGAGCGCCGTCAACCAAATATCTGGCACACAGTGGTTTCAATATTTTGCGGAATATCGAGCATCGTTAAAATACTCGATACACCAAAAATGTATTTTCAATACCGATACTCCGATACTTGCATTTTCAGCACTCGATACCTGATACCGATACACAAAATGCATCTGAAGGTAGCATCGAAGATACATGTATCTTCGATACTGCCCATGACTGCGTCTCTGACGTAACCAGTTTCCTTCAGCGCGCAGAGGAGGCCAGACAACTTGTCCGGGTGCGCATAACCAACAAACAGCGTTCCGACGCCGAGCGCTACAACCTCCGTCGTCGCCACGGAGAATATGCCGTCGGCGACCTTGTGCTTGTCTGGACTCCCGTCCGCCAATGAGGACGGAGCGAAAAGCTTCTGCGTAGATACTTCGGCCCATACCGAGTCGTGCGCCGCATCGGGAACCTAAACTATGAGGGGGTTCCCGACGGACGAGGACCATCACGCGCATGATCGTGCCCTAAGGTCGTTCATGTAGTCCCCCTGAAGCCTTAATGCGAAAGCATTACTTCGCTATGTTCACAGATTTCTGTCCGCCTACCGCGTCCGCAGGCCGCGTCCGCAGGCCGCGTCCGCAGACCGCGTCAGTAAAATCGTGTCCGCAGCAGTTGGGAGTAATTGAGAAGGGGTAGAGGTTAATGAGTGGTGTCAATCGATAAAAGATGACGTAATGTTGTGTCCGAAAAATTAATTAGGTTATTAAGTTGATTAGGTAATTAATTACAGGCAAAAATTGTAAAAGTTGTCCGCAGCAGTGGTGAGTATTTGAGAAGTGGTAGAGATTAACGAGTAATGTCAATCGTAATGTTGTGTGAAAAAAAATTAGGCCAATAAGTTAATTAGGCAATTATTTAAAGGCAAAAATCTAACAGTAAATGCGACAATGGTCTCATTAGCCAATGGCTTGGCGCCACATTTGAATGTATCAAATACTAAAATAGTTAATTAAATCAGTCGATTAAGGTTACGTCAAGAATTTGACGTCACGCAACCTAAAGTAGAGCCAAAAAGGATTGGCGCGCAATTTTAAAGTAGCAAAGATTAAAGTAGCTAAATAAGACAGTTAATTAGGGTGACGTCAAGGATGTGACGTACGCAACCGGAAGTAGAGCCAAAAAAGGGCATAGGAAAATGTGACGCGCAATTTGAAATTGCCAAAGACTAAAATGGGTACACAAGAAGTTAAATAATCAACTAGGCAACCAGATGCAACCAACAGCTGCATCCATGCTTTCGCATTACTCCATTGCAGATTTTGTAGTCCTCTACAATTCTTACATAAAAACGGACCCTCACTCGTTACCTCTGCCTTAACGTGCTTCCACCTATGCTAGACTGGTGCTCCACGCATCGAGTCAATGCTTTTTCCCACGGGAAGGGTAATGCTCCTTGTCAGCCTCAGAGCCCACAAGCAGCCTGGCACCGATGACGAAGTCCCTTTCACTCGCGCGAGCTGGGTGTACCAAAGTGTCGCCGCCACTTCAGCTGCTGCCCTGCTCGGAATACAAGAAACTGCTGCCAACGCCCTTGACCCTGAGGGTGTTCCTGAGGTCGAGAAAATATAGTCAAAGAAAAAACGACCTCAAATTATGAATAATAGATACAATATCCAAACAAATGTGTTATTACATAGATATTGTAATGGCCAAGTCGCGCACATTAACGAGAATTATACTCGTTTTTGTGCCCAGAGCGGCGGCGAGTAATCAATGAATAGGTCCCAGACACGTTAAACAAGGGATTGTATTCTCTGCGAAAGTAATCCGTTCCTTGGGCTACCTACGTCATCGTGGTGAATTGGGTGGTCTGGAGAAAGGTCAGCATTTGTAACTCTTGATAAACTACAAATTCAGTGCGCTGGCCTTTTGGTTGTACAAATCGCCAGTGATATTCATTTCTGGAGAACGTCCTGCGTGAACTGCAATGGGGGGTATGCATATGCTACCTGGATGATGCAATCATTTATAGGAAGGGATTTCGTAAGCTATTGAGGGGCGTAATCTTGCAATTTCATGAGAAAAATGATCGCTTTGGCCTTGTATATAACTGCACTAATAGGCTGACCTAATTAGAAACTGCAAGAAGTGTTACTTCAATGAGCGCAGAGCCTGGTGATGAAAATCTGAAGGGATCAAGGCAAAATTCGTACCTACCCATAAAATATGCTGCTGCAGTTCACCCACCCATAAAATATGCGGCTGCAGTGCACGACATTGTATAATTATAACATGCAATGGATTAGGGGAATGTTTTATGTCTAGGTTCATATTTCTGCCCTTTGATCCAAGGATGCGTCCAAATTGATCATTTGATCATTTCCTTGCTCAAATTGACGCTCTGTGTGCTTTGTCCCAGCCACGTGAACAAACCGCTCACCAATGGAAATTTCTGTACATATATAGCTTTGGTTTGTGCCCTTTAGATCTGGCTGCTACCATCGAAGACGAGATCTACACCAGCGGAGTGGAAGTCGGCGTGGAGCTCGTCCAGCTTAGAAAGCGCCACCATGTTAGCGCATACGCAAGCTGCACGTGAACAAAGCTCGAACGGAATTAAGAGGTTACAGAAATGGAATGCCTTGCCATCATCTTCGCTATCGACAGATTCGAATCCTATTTACACTGCCACCCCTCAAGGTAATCGACGATCACCACTCCTAGTGTTGCCCTCCACAACCTCTCCGGTCATTAAGTCTTTGTGCGTTACATCTCCAAAAGTACATATAATAGCGGTCGCTGCCATGCCGACGCTGCCTATTTGTCTCGCTTACCTCTTCCTTAGAAAGTGGTCAGTGAACATGGCCTGAACGACTGCTTGACCCGTCGGCCGAGACGTTGCCAGATTACGTAACGGTCCAGCTACTCCATTGTTTGGTATGGCGGACAGTCTACACCTGCAGCATCCTTCCTTATTCGGTATGTCCTTCCTTTCAAGAAGTACTCAGCTGAGGACGTCCAGCTGCTGCTTGTAGTCCTTACATGCCATGCATGATGACATCACCGCAGATCAACGTGGATTTGCCCACACTCCCTTGTGAATAGGGTGTTTTTATTGACCCAGTGCTTACATGACACAACACTGCCCTATGTCACAAGCTTTGCCTTCTGCCGCCTGAAGCGAAGCAGTACGCCTCCGGCTGGTCTTCAAGCGGTGAAACACCCTTTAGAGAAAATTAGAATTAACGCGACTGATCCTTTACAGAAGTCATTCGACGGTTAAAGCTGGATTATTATGTCTTTAAAGCATTAGACGTGATATGTGCATAACGCCGCTCTCACTTATGTCAACAGTCGATATGTATAATATTTTACATCGTCAAATCAATCTTCGCCATTGTGGACCTCGAATAAGTATCACTGACCGCGGTCGTCATTTCACTGCCGATGTTCTGGAAGAAGTGCTAAGGCTGCGCCACTGGCAATAGCTCATTCATTCCGTACATTCACAAATTAGTTGTCTTTAAAGAGCAAGTCAGCCAAACTCAGATCAGTATAATGACAGTATATGTAGTGTCCATCGTAACAACTGTGACGTCGTCCTCCAAATTGTGCCGAACGCAACGCATAATGTAACTTGATATTACGTTTTTTCCCTGTCTTTCCTCTCTGCGAACACTTATACCAATAAGTTTTCAATAGAGTATTTGTCAGGTTTTTTGTACATGATCACCCTGCCATCTCGCAACATCCCTGCACTGTTGAAGCTCGTCGTCTTGTTCGAAAGACCACATCCAAAGTCAGCGCCGAGGTATGATTTCCCAAAGCGCATACTGCGATTAAATATGAACCAGAAGATCTGCCATGGAATTGGGTTCAGCTACGACGTCGAGGCCTTTGTCTAACACAGGCCTCAACCGTGATTCAATATGGCGGGCTGTTTGTTGTTATCAATCGGCTTAGTCGGGTGGCCAATTTCACCGCAAAATTGTCCTCTACTAACTGACGCTATAAACAATAAACGCAGGTCCCTCCCGCTGCTCGATCAAAAAGATGATCTACTCTGTTTTAACAAGCTCGAGGGCGATCTTCGTCTGGCCGGCGACAAGTCTTACGGCGCTTACACTACGAGGTGCAGTGCTGCGCATAAGGTAGAAGGGAGGAAGCCGAAGCGGGATGACTCCAAACTGTGCTAGCTTAACGGAAGCTGTCCTCTGTTTTCACTGTTTCCCCTTTCGTCCTCAAAATACCACAATATGATTAAAAATATTATTACAACAAAATAATAAAACATGTAAACGTAAACATTGCCTAAAATGTTATCCACATTTTGTAGGAGCTTTTTTAGGCGATGGGATGTTTACTTGGCCGAATGGTTTAACCTCATTATCTTGGTCTGCAACCATCTACCTCTAAACCATCAAATTTCTTCCACTTGAATGGCCTTAAGTTCAAACTAAAATATTCAGCGTTTTCTTCTTTAACGCTGGGCAAATAATGGATAAAGCTAGTTGTCTCCCGTCTTGCACCATGGCGTTTTCTTTCAACAGATAATGGGGCTCATGCCTCTCACAGGTGACAGTTGGCAGGTGAGATGGCCGTGCACTGAGTTGTCGTCAATTTGTGTGGAGCCACGAACCCACATGATGTTGCCGAGGTGTCAGGTGCTGCCAGTGCCCCAGTCAGCACAAAACATAGGCCCGATATAGCATTATGTTGGGAATACACTGACCTTCTATAGGGCCAGGCATTGTCAACTCCGTTCCAACGTTAGGTCCATGATTTGGGCTGTCTGGTGCCGGCTTGGCCTTCGACATGTGAGAGTAGGATAGGAATGCATTCCTGCAGGAGCCTTGCATTCCGAGTTCAACATGCTGTCCCTAGTCTACAAAGTCAAATCCGCATGGTTTGGTTAAAGCGGGGCTTTATATCTACATAGAGTGGTCTTTCACATAATATGGCGTCCTAAGACTGCATGATGTATGTCTGTAATAATAGAGGTGAAGCTTAAGAGAATAATGATTAAGCGAGTATCAAAGGGTACGTACGTGAAAAGGTTCCTGAAAAGTAGCCGCCAACAAGAGCCAATAAAGCTGACGCGTTATGCCCATAAAGGTGGAGCTTAAGTGCTTCGCAGACTGTTAGTTTAGTGCTACTTCGATGTCGCTGTTTTGTTTCTGTGCCCTTGAAAACGGGCTCACTCATTGCTTCTGCTATGCCTTGGTTGCTCTAGGATTTCACGCCTTGGAATTATAACAGAACACGACCTACCATTTAGGAGACCGCGTCAGGTATTTACGTGGCAGACGTTTTCGAAAGCCACCTTCTGTGCCATTAGAGAAAGCATTCCCGTCGTCGCAGGACGCCACAGACTGCTATTCTAGAAGCCCAGACCCGCGTCGTTATAGGTGGCCATAGCATGCAATCATAGAGATCATCGCATTCTAGGACAAAGTTTTCGGTCATGTATATTAGATACGAAACGTGGACCATCATACTGTTTTCAACCTAGACGCATTTACACTATTAGAAATCATGCTCGACCTATTACCAAGTTCCCAACCTGTCATAGGAGGAAACCACCTCTTTAAAATAAAGGATGAATGACTCGGCGGTTTGCACGACCTGCCGATTTCCTATTGTTCCCCTTAATCTCAGCGGAGACGTATTTACAAGTCAGTGCACACGAGCCCTATAACAACGAGCACAATACTCGCCTTCTAGAAAGGATAGAACGCCTTTCCATGCCGGGGTAGTCGCTCGGAATATCAATTTCGCTGTCAACGATCTCCACGGTCGGGTACGTTGAAGCAGCTCCAGGAGTGGGCGGCAGCGTACCGGCGTAGAAGTGGCTCTGGTAGCGCGGGTCGAAGTACAATTCTTGCGGCGACCACTCGCGAGCCGCGGCTGCGGCCTCCAGCTCCGCCTGTACCTTGGGACGCCTGTGCTTGAGCGGCACATATTGCTGCCCCTGCTGCTGCGGACTCGACGGCTTTTGAAGTTGAGAATGTTGCTGCGGCTGCTTGGGAGGCATGGCTGCTGCTTCTTCCTCTTCTTCCATGGCTCATGGCACATACCCACGAGACGGGTTCAGAGAGGACAGTCAAAATAACAGCTTGAGTGGCAGTTGGTGCTTGTGTTTGTTGCGCCACATTTCTGGGTATTAGGACAGTCAAATGTACTGCATATACTGCATTCGTTTTAGAAATAAATTGTGAACTAAAGAAAAAAATATCCCAAGCTCGTAGAATGGAGTAAAGGCAAAAAAATACTTAGTAAAGTTTCCTCTGCGATGTCTTCTTCTTCCCGCCTTCTTGACTGATCTGTGCGACAAACGCTGAAATTTCTAGACGAGTCTCGTGCCGCAGGTTTATTTTGTGCGCGAGAAAATTTCTGTCCGGTGATGGCTGTACGCTCCCTATCTTTGACTCAGAGGCTGTGGGGCTAGATACGCAGTTGCACAAAAATCGGCTACTTTATTAAAAGCGCATCCCACAGTTGTCGGTGATGACTTTTTTATACAGCAGGTGATAGCGCCCTCTGCATACCACTGAGGGAGTAATAACACAGGTGGACCAGCCTAATAACGCAGTTGGGTGGAGTGCCCATACTTTTTCACTCAATAGGCATAGATCATCCCACGCTCGCGTACTCTTTGTACAAATCCAACTTTCCTACTTCAACAGTTCATAATTCATGCCTTCATGAATTATACAATTGCTTTGTTTTGCTTTTTTCTAGTTCGCGATCTAATTTCGTTCTTTTCACAGGTTTATATTACGCTTATATTCACGGTGTTTCGGAAAACCTGAGGGAGAATTCGTCCAGTCATATGCGTTGCGTGCCTAGCTGGTTCATGCCCGTAAACTTATATAAGCGCAACAAAGACAACACAACAAGCAAGAAAGACAGGACCTGCCCTGTCTTTCTCGCCTACTGTGTCGTCTTTGTTGGGCTTATATAAGGTTACGAAGAACTAGTCCGTAGGCTTTTCCGCAATTGCTGGTAGACGTAAGTTACTTACGACTACTAGTATCCTCTGCATACTGGATATTGGAGCACAGTAATAACACGAGCGAGACGAGAAGAGGCAAACCCAAGCACTGACTGAAAACCAGATTTTATTGCCTTGGAGACGATTATATAGGCACTATATCCAAAGCAGCAAAACAGAATTAACACTTTACGTATCCTTGGTACCATTATTTTGCTTTTTTCTCCGGTCCCTCCAATCGTTTATCTTATCATTGCCGTTAAGAAATTACATTTATTTTTCGCTAAGGCGTACAGAAGGTTTATTTACATGTTTAACTGCGCATATTGAAATCGCCAGAGCCTCTACTATCACCACTGTGGTGGCGCCTCGACACTTACAAATAGCTAGCTTTTCTTTTTTTTTTTCAAAGGCAGAGGTGTAGTCCTCGCACTGGCGACAATGCAAGGAAGCTTCCCCTTAGTTTGGGTCCCTTATATTTATTCTATGTTCTTGCAATCTAAAGGACCTAAACTCAGAGGAACTGCAAAATCAAATGCATTTTCTGTGGAATCCTGACATTGACAGACAGGACAGTTTTCTCTCCTCTTTGCTTTTCGTACTGTGTCTTTTCATTTTCTTGAGGTTAGGATTGTGTATGTCCACAGTCGACGAAACATTCGGATAAATGAGGTGGCCCACTTGCTCGTGTCCTTTACCCCCCCCCCCCCCCCCCCCCCATGAATGGACCTGCTCTGCAATAACATCTTTGTTTACAGTTCAGAAGAGCGTGTTGTCGGGTTAGTTGGTTCTGCTTTGTATATAAGAGAAAAGCGCAACAACTTAAACAGGACACAGGAAGAAACACACACAACAGTTCACGAGTGCAACTACCAACTGTTTAATAGGGTGAATCAACAACAGCATATATACAGACAGGCAGAGCATGCGTAAAGGTAGAGCAGGCACACACATCACAAACACCGCAATTTTACACAAACGAATCAAGATATGAAAATTCAGCTTCATAGATCTGCAACGAAGCATCACTTACGCAGCGATCAGATAGTTTTTTTACTTGGAAGGCCTCTAAGGCAAGCCGGGCTTTCACATTGGTACTCCTGCCTAGAATCTTTGGCATCTCAAATCTTGCCCTACACGTGCAAATGCAGGAAGAAATGTGCCTTACAAGGTTTGAATCTTTATCATTATTGTCGACATTTTTTGCATCCTCCCGTAGCCGGTCATTAATGCAACGGCCAGTTTCGCCTACATAGGAAGAGCCACAAGAAAGGGGCAAGCTATATACCACTCCTGTGGTATACAGGGGTTGCAAAAAAAGGCATGGCACCTCCTATGTTAAGTGCGCCACAGGAGTGGTATACAGCTTGCCCCTTTCTTATGGCTCTTCCTATGTAGGCCAAACTGGCCGTTGCATTAATGACCGGCTACGGGAGCATGCAAAAAATGTAGACAATAATGATAAAAATTCAAACCTTGTAAGGCACATTTCTTCCTGCATTAGCACGTGTAGGGCAACATTTGAGATGACAAAGATTCTAGGCAGGAGTACCAATGTGAAAGCCCGGCTTGTCTTAGAGGCCTTCCATGTCAAGAAACTATCTGATCGCTGCGTAAGTGATGCTTTGTTGCAGATCTATGATGCTGAATTTTCATATCTTGATTCGTTTGTGTAAAATTGCGCTGTTTGTGATGTGTGTGCCTGCTCTACCTTTACGCATGCTCTGCCTGTCTGTATATATGCTGTTGTTGATTCATCCTATTAAACAGTTGGTAGTTGCGCTCGTGAACTGTTGTGTGTTTCTTCCTGTGTCCTGTTTAAGTTGTTGCGCTTTTCTCTTATATACTATCTTTGTTTACCCTTGGGGATGAGTGCTGTTTCGAGTAGATTTAATATGACAGCGATGAAGACACCATTCTTCCCAAGATTTGGCGTCGATGTCTAGTTACCATTTTCGGCGTCATTATAAGTATTTTCAGCATTCTGAACGAAGAATCACGGTCAGACCTTTGGCAAATTGTAGTTAGTAGATTACTTGACCAGGGGTCACTGGTAGTAAAATTGTCTGACGTCACGAGATAACGTGACATGGCTGAGGGGCAAGAGCTGCCGACTTGGACAGCTTTCTTTGAGATGGAAATCGAACCGTCAGAAACCCCTTGGTCCCGATCGAATCAGACATGCTACTAATGAAACACGCCTGCAATAAAAAGTGGGAAGTATTTGTGTGCGCCATCTTAAGAAAAACGATGCGCTTCGTTGTTGAAAGAATGAGGTAAATCCTGACTTCAAATTACATTAAACGCTAGACGCGAATGCCGGTTTAATCAAACTATGCACACTAGGCCTTCCACACATGAATGTCCTCTCGCACGCGGCTTCTGCGCTGTCTGACCGTTGTCACTCTATCACAATAAAGCTTTCACAGTAGCACAATTATTCCTCACAGATTTCGGTTCCTCAAACGTATGCAGTTTCGTATACTTCGCCTTATGTAAAAAACAACAGATTGATTGAAATGGGTTATTCACAAAATAATTAAATTGTACAGAACATTTATTACCGAAAAATGATCAATGCCTGCATAATGTTCGTATAAAATGTAATTCATTACAAGCAGATGATTTCCTCGCAAATACCCTACGTACAATTCTTGCCTGTTTATATGCATTGGCCCGTCTGATAACGCAGTTGTTTCCGGCACGGAAAGGGGACCTTTCATCACCTTTTATCATACAACAATACAATTATAAATACATATAAGTAAAGCCATCATCAAATGTTTTCAGGAGCAAAGTGTGACGACTTCAAAGCAGTTGCCGTAAATTTGCAAGTCCAGGCTACCTCGTACTCCACATTCCGTCGTTTATCAAGGAGTACCTTTTTTTTTTTTTATTCAAGAGATGTAGCCCAGTGGAAATAATAAGGTTCCCTATTTTCTGGATCATGAACTTTTCTCAGAAAGGAATGTATGCTAACTAAACGAGGCGTAAAGCCTGAACGAGCCGGATAAGCTTTCTTCACGCAAAGGTAACAAAACGTTGACTAATATCAACTCGATGTGCCTTTCGTTCATTTCATTCACACGCGGGACACAAAAAATTTGAAACATGCTGCATGCACCGAGCATCATACGCAGGTGGGTTCCCGTGCTTTGACTGTTCAGAGTGTACAACGTTTTATGCATCTGATTAAAATTACCATGCACAAAAAAGCAAGTTAACGAGTTCTGTATAGAAAAACAACAAAACAAACAAATGCCGAAAATCCAGTGCTCCGCTTTGTGCAGTGCACGCCACTACGGACGCTACATGAGCAAGCAGAAAGAACAGCCGAGACTAGATGGCATAAGCGCGAGAGAGATTATGCACTGAGCACATAAGGGAGCGCTGAAAAATGGGTAGAAGTAAAGTTAATTCTATCGCAAATAAAAAGGCAAAGGAAGACGAAAAGCACTCGAAACGGGGTTACAAGCTTGGGAATTGTACCTTCCACCGCACAAGCTGTCTCGGGTTAATTATTGCCTTGTGAGCGCATTTGTTCGCAAGGCAGAGACGCCGCTCCGACAACTTATTTTTTTAATCCTTTCTTCGCTAACACATCCCCTTGGGTAATAAGGGGAAAGCCCGAAAGCAAAAATCAGGCTTACGCTTGAGTTATGGCACGCAAAAGGAAAGAGACATGTGCATCGTTAATCAGAACTCATAGCGCCGTAATTACTACCGTTATGATTATGGAGCATAGCTTTCCGCGTGTATCATGCCAGCGCTCGTTTTTCACATTAAAAAGAGAGACGAGCTGCTTTGCTTGCTGCCCCTGTTTTTGTTGTTTTCAAATATTTCGTGTCGCACACCTTGCGTCCTTATAAATATTGAGGGGCACATGCTTCGTTCCTTCTCATGGTAATGACGGGTGTGAGTTATGGAATGTATGCATGGAAAGCCGCTTCCCCCTTAGAAATTGGCATGTAAGTCGCGCACTGAAAGCGAAACAATATATGACAACTACACCAACCGCAACAAGTGGCGTTTGTTCTCCTCGTAAAGAAAGTTTCGAAATGAAGAAGCGTGATGAAGGCTATCATGCGGTTTAGAAGTGCATGAAGGCAACTTGGACAAATTTAAGGTGTATTTTTTTATTTATTTGTTTATTTATCTATTTATTTATTTATTTACAGCATAATGCTAAGGCAGCGGCTGGATTGAGAGAGTGTATCGCACCGTACAAACAAACAAGGTTGAAAGAAAGATAAGTACCCATCAGTACCAAAAGTATCAAACAGTGAACAAATCAATTACGCAATTTGAATTAAACGACCTTACGAATCTTAAACAATACACAACTACAGATAATTGAAGAAAGCATAGTAGTGTTAGCATCAACATCAGGCACGGCATTCCACCATCTAACAGCTTCGGGAGAAAATGAATACCCAAACGAATCGCTGTTGAAGCCATATTCATTTTAATGACTAGAAGGTTTCTTGCGGGTATTTCGTAAGTAAATGGGTACAAAAAGCGACTGGCGTCTATTTTAGGCAACCATTTAGAAGAAGGTGGCCAGAGATGGACGGCATCCCAACTTTCGAGGCGTCCAACTAATGCCAAACACGATCAAGTATAGAATGAGGAACTTATTTAACTGGACGCAGCCATATGAGCCTATCACATGCACCTCTCTGGCCAGCACGCGGATAAACTGAACACACGTGAAACTGGCAACGAACCGGAACGTCTACGTCCTCCCATTGTCAGTATCCGCGACATGTTCACAGAAACGAAGACCGTGGAACCAACACCAGCGGAACAACACGCGCGAACAGATCCGAAGACATACCGCAGTACCTTCACAAAGACACCCACGAATTCTAGGAAAGACACCAGCTGCCAGGCGGACACAGAAGTGGACTTCACCACAAACACTAGACCTAAGTCGGCCACCCCTAAACACGTAACGCCTATCAGGAAGTCCATTGTGGTTCACCGCGCTAACACATAGAACGGCAATAAACACATCACCATGGAACGCGAACTAACAACTAGTTTTAATGGAAGAAACGGAAGTCATTTCATACACAAAAAACGTGATCGTCATCAGAAAAACATAAAGACACGAGAAAACCCGAGGAAAGCAATCATCGTAGGCATCAAAGGCATACAGCTAGACACACTCATCGCGATAGCCTAAACAGATCAACGTTTTTCGCAGACAGCGATACATTGCTGATACACATATTGTAACTGACGGATTTTATTTCGAACGCTTCTTTAATTTCTCTTTCTGTTTTTTTTTATTAGAATACGAAATAACCGCGTTTTTTTTTTGCAAATTGAGGCTGGTATTTGCAGTGCTGACAATTATCAGTCAGCTTTACATTTGTTCTTTTGGCGTTTTTCTGTTTTTTGTATCTCTTGTTGCGTTTTTTTCCTCATATCGGTTTGTTGGGGTTTTGCTTTTTTCTATGATGTGGTGTTGTGAGGTACCCTCTGGACATGTGCTCGGGGAAGGAAAGGTCATGTGATGCTATATATACATGCTTTTGATTTCTGAATAAAAATGTAGTTGCGAGTCAGCGTTCATCTCGGTGCTCTTGGTACCTTGTCTTTCGTCCTTTTGCGCTGTTTTCCCTTACAAAATGAACTTCGACCAACTCGCCCAACTCAGCATCCTACTGCAGAAACAGATACATAGCAGAAGGTGTAGAAGTAGTCTCACGCTACAGGCCGCAAATCTAGAAGGTGCCTTTAGCACGTGTTATTTCTTGCCTGAAAGGCAGATCTCTACACCTTTTCACAGCAGATAAAGAAGGTGGATTCGTTGCACTTCCGAACAATCTGCTGTCGTCAAAGGCATCGGCAGCTCGTAATGACCTCTTTAACGAGACGAACCGCACCGTGCTAAGGAGGATAAAAATGAAGGCTAAAAAGTTGTGCAAGGAAATTAACTTAGACGCCCTGGTCCGTTTCATCGAGAACAGCGGGAAGTCTGAACTTAGTGTGTTATTTACCGTGAAAACCCACAAGCCGGAGCAGCCGCTTCGTGTTATTTCCGAGAATGGCACCTGCCAAAGAAACAGAAGCTGTGGTTCTTCAGCAGAAGCTCAACTTAATTGCGCTCTATCGACAACCCTTTCCAAGTACCGGGTTAGAGGGACCTAATTGAGTACCTTAAGATGTACCACAAAGGATTTTTGGCATGTCCAAAGGCGTTAAACACCTGTACACCTCGATTCCTCAGAAAGAATTGCTCACATGCGTGGAAGAGAGTATTAAAGCTTGCGGAGCGGTTGGCTTTCAGAACCCTGCAGGCATATCTGTGGGCAGCTTCCTTGAGTTGCTTGCTCTGTACCTCAAATCAACTATTGCGCAGTAGCAAGGCAACCTGTATGCGCAAATTAGTGGGATTTTCATGGGGTCCTTCATCGCCCCGGTTCTCAGCGACCTATTTCTAGCCCGGAAGGACAAAAATTAGTTGTGGTTTAGTCCTGGTTAATCCTAGTTGAATAGCGAAAGCAACGGCGGAAGCTTCTTTTGCCTGCTACTTTATTCCCCTATCACGCCCTATCAGTCTAAGGTTTATTGGGAACACTTAAGCTCATTCTTTAAGGGTAGGACGCGAGAGCGTAAGCTACCAACCCACATATAAAGTCACGCTTCAACCAAGCCGTATGAACGTGCCTGCGTGTCGTAGGGGTAACGAGAATGCGAACGGTTCTGGTAGGCCGATACTGATGTCACCATCCCATATGAAAGAAGCGACCTGAGTCTGCAGCTCCTTCCCGTGACATAAGGGTAATGTAAATTCAAATGTCATGGCAGGCTGATTTTTTTTGTGTGTGTGAGGAGATCGTAGCTACTCTTCACGCCGTAGCGGCGGCCATCCGAGGTCTCGCTTTGGCTGTCGTAGTATTGATTTCTCAATTACAACTTGCTAACCCTTTTAGCAGGTTGTTCCGTGGTCAAGGTATTTCGTTTTTTGGACGACTACTTAGTTCTTTCGATCACAGGACGGATATTCAAGCTTAGACCGTGATTTCGGATAGTATTGAGATCATCAAGCAATGTCTGAAGCCACTCCAAGTGTCACGCGTGGTCCCGCTGGAAGGTTCGTTCCGGTTTTTAGATCTAAGGCTCGGGTTTTCAGTATGTCATACTTGCTGGAAATACGGACCTCGGAGCTGCAAGAAGCTGCTGCCGTTTAGATCGGCTCATTCCAAGCTGACTAAGAGAGGCATCACCAGCCTGTGCCTGAAGAACGCTATCCAAAAACCTTGCGCTCGTTCCGTACAAGAAAGTTTCTACGATCATGTAACTCAACTTCTTGACGCAGGGTATACTCCGGGCATCGTTACTTCTGTTACTATACGCCTTTTGAAGAAAGTGAAAGAAGCACGAGCCGGCAATAGGATTGAAGAACCGACGCAGAGACGAAAAGTGGTCGTTGTGCCATACATACACAACGTGTCACACCGCCTCAAGAAGATTGGATGGCTTAGTAATGTTAGCGTCGTGTTTTCGGTCCCAATGAAACTGCGCACTCTATGCGTACGTGTAATGGATGTCGAGCGTCGGTGGTGGAGCACGGCAGACCCTTCGTCGACTGTGTGGAGGGTGTAGTGTACTCCATTCCCCTTTCATGCGGCAAGGTTTACGTCGACCAGACGGGTGCACGCCTGAATGAGCTGCTGAAAGGTCATGCACTGATGTTCATCAGTGCATGACCTTCGAGAAAGGAACAGGCAATCTGAAACTGTACCGGCGAAAACGCAAAATCAAAGACCAAGATTCCGGGAAAGAGAAGTGCGCTCCGGACCTAGCCAGCTGTTCGGTAATCCGCAGGCACTCGGACCAGAGAGTGCGGGAGATCAAGGAGGCTGCTGAGATGGCCGCTCTACAAGATACATGTGTTAGCGCGCCTTTAATCGCTTTGACAAGTGCTGAGTTGCTCTTTTAGAAGAAGTAACAAACAAAGAAATTTTGTTAATGTTGTTGAGACATCAGTATAAAACTAGATATTTCACCCATTAAACGCCAGTTGTAAGTTCAGTGCTTGCGTGTCCTCGTTCTTCGACGTTTGTCTTGCCGTTTTGCGCTGGTGTACATACTTTTTTATTTGGCCCTTGAACCTTTTGTTTTTGCGTGGCAGGTATGGTTCACGGTCCTGTTAGTATTCTGTTTACTTTTCCTTCTTCCCCCTTTCGCGAAAAGCTTTTGCGAACTGTTGCCCTGTAGATATATTCCCTGTCAGGACCCTTTGGAATGCCTTTCCCTTTTCAAAGGTGTGTCTGCCCTGAACCTGCATTAGGTGCTGACTATTTACCCACCCCGTAATGTAGTTTTTCCTGGTACGGCCGCTTTTATTTCTTTTTCAGGCCACAGGATCACCCGTTCCAGGCTGAGAAATGCACACTCAAGAACATTTTTTTTTATTCACTCCTTGACCTAGTTTCTCCTCCCACCCTCTCCTACACCACTTTTTAACCTACTTTCTTCTCACCCACTTTCCACCTCCCTAAATTTTCTTCTTCTGAAGCAAACGGGTATTTTAAACCCCTGCTAGTGATGATCGATCTGACCAGATGAAGACAAGTCCACATGTCGAAACGTTGGCTCGACCTGGGAACTGAGGCTTTCCCCTTTCTACCCTTGTTCAGTGCTATTTCATACTATTTAGAAGGACGAACTAATCTTGAGACGCATGAACTTGGCGCGGGCACTTATATTTGGAAGGCCAGCTTGATACAAAAGTGCATTCGGTGAATCACCACGTCTATATCGGTTGTATACAAATATCCTTCCTTTGCATTCGCCATTCTGTAATTTTTGCGTACATTCTTTTGTATATGAAAACCTGGCGATTATGCTATACTTATTTATTAATTTCTAAATACTGCAGGCCTTATGGCCCAAGCAGGAGGGGCATACCAGGGACATTCACACAAAGAAAAAGAAATACAATACGCACCAAAATTCGGCAAGAGGAAAGGAATCATAATAGTAATTATACAAAATTGGACAGCCTAACAAATCAAAAAGTTGATAATTAATACAACACACGACACAATTCGGCATGAGCAAAGGAATCAAAATGTAAAATAAATAATAATGATGGTAGTAAAAGTTGAACAGCCTAACCATGCAAATGATCTTCCAGTGCCTTGTTAAAATTACTACTTTGAAAAAGAAATTCTGGCAGCAAATTCCAATCAGAGATGGTCCGGCGAAAAAGACTGTACTTAAATTAATTTCTTCGGGCAAAGACAGGTTGCAGCGTATGCTCCCTAGTGTGTCATGGTCGTCTAGCAGTAGAAGGTTTGACAAAGTTAGGTATTTGAATGCTTACTTCCTGTAACAGAATCTTGCGAAGGAACAAAATTCTGTTTATTTTGCGGTGGACTGAAAGGAGCAGGATGTTATTTTCATCTATTAGTTGTGTGAGAGAATCAGATCTGCAGCACCTGTGGAAAATAAAATTGACTGCTTTCCTTTGTATCATTTCAAGAGCAGTTATGTTCTTTTTCGTATGAGGATCACAAAAGATAGAAGCTTACTCGAGCTTATTTCGGATGAATGGGTTATATGGCAAAAGCCTAATATTGGACGGGGCGCGATTAAATTTTCGCTTCGATTTCGTTTTTTTTTTTCGTTTAGTTTCGAGATTCTCCAAGCGGTCATCGGTTATCCTCTCTTAGCACTACATGTCCTGCCCATGCCCATTTCTTCTTATTAATTTCCACTAGAATGTCGGTAACTTGAGTTATGTCTCTGACTCACTCTGCACGCTTCCTATCTCTTAATGTTACCCCTACCATTTTTCGCTCCATAGCCCTCTGGGTTGTCCTCAACTTAAGTAGAACTCTCTTGGTTAGCCTCCACGTTTCAGCCCCATAGGTGAGTACAGGCAAGATGCAACTGTTGTAAACTTTTCTTCTTCAACGATATCGGTAAGCTGCTAGTCATGATCCGCAGGTATTTGCCAAGTGCACTCCATCCCAACCTTATTCTCCTAGTTATATCTCTTTCATGATGATCCGTATCTGCGGATACTATCCGTCCTAAGTAGACATATTCACCTACTACTTCCAGTGCTTCGCTACCTATTGCAAACTGCTTTTTCTTCCCGAGACTGTTGACCATTATCTCAGTAATCTTTATACTGATTTTTTAAAGCCACCTTTCTGCCTTTCATATCTAGGTCATCAATCATTCTTAGCAATGTCATTTCTTTAATATCATTTCATTAATTGCCAAGAGCAATAAGTGGAAGCAGTCCTTCCTCGTTGTTCGTCTACGCAATGCAAACTACAGCGGCTGGAGGAGGGAAACGCTGCATCCACACGATACGTGCAAAATGAAACCAAAATCTTCATAAAACCTTTACCACTTTTCCTCGAGGGCTCAATACCTTTGTTGTCGCTTTTTCTGCGTGGAAGTTCGGCCAATCGTTTGACAGAACAAAATAAACTTTCTCTTGTTGTAGCAACTATCTCTAAGCGCAACGGATGAAACCTGGGAAGGAAGGTTGTGGAAAGGGCCATTCTTGAAAAGAAAAAGGAAACCCGAGCAAAATATTCACGATTACCAGATTTGGCTTTTATGTGGATACTCAGAGTTTAACCGACATAAATATCCACAATTTTTGCCATGCATTTGCCTAGAAAGCATTAAAAACTACCAGGATTAAACATGGCAGCATGACATAGGAATACATTACTGCGGACCCAGCTCATACATAAGCCTTCCGGCTAGTCTCTTTTCAATGACAACATAACACGCCTTTATAGAGTTTTCCTAAGGCCCTCCAGCTTAATTTCTTTTTTTTTCGCGCTGCTACGCCACTGGACTCGCAACTTGCTGCGATTGTGTGTCACAGTTAGAGAACGTTTTCCCTTTTTCAGTGCCTGCATCTATGAACGGACCGACAAAGATAATGCCTCCTGCATCGGATCAAACTCCATTCGTACACATCGTGTGATGGCGGCTCAACTGTGTGATCGCTTTGAACGAGGCAAGACTGGGCTATACGCTTACGGCTTTAGCCAAAGCTACAGAAAGTGAAAGAAAACGTCAGTTCGAGACAGCGAGCAAAAGCGAGCCTAGAGCAAGGCAGATAACGAGGTAAAGGTTGAGCGAACGGACAGTTTGTGTCACCCGCGAAAGTAAGCATAGAGAAGGCAATCACATGAAGCAGACGACATATGATGCGAGGCTGCGTTGTAGCAATAACAACAGTAGCTACATCCAAGCAAAGAAAGCTTGCTAAGATTGCCAATGACTTCACAGTATATCGGGTAAAAGAAATCTAGCGGCAAAATACGAACTAAGGCACGAGTGTCCGTTTGTTTCAGCAAACAATACAGGGAGATATCGTATAAGGGAGGAACGCAAGCAAGCTACGTTCTAAACCATGTGAAGACGGCAAAACAAGGAACCGCTTGTCCAGCAGAAAACGGGAGGGGACCAACCAGGCTTACGACTCAGTTCCCTATCTTGATGGGCCATGCATCAATCTCCCATAACGAACAGCTTCCCTAAAGTTATAAAGAAAATGACCCGTGATGAACGAGCCACGACGTATATACAGGCAGGTCGAATTAGTCTCAGCTCTACGCTTATGTGGCGCTAGCGCCACATCATTAAATGGCTCCCAGACACCTTTTAATATTTTACTTTCTTTTGCAAGCCACCAGCCAACAAATGCATTAGCGTGTAGCGATACGTATGATAAATGGTCGAAGAACGTGTCGGTCCCGTTGCTATAGCTTGACGTGACTGGTGAGACACGTGGAGCGTGATTTCTTAGAACAAAACTCTTCTTTGTTGCACTTTCGGAACTTACGTGAATACAAGCCCGACTAAGCCTAACCGAAGATACTGCAATGGTTTCGGAACATTCACTTGTTCTTTTTTGTACTCATATTTTGAAAGGAGAGCGAAGCAGCAAAACAATTTTATCGGTAAGTTTGGTGCGTTCCTCGAACGTTTCGGCGCTTTTCCTGTTATTAGCATTTGTTTTTATATATCTAGGTCAACTAGAATGGGGAGGAGAGAACAATGCAAACAAATGTTTGCTCTCCAGCACCGTATACAGATTTTCTTTTTAAGTTTTTCGGTACATTGGTACCATTGGAGTTTCGTTCACCTAGAAACAGTGCTCGTGCGCTACTTAGGACGGCTACAAAGCAACACGCAAGTTTCACTCTGTGCGACAGTGTCAATGATGTGAGTTACACAGCAATGCAATATGACATCTTGACTTGCCATTTTTACTTGCAACATTTTCATTTACTTCTTTTTCCCCATGTGAAATCGCAAGCCCGGCTGCACTGCTGCGGCTAGCCTTCCCCGCCTTTCATAATACCACTCCTTAATACCTCTCAGTTCCGAGTGTATTTCCTCTTATTTTTACCTTCACGTAACGTTTCGCCAGCCATCACTTCTCGACGCAGCGTATTGCCAATGAGGCCCGTGGGGCTCGAGAAACACTGCTTCCGGGTCACTCGGGCAAATACAGTTACATGTGACTCCACCACGGCTCTACACGTGCCCTTTCTTAACGAAAACCATTCTTCGTCAACCAGGTCAGCCCTGTATCGCCGTCCTGCGCTGTGCGTCCCAAAAGTAAAACAAAAGAACAAAAAAAACACAATTTACGGTAACTGCATGCTAACTAGATACATTTTCACCACTTTCTTTTAATTATTGTTACATGAAGTAGTAAAGTATAAACATATTAACCTGACATTTCATGACCAATAAAACACGAGTCATTCACACTGAACTTGAAACATTCAGGCACGTGTGAACTGACACAGAAACCCTAACGCATGCCCACAAGAAGCTTCTTGGTCGGTGGCGTTTTCTACACGTCTCTTTAATCATTTCTCTCGGTGTTTATAAAATTTACATTCTGGATGTATCAGCAGCGCGAACACAATCAGAGGAAAAGAAGAATAAGACAGGACAGAGCGCTGAACTTGCAACTTTATTAGAGGAAACTAAAACCCGCACTTATATGCACACCGAGAAAACACCCACCAGGGGGAATTATCACGGCGACGTGACCGTCAGGGCGCACGAGTGAACTGATAAAAACACACGTGTCCGGGACATCAAAAGATTACACGAGGAGCATCATGAAAAACACGCAGACAAACCTTTTCGTGAAATGACGCACTACGGGCATGTGTAAACAAGAATGGAAAAACAGGGTTGGGGGCGGGCAATGACGGAAGGTAACAATGGAAAAAACAGAGAAGAGGGGCGCGTTTAATTAAAAACATGGGAAGGCGAAAAGCGGTAACAAAGGTTAGCAATACGAAGGAAGGGCGCCAACAATTAACACGGCTAAAGGAAAAAAGTGAGGGGTGTGCTTCTAAAATCTAGGTAAGATCAAATGCCGCCAGAGAGAAAGGTGAATTCTTTTTCAGATAGCGAGATAGATGGGGTGCTTACGCAGCCTTCCTTAAGACCTGAGATGTAGGCGGCTTCAACAATTTCGCGCGTCAGTTGATTCTTATGTTTCTTCAGGATGGTTGTCTTCTTGAAACTGGGGGTGCATTTCTTTTTGCTGTCACATCCCCGACAGTGGGCGGGTAAGTTTTTTAAAAGGGCCCCGGATAAATCGTTCTTATGCTCCATTAATCTCTCATTTAAACATCTCCCTGTTTGGCCTATGTAAGCCTTACCGCATGTTAAAGGAATTGAATAAACGACGCCCTCCTCGCAGGCCGCGAGAGGGTCGCGATGCCTGGTTGTACAGCCACTAATCTTTTTCTTATTATTGACTTTGTTACACAGGCTTGAGAGGCGCAGTGGGGCTGAAAAGACTACTTCGACGCCTGATTTTTTACCAATTTTTTTCAGATTGTGTGATATTTGATGCAGGTACGGCACAACAGCAACCCTTTTGTTCCGCGGTCGGGCCTCATTTGGAACGTCACATTCGTGCTTCATACCTTTCAGGATTATTTCTGCTACAGATGCAAGGAGAGATTGCGGGTAACCTGATTGCGTCAGCCTCAACACTTGGTTGGAAAAACTAGCCTGCAGCTTGTGTTCACTCCTCGTGTAATCTTTTGATGTCCCGGACACGTGTGTTTTTATCAGTTCACTCGTGCGCCCTGACGGTCACGTCGCCGTGATAATTCCCCCTGGTGGGTGTTTTCTCGGTGTGCATATAAGTGCGGGTTTTAGTTTCCTCTAATAAAGTTGCAAGTTCAGCGCTCTGTCCTGTCTTATTCTTCTTTTCCTCTGATTGTG
Organism: Amblyomma maculatum; assembly: GCF_055883805.1. NCBI lineage: Eukaryota > Metazoa > Arthropoda > Arachnida > Ixodida > Ixodidae > Amblyomma > Amblyomma maculatum. The sequence goes on along the minus strand of NC_139352.1, from coordinate 115,622,524 downwards.
TTCGCGCTGCTGATACATATGGATCGTTACCAACTAGCCCGACAGATCGTGTTATTTACATTCTGGGCCGTTTATTTTTTATTCCATTCCACTTGTAGCCCTAGCGATAACTTTAATATGTTATCTGCTTCCAGCAAGACTAGTGGATCAAGCCACCCGCCCCTGGTAAAAATAAACTACATGGCGGCGAACTTACAATACAGGTCGGAACGAGAACGCCTCAGGTTAACGCCGCCCGACGAGCGATTAATGCGACTCATGCTCCTAATGAGGCCTGTAACGCGGAGTTGGAAGCAGGGAGAATGGGAGAGTTCGGCCTCATTCTAGGTTTGGCGCTAGGCCTAGCTTGGGAATTATCTCGCCAGAGCGCAGCAACAAGCCATCTCTGAGCCCACCTCAGGAAGAGCCTCTGTATACCGTGGTGTCACCTACGGCGGATAGAGATCTTCCTTGAAGCCCCTGGTAAGGCTGTGGGGAAAGGCATACCTCGGCATTCGCATGGGACTAAAGGCGGGAGAATAAAGGACGTGGGGAAGGGGGAAGAGTGCGAGGCTTACGCGACGTCGGTGCAGCAGGCGGAGCAGCGGCCCAACACCACATTTATCAGGAGCCCTGGCCGACATTGCGGGCGGCAACAGGAGGAAAGCCGGCATGGATTTCGAAGTTGGGGAGGAATTATGAGCACAGGCACAGGTCGGTGAGCTAGCTGTGCTCTAGAATAGGGAGAGAAAGGGTGAAGGAGGCAGTGGGGTTGCATTAAGACGGAATTAAGCGTGTGACTGGCTTAAGAAAATCGCCAGAGCCAGTCTGAAAGATTGTTTGAATTTATCCATGTTGTGTAGGTTTCGGTTTTGCTTTTTATTTGAACACTGGGAAAAGATTTTGGCTATTCTTTACTATTATATCTTACGGGTAGTGGAGATAACTGGAAGTATAAGAAAAAAAAGTGTTTATGGCGGGACTAATTAAAGTAGTTAAAGCCCCAACATGTCGCTGTACACAATTCGAGGGATGCACTTTCTTTCCGCCATAGTTTTGTTTTGTTTTTGTAAATACATGAAGCATGTTGAAAACTCAAGTAGTTTATAGTTTTGATCTTTGCTAATTGCACCTGCAATACTAGAGGCAGACTATCTGTTAATTAGCAATTTTCCCTTTCCCCTTTCAATTTTCACTGCACATGTGTTAGGAAGGCAGAATTGCTCCTTAGTGTACCCTATCACTAGCATTCATGCAATATTATTTTGTTCGAGAGGCAGCCTGAGTGGAATTTATTTCAGAAGAGTGCTAACGGCTTGAGATTTCCAACTAGTGGTAAGAGACAATGGAGAGCAGTAGATGAGGTGACGCTTGCAAGCATATACTTCTACGTCAAAAGAGACGGAAGGAATGAGTTTTTGTGACAAACCAACCAAACTCTGCATATGCTTTAGCTCAATCTTTATAGGGGGATTCACCCCCCCCCCATTTCCGCCCCGTGGTGCAGTAGCCTTGTAATGAGTGAACAGTTGTTCTCTGCGCCCCTTTAAAACTTGGAACGAAACAGGGAGAGGATAACTGCACCGTGCTTTCAGAACAGCTGCGTCCGTGAGCCAGCGAAAATGGGTGGCCGAGGCGCATGCTCAGAAAAAGAAACCAGCCGTTCTTATTGCGCATGCCCCTTTTTCACCGATTATCCCAGGTTTTCGATGGCAGCGCGGCACAAAGCTCAATGACCGAAAACTGTGAAAAATGCTGCATATCAAAGGGAAACCAAGTGGCTGCCGAAGAGATATATCAAGTTTTCACAGAAACTACGTGGTTAAGAAGAAATACGGCCTGGTCCAAGGTTTCAACTCAGGACCAATGCCTTTTGGTGGCAGAAGTCATTCGGGAGCAGTTAGGAATAAGGGTAGATGGAGAATACCTCAGTAATCTGCGATTTGCTGATGACATCGCCTTGCTAAGCAACTCGGGGGATGAACTGCAAATAATGATTGATGACCTAGACAGGAAAAGTAGAAACTGGTAGGCTTGAAAATTAATATGCAGAAGACTAAGCTAATGTTCAACAGCCTCGGGAAGGAACAGCAGTTTACATCAGGTAGCGAAATACTGGAAGTAGTAGGCGAATATGTCTACTTAGGACATGTAGTAACCGCAGATCCGGACCACGAAAAGAAAATAACAAGAAGAATACGATTGGGATGGAGCGCATTTGGCAAGCACTCGCAGATTATGACTAGCAGCTTACCGGTATCGCTCAAGAGGAAAGTATACAACAGTTGCATCTTGCCTGTACTCACCTATGGGGCTGAAACGTGGAGGCTAACCAAGAGAGTTCTACTTAAGTTGAGGACAACCCAGAGGGCTATGGAACGAAAAATGGTAGGGGTAACATTAAGAGATAGAAAGCGTGCAAAGTGGGTCAGAGAAATAACTCAAGTTACCGACATTCTAGTACAAATTAAGAAGAAGAAATGGACATGGGCAGGACATGTGCGAAGAGAGGATAACCGATGGTCGCTGAGGGTAACAAACTGGATTCCAAGGGAAGGAAAGCGTAGCAGGGGGCGGCAGAAAGTTAGGTGGAGAGATTAAGAAGTTCGCAGGGGTCAAGTGGATGCAGCTAGCACAGAACCGGGTTAAGTGGAGAAATATGGGAGAGGCCTTCGCCCTGCAGTGGGTATAATCAGGCTGATGATGATGATGATGATGACGTTCTGTGATCTAAGCCAACCAGGTCGGCTAGCGAATGGTAAAGTGAAACTCTGATCTAAACCTAAAATGAAACGTTGTTTGTCCCATTGTTCAGTGAAATCCAGAAGCTGTGATAAATTTGTATTAAGGGAGTATTTGCTCATTAGTAGAGATCGAATTTTAGACAAATACATGTTTTCTTTTTCACGCATCGTAAGTACACCATTTATAAATATGAGCATGAGTTATGTGTTGATAAATAATGCTTTTAATACTGGTTTTATAATATCTTATCTTCGGTATTCTTTTCTATATATGCCTATTTCCGATATTGAGGCGTACAAATTTCCTATTCTGCATAAAATGCCCAAGAAATACAATGCCAATCACGCCAGCAGGAAATACTAAAACAGGTATTTGCCTTTTTTCTTACATTGTATCGCTTCAGTTTGTAGGATTTAGCTAGTCATGTGCTAATTGAGTGGATGGCGCAGTATTTCGGAAAGTGTACGAATTGAATTACAGGCTCGTCTGAACAATTCCCAGTTGGTTCCAACATACACAAACTTTGAATCCAAGCATAAACCAGGCTGAACTATCTTCACTTGCTGTGACAACGAATGTTGTATCAGCCCTATTAAGCTACAAGAGCAGCAGGTGCCGAGACATTGAGGACCTGCAGATAGGACCCGTAAAATATGCTGCAGATATCCTTGTTCCATCTGTTACACACATATTCAACTTGTGTTTAGCTGTTTCTGTATTTCCAGAAAAAGGAGAGCTTAATTACCTAGGAAATTATAGACCTGTATTTATTCTTCCGGTTTTTTCGCAAGCTTAGAAAAAGTTATGCACTTCAGGTTTATACAATTTATTGACAAATATAACTCGCTTACATCATGCCAATTCGAATTCCGAAAAATAGATCAACTGAAGTAGCAATTTTAGAACCGAGGGAATATATTTTGTCACAGTTTGAAAACAGACTTTTTTTAATAGGAATATTTATAGATTTTTCAAAAGTATTCGATATGGTAAATCATGAGTTGCTTTTAAAGAAGTTGTGGTACTAGGGGGTCCGAGGTCAGCCAGCAAATCTAAAAAAATCTTACCTGACGAAAAATAAACGGCACCGACTATAAAAATCTTACCTCTCTCAACGAAAACAAGCAGTCAGTATAAATAATGTACTATGAGAAGTAAAACTGATTTTTTCTGGTTTCCCACAAGGCAGCATAATAAACACACTCCTTTGTAATATATATATTGAGAGCCCTCCACGGATCTTCTTTCATTTGTACATACCATGATCTTTTTCTTCCTCTTGTACATACCATCATCATCGTCCAGCGGCGCCGGCTCTGGCGCGCGCTTGGGTTTTCCCCATCAGATTAAACGCTGACACGGCATACCTTGCCTTGCCTTCACGACCTTGCCGTCTGGACCTGGCCTTCTTTCAAAAGTGGTGGAGGTGAAATTCGATCCCCTTGCTGCATTGTGCCCTGCCTCTCGCTGGAGCTACTTTCCGGTCGCCGTTTAACAACTACCATCGTCATGTCAACCGAGAGCAGCCCCGACCCGGCCGGACCCTCTACCTCGGCTACACCGCCGCCTCCGATGGTGTCCATACGACAACGCGACCCGCCGCTGTTCGCTGGTCGTCGCGACGAAGACGTCGATGACTGGCTTGACACTTATGAACGCTGCAGTGCTTACAACCGGTAGGATGATGCTTTGAAATTTCTGAACGTATCTTTCTACCTTATTGAGGTCGCCAGAAATTGGTTTATTAACCGCAAGCCCCACACCACAAACTGGCCCATCAAGCAGCAGTTCCGACAGTACTTCGCCGACCCGGCTGTTCGGACGGAGATCGCAAGGAACAAGCTCGCTACCCGCCGTCAAGATCCCGATGAGTCCTATGCGTCATACATAGAGGCCGTACTGGCACTCTGTCGGCGTATCAGTCCCACCATGCCGGAGTCTGAACGTGTACACCATGTCTTGAAGGGAATCAATTCAATGGCCTATAACACCCTAGTTGCCCAAAATCCATCAAGTGTTGATTCCATTATAACGACCTGCCGACACCTCGACCAGCTACCGTCCTCCCGATTGCAGCCCGGCTTCACTACTGCCATGACCTCTACTGACCTCGATCTACGAGCCATGATTCGAGCGATAATCCGCGAGGAGCTCCAAGCCCTCAGCCCTTTCTGCCGGCACGGGTGCGATCATTCGCCTCCTCCTTCTAACGGCGCCGGCCTCCGCCACATCATTAAAGAAGAGTTGGCCACTATCAACCGCCCTGTCACACCTGATCCTCCTGCACCTCGCCCAGCACCGACTTACGCTCACGTCGCTGCATCCCCTCCTCCTTTTGTTCCCCCACCCCAAGCACCACCCTACAACCACATCAACGCCATGACATTGGCTCAACCAACGCCACACTATTACGCACCTTGGCGCCCCTCTCGCCCAGTGTGCTAATATTGTGGAATTCGAGGACATATATCTCGCTTTTGTCGCCGACGCATTCAGAACGAGCGACGTGGTTATGACGCCTTCGGAAGTGACATGCCTGCATATTATCAGCGACGACCAATTCCCAGCCAACCTCGTCGATTCTCTCCACCGCCGGTATCCTCGTCTGAACCAAGTGGGGCTCATGTATCCAGACGCCGGTCCCCTTCCCCATACCGCCGCTCTATTTCGCCACTTCGACCAGCAACAACTGTTCCTGTCCGTAATTCGGAAAACTAAGCGATGCAGTTTCCGGAGGAGAAACTGCACTTTGCGAACTGACAAAAAGTCCTCCTCATCGCCCGTATAATATGATTTCCGTTTTAGCTGTAGGATTACCGGTCGAAGCTTTGATTGACACAGGAGCTGCACTTTGTTATTCATGCTGATTTGTGCCACCGTTTGCGGAAAGTAACGACACCATATGATGGACCTGAACTTCGTGGAGCAAATGGCGTCCCTCTGCACCCTTCAGCAAAGTGTACAGTCCGAGTTGTTATAGACGGCGTCCGCCACCATGTGCAGTTTGCTGTGCTTTCACCGTGTGCCCATTTGATGATTTTAGGATGGGAGTTTTTGTCAACCACTTCAGCGTTAATTTCTTGTGGCGACCGTGTCATCCATATGACAGACAGTGATTTTTCATCTGACATTTCTGCACGGCATCATTTCCTCATTGCCGCAGCTGATACTGTATTGCCTCCACAGTGCGAAACACTCATTACCGTTGTTTCCGAGCACATCAGTGACGGGGATGTACTCACCGCACCATCTCATCGTCATCTTGCACGTGGAATCGCCTTCCCATCAAGTCTTGTACGATTCCGCGGCAGCTCAGCAATAGTAGCTGCCACGAACACTTCCCATGAATCCCTCGTGCTGACTAAAGGAACTTCCCTGCCATGCATAGTGGATGCTCACCCTATATCCATGATGGTGCTCACTGCCCCGCTACCTCCGCAACGTGATTCATCGCAAGTCTCTCTTTCCATGCTGTCGAAGACAACCAATCCGAACTTCATGCCACACCAAAGTCAAGAATTGCTGCAATTGCTTCAAGCCCACCAAGCCATTTTTGATGCTACTTCCCCACCACTGGGACGGACTAGTGTTTCACATCACCGAATCCTTACCGAAGGTAACGGAATTGTACGCCGACGACCTTATCGGGTTTCTCTCTCGGAACGAAAAGTAATTGAAGAAAATGTCAATGACATGCTCCGTCGCGATATTATTTGTCCATCAACAAGCCCATTGTCCTCCCCAGTAGTATTAGTTAAAAAAAAGGACGGATCGGTACGATTTTGTGTTGATTATCGCGCACTCAACAAAATTACCCGCAAAGACGTCTACCCGATGCCGCGTATTGATGATTCCCTTGACTCTCTCCAAGGTGCCGAATATTTCTCGACCTTGGACCTCTGCTCAGGTTATTGGCAAATACCTATACATGAGGACGACAAAGAAAAAACCGCTTTCGCAACTCCCGACGCACTTTACGAGTTTAATGTTATGCCCTTCGGCCTTTGTAACGCACCCGCAACATTTGAAAGAATGATCGATACTGTACTTCATGGCCTCAAATGGAGGACCTGTTTATGTTACTTGGAAGACATTGTTATCTTTTCGTCAACTTTTACCGATCATCTCACGCGCCTGAATGAAGTCCTCACGTGTCTTGCTTCAGCGGGCCTTCAGCTCAACACCAAGTAGTGCCACTTTGCAGAGAAGGAAATTAAAATATTAGGACATCTGGTTAGCCATGACGGCATTCGCCCAGACCCTGAAAAAATAACCGCGGTCTTGAACTTTCCTCGTCCGCAACGGGCTACAGATTTGCGCAGTTTCCTCGGCCTGGCGTCCTATTTCCGGCGGTTTATAAGACATTTTGTAACCATTGCTGCGCCACTTCTTGCACTACTTGAAGCACGCAGCCCTTTCGTGTGGACTGAACAGCGCAACACTGCTTTTACCGACCTAAAGCATGCCCTCAAATCAGATCCAGTTCTTGGCCACTTCAGCGACTGCGCTCCTACCATCCTGCACACTGATGTCAGTGGTCATTGTCTTGGCGCTGTCCTTCTTCAGCGCGATGCAACTTCGCGTGAGGAAGTGATTGCCTTCGCCGGTCGGACCATGACACCAGCTGAGAAAAACTACACCATTACCGAGCAGGAATGTCTCGCCGTCGTCTGGGCTGTTCAAAAGTTTCGCCCTTACCTGCATGGTCGGCATTTCACAGTTGTGACCGATCACCATGCTCTTTGCTGGTTATCTTCACTGAAAAATTTGACAGGCAGACTTGGCCTTTGGATTCTACGTGTCCAAGAATACCATTTCGACGTCGTTTATAAATCGGGTCGCCAACACCAAGACGCCGATGCTCTTTCTCGCTGCCCGGTTTCGCAATCAGCCTGCTGTTTTTCTTCGCAATGCATTTCCACCTCTGACCACAGCCGATCATCGCTTCCACCGACGCATATCACTGCAGTTTCTTTTGACGACTCTGAGAACAAGCACGCTCTCCGCTCACAGAAATTAGCTGATGCCTACTGTCGGCCCATCATCGACCGCCTTATCGGCGCATCGAGCCCACCCAACGCTAGGCTTCGCCGACGGCTTCACAATTTGAAGCTTGAAGATGGCATACTACGCCGCTACGTGTATTATCCTGATGGAACTCGCTGGCTCTCAGTCGTACCGCGTGTGCTTCGCCCACGTATACTAGCGGCTTTCCACGATGACGCTACTGCAGGTCACCTTGGTTTTAACAAAACATACAAAACATACGACCGCGTGAAAAGACGATTCTTTTAGCCTGGCCTGTCTACCACCGTAGCTAAATACGTTGCTTCCTGCCGCCTGTGCCAACGTCGCAAGCGGCCAACTTCTTCCCCCGCTGGTCTCCTACAGCCCCTTCCCTGTCCCGCCACACCATTCGACGTAGTCGGCATCGACTTATATGGTCCCCTACCTCTCTCCAATGGGGGTAACCATTGGATTATAACAGCTGTCGACCACCTTACACGCTATGCTGAGACGGCCCCTGTACCGACTGGTTCCGCTGAAGAGGTAGCTAATTTCTTTTTGCGGTCAATTGTATTGCGTCATGGCGCTCCTCGGGTGCTTCTAAGTAACCGCGGGACGGCCTTCTTATCGACAGTCGTACCCGAAGTTCTTCGTGCGTCATCCACCCTCCATGAGACAACCTCAAGCTACCATCCCCAGACTAACGGTCTGACTGAGCGATTTCACCGCACCCTATCGGATATGCTATCCATGTACATCACACCGGATCATCGAAATTGGGATACTGTTCTACCATTCGTCACATTCGCCTATAATACTGCAGTACAGCGGACTACCGGTTACTCCCCATTTTTCCTCGTTTTCGGCCGTCCTCCCACTACAATCCTCGACACTTCCTTCTTCTCAACGTCCGACTACTCCTCATCATTACCAGCCCAGTTCTTATCCCGTGTGGCCAGATGCCGTCATCTTGCCCGCCTCAACACAGAAGCGTGCCAGCAAAAACCGCAAGAGTCGCTACGATTCGAAGCATCGCGTCGTCTCTTTTCGTCCTGGTGACGAAGTACTGCTCTATACACCACTGCGCACCCCTGGCCTTAGTGATAAATTTCAGCACCGCTATCTTGGTCTCTACAAAGTAATCAACCAAACTTCCCCAGTAAACTACCAAGTCACTCCTGTTGATCCTGCAGCTGGCCGACGCCACCGTGGAACTGAAATTGTTCATGTATCTCGCTTGAAGCCGTTTGTGCGCCGCGGTGCATCGATTGGTTAGGAGCGGCCAGGCTGGCCGCTTCCGACCCCCCGGGCAGATTGTGTGAGCCCTCCACGGATCTTCTTTCATTTGTACATACCATGATCTTCTTCTTCCTCTTGTACATACCATCATCATCGTCCCGCGGCGCCGGCTCTGGCGCGCGCTTGGGTTTTCTCCATCAGATTAAACGCTGACACGGCATACCTTGCCTTTCCTTCACGACCTTGCCGTCTGGACCTGGCCTTCTTTCACAATATATATATATATATATATATATATATATATATATAGAATAAGATTGGGATGGAGCGCATCTGGCAAGCACTCGCAGATTATGACTAGCAGCTTACCGGTATCGCGCAAGAGGAAAGTATACAACAGTTGCATCTTACCTGTACTCACCTAAGAGGCTGAAACGTGGAGGCTAACCAAGAGGGTTCTACTTAAGTTGAGGACAACACAGAGGGCTATGGAACGAAAAATGGTTGGGGTAACATTAAGAGATAGGAAGCGTACTGAGGGGGTCAGAGAAATAACTCAAGTTACTGGCATTCTAGTGGAAATCAAGAAGACGAAATGGGCATGGGCAGGACATGTAGTGCGAAGCGAGGATAACCGATTGTCTCTTAGGGTAACAAACTGGATTGCGAGGGAAAGAAAGCGTAGCAGGGGGCGGCAGAAAGTTAGGTGGGCGGATGAGGTTAAGAAGTTCGCAGAGGTCAAGTGGATGCAGCTAACACAGAACCGGGGTAATTGGAGAAATATGGGAGAGGCCTTCGCCCTGCAGTGGGTATAGTCAGGCTGATGATGATAATATATATATATATATATATATATATATATATATATATATATATATATATATATATATATATATATATATATATATATATATATATAAAATGATATCGTAAATATTTACAGGAATATAAAATTTATTATATATGCTGATGACACGAGTATTTTTTCCGCTGGAAAAGATCTTCAAGAGTTAGTAAAGCTATGTAATAGACCAATGGTAATGCTGGAAAAATGGTCTAAATCTAATGACTTGTGCGTGAATGAAAAGAAAACAAAAGCAGTGATATTTCGCTCAAAAAACAAACCTATGTCTGCTCGCGATTTCATTACATTTAACTCTATACCGGTAGAACTAGTTGATCATTTCAGATGCCTTGGGGTCACATTTTCTTCAACTATGTCATGGGAACATAAAGTAACTAATGTTGTCAAGCAATTGGTTAGAGTAACTGTCATGATCGGTTGCACACGACACATTCTTCCCATGTCGCTCAAACTATTTCTTTATAACGCACTGCTTCTCAATTGCTCCCACCTTGTATGGGAACTGCAACACATACCTGTCTCCGTAAACTTCCCACCTTACAAAAAAGGGTTCTTAACTATACATTTAACGTTAATTACAGGTCGCCCAGCAAAGGTCTCTTTTTTGAAGATGGTGTGGTACCAATTTTTGAGTTGTATCAATGCCGCTTAAGCATTCGTTTTAGAGTAGAAATTAAAAATAAAATAAATAATATGTGAAGCTTGGCAAATTTAAAAGAAAAATCAACGAACTACCCCCTGAGAAAGCCTGAAAACTGCATAGTGCCAACGGCACGCCTAAACACCAAACAAGAAAGCTTGACACATGAATGCTTACTCGTCTGTAAACTTTGACTTCTTTAATTGCACCCATTGGATGCTGCTTAGCATGCATGTAGAAGGTTTAGGCAAATTTCTTTAACTCTGACTTACACTGCTATAACGGTTTTGTTTTTGTTTTTTGTTTTATTCTGCGTTATACATCTGATGCATGAAATTATTATACATTTGATGAAAGTGCTCTATTTTGCTGTTTCTGTTCCGTTCGCAGTGAATGATATTGCAATGTACTCAGCTATTCTTCTTTTGTCTTCTTGCAAACGGCTCTTTTTTTTTTGCCGTTTCTGTTCAGTTTGTAGTGAATGATACTGCACAGTTATCAGCTGCTCGTTTTTTCTTATTTTTTTTTCTTTCCTTTCCTGTTTTTTTTTTTTTCCTTGTGTAAGACTACATGTGAATGAATGAGTCATTGTTTGCTACTGCTGCTGCTTTGCAAATAGGGGCTGTAACTTTGTCAAGCTGTTTTTTTTTTAACACTTTTTCTGAAGCTCCTCTGTCCATGTACTTTTGGAGGCAGAAATAAAAATTATTATTATTAGTATTATTATTATTATTATTATTATAGTTTCTACCTGTGTAACCCTCCTTACTACATTTCCTTGTGCTCAGGCAGCGTATTATCCTCACCTGATGGCATTTGGCCGCCGTCTGTCTATAGGAACATACTTTGGAAAGCTCTCTGTCATACATCCACAGGATGGCATATTCGTGCACTCACATACTCAAGGTGTAATGTGGCTCCGGTTTAACGAATGAATGACGACCATTCTACCGCCGTCATTTTCGCGCCATATTTCCTCGATCCTTCCATCGGTCTGGTTCCTTCGCTCTAAGCCAGAATCCGTAACGTCCTGTAGAAGCACCGGTAATACAATCAGTGGAAGCTTCGCTGATGCAACACGCTTCAATATTTCCATACTTTCCAGGTAATTTGACGGGGCTTATTAAGCCATCAGCTTAGTACTTAAACGGTCCATTCATTGTTGCATTTCGACGCGATAATATAGAATCCATGTGGCTGCGAGGACAATGACGCACACAGTGGAACACTGAAGGACGGCGCTGGGGCTCCTGCTCAGGGCGTACTATTGGAGTCATTGCAGTTAACCGAAAATTGAGGAACGTTTCACTGCAGCCCTTCAGCATATTTTATTTCGCTGAGCAGCGGTAAACCAAGGAAACTTACCAGGTTACTAACCTTAACAACTTATAAACCTTACTATTATTACCCCGTTAGTTATTTTCGTTACTTACGTACATACTGCCGACTATTGGTGAGGTCCAAGCAGGAAGGGCAACTGCAGTGAACAATACAATATTATACAGCATAAGCAGACATGATTTGGCAATGCAATGTTAATAGTGAAAATACATAATACAGTAACTTCAAACATGGCCAAAAAAGAAGACATATGTTGCAATGTTTAAAGCTACGATGGTTCGAGTAGTGAGTTCCAGTCGTTGATGGGTGAGAGGAAAAAAGGAAAACTTGAACAAATGAATTCTTGAAAAATAAGGTCATAATAGAGTTTTTGATAGAGTCGTATATTTCTTACTGGCATCGGCGAAAGATAAATCGAAGTGTCAAGCGTCAGTTTATTGTTCCGACGTAAGGCATTAAAATCTCAATAGAAATTTTGTCTTCTGAGCTGTAGTAGTTCAATACCATGGTCAAGCATTACTTCGGGGGGGGAGGAGGGGGGGAAGAGGTCAGTGCGAAGAAACTTTGTATATTAACCTAACTTCTTTTTTTTTTGTATTCTTTCGAGCTGCTTGATGTTCGACTTAGTGTAAGGGTCCCAAATTACACATGCGTATTCAAGCTTAGGTCTAATTAGTGTATTATAGCTTAGGAGCGTAACATCAGCGGGAGCGTTTCGAAGCTTATGCCTGAGGTAACAGGGTTTTCGGAATACAAGTAAACAGATATTATCGATATGAAAGTCCCAAGAAAGTTTGTTAGCAAGTGTTACACCTATAGGCACCTTACTGACGCCACTTGCTACAATAATGATGATTCGAGTTTGTATGGGAATACTTGTGCACTTGTCTTGTGAGTTATACGAAGAAACTTTTTTTTCTGTATTAATAGCCATGTCCGATCGCTTGCACCAGTGTACAATATTATTTATTTATTTATAATACACCTCAAAAGCCCCAGGAATGGGATATTACATGAGGGTTCGCGGCATAAAATTAAAGATACATTTGTTATCAAACAAATTATTTTCTCTGTGAACTTTTTAAAAGATTGTGGATTGGAGTGGAGCATGGTTTGAGGGTGAAGATCATTCCAGTCTTTTGCAGTCTGGAGTAAAATGAAAAAAGATGCGCAGTAGTGTGGGCAGATGATGGATAAACGCTTTTGTTGTGGCTGACACGCTGTGAAGTCCGGTGAGAGGGCATAATGACGGAGTCGGATAGCTGTGAATGATAACATTTATGAAAAAGGCAAAATCGAAACATGTTACGTCGGCGAACGAGAAGGGGTAGGTTAGCTTGAGACTTTAGATTAGATAAACTAGGGGAGTAGCTGTAGTTAGAGTAAACAAAGCGGATGGCTCGTTTTTGTACTGCTTCGAGACTGTTAGTAAGGTATGATTGGTGCGGGTCCCAAATAGCACATGCGCATTCTAATTTTAGTCGATCGAGGTTTGGGTAGGCCATAAGTTTTACAGAGGGAAAGGCCAGTTTTAATTATGGCAAAGGAAGCCGAGACCGTGGTTAGCAACGCTTGTGATTGCAGAGATGTGATCATACCATGAAAGGTCGTGGGTTAAGTTAATGCCTAAAGATTTGCAAGAAGAAGCACAGGAGATTAGTGAACCAAAAAATATGTAATTAGGTGGAGGGAAATAATGTTTTCGATGAAAAATATGACAGATGTTTTGTTAGTATTGATTGACATTAACCATTTGTTACACCAGGATTGAACGTGATTTAGATCATTTTGTAATGCGGTTATGTCGGCAGTACTACTGGTGGGGCGATAGATTACGCGGTGATCTGCGAATAAACGAATGTTATATGATGTTATGTTCTGGGAAAGAGAGCAATGGTTAGCCTTGACCGCCTAGTAAAGAGCAGAGACATTAGTCTACCAACCAAGATCCGTATAACCCGTGCTATGGTCTTTCCAGTTGTGATGTATGGATGCGAGAGTTGGACTGTGAAAAAGGCTGACCGCCGAAGAATTGACGCGTTTGAATTGTGGTGCTGGCGAAGACTCTTAAGAGTTCCTTGGACTGCCAGAAGATCAAATCAGTCGATATTGTCGACCATAAACCCTGACTGCTCATTGGAGGGTCAAATTCTAAAGTTAAAGCTCAGCTACTTTGGTCATCTGATGAGAAGAGAGGAGTCGCTGGAGAAAGATTTGATGTTGGGAAAGGTTGAGGGTCGCCGGAGAATGGGTAGGCAGCGAACGCGATGGTTAGATGGCATTCTCGAGGCATTGCGGATGAAGCTATGTGATGTTAAGAAGATAGTGAGAGACCGGAAAGCGTGGCGTGACATGGTCCATAGGGTCACGAAGAGTCGGACACGACTGAACGCCTGAACTGAACTGAACTGTAATGCGGTTATGTCGGCAGTACTACTGGTGGGGCGATAGATTACGCGGTGATCTGCGAATAAACGAATGTTATATGATATATTATTTGACAAATGAATAATATAGATAAGGAAGAGCAATGGGCCAAGAACAGTACCATGAGGCACTCCGGAGACGACCTGGGACATTTGCGACGAACACTTGTTGGCGTAAACGAACTGCTGACGGTTAGTTAGAAAGGAATGGATCCAAGTTAGAACTGAGGAGCTTATATTTAGGCATGCAAGTTTAGAAAGAAGACGTTTGTGAAGAACCCTGTCGAATGCCTCCTCGAAGTCAATGAACACTGCGTCTACTGGAATATTAATATCAATGTAAGAGCTTATGTCATTAGCAAATAGTGCTGGTTGGGTTTCGCAGGATAGACCCTTTAAAAAACCGTGTTGGCTAGGATGAAAACAATTGATGAATTTTAGGAATTTAATTGTGCTAGAGTATATTACCTGTTCCATTGCCTTTGAGATAACACTAGTGAGCGAGATAGGATGGCAGCTTTGACATGAAGAAGACGGACCTTGTTTTTGGAACCGGAATGATCTTGCCCACTTTCTAGTCGGCCGGCACCACTCTATATGAAAGGGACTGCTGAAATATATACGATAGGATGACACTCGTGACGTTTTTTGTGTTCTGTAGTATTTTGGAATTAATTTTATCGACGCAAGCTGATGACGTAGGCTTGAGCGATTCGATGGGCTTCATAATGCCATAGAGGGTCGAACGTAATGTCAGGCATCATGGGATGGCCGGGGTAACTAACTTCAGGTGCTCCGTCATTAGGTTCGTTTCTAAATACTGCGGAAAAAAATTCTTTAATAACTCGGCAGCTTCTTTATCAGAAACTGGGCAGTTGTGCGCGTCTTTCATAGATAAATGTTTCGAATATTTTGGATTTACAACGTTTCAAAATTTTTTGGGGATTAGCGCGAAGCGTTTCGGGCAACGTGGATGAGTAGAATCTCATTTTAGTTTTCGCTGATAGTGATTAAAACATTTTTTAAGCTGTACTATATTTCGACTAAGCAGCTGCGGATTTAGTGAGTTTAGCTATTCTTAATAGACGTTTCTTTTTATTACGAAGGCGCTTTAAAGATGCGTTGAACCATGGTGATGAAGGGCGATCAGGCACTACGACTGCAGGTATGCGTGTGTCAGTAAGTTGTTGTATTTTCGCTTTAAAGAATGACCAGTTTAGTTCGACAGATCGTGTTGAAAGATCCCTAAAAACCCAGGCGCTAAAAGCAGCAAGTTCACTGTTAATGTGTTCGTAGTTACCTTTATCATAGTGAGTTATGGCTTTCTTTCTGCTTTTAGTGCGTGCAAGTTGAGATTTGAACGTTGAATAGTTCAATAGTTCATGGTCACTGAGGCCGGGTAGATGCACAAGAGAGGAGACGTTATCGGGATGAGAGGTTAACATGAGGTCTAGAATGTTCGAAAGGTGCTCTGTAACACGTGTGGGTGTGGAAACTAGTTGCGATAAACCGAAAGTCATGCAAGTGTCAACAAATGAGCTTTCAGTGTTATGTTTTGATATCGTGCGAGCTAGCTTAGACCAGGTTATGGACGCGAAGTTGAAATCGCCAAATAGAAGGATGGGAATATGCGGATTCAATGAAGATATCGTATGCACGGCATCGTGAAAATACATAACAAGATAAGAATCGGCATCTGGTGGACGATAGCATACGCCAATAATTACTGGCGGATATGAAGTCTTGCATGATAAAAATGAAATTTCCAAAGGGGAGCTATTATTTATAACAGAGCACTGGATGTGACGTCTGGTAGGACACCGCCCCCTCGCCGATTTAAACGGTGAAGGTGAAAAATGTCAAAATCAAAAAAGGCAGTCTGAAGTTCAGTGCTATTGATAGATTAATATATTTTATTTATTTATTTATTTATTTATTTATTTATTTATTTATTTATTTATTTATTTATTTATTTATTTATTTATTTATTTATTTATTTATTTATTTATTTATTTATTTATTTATTTATTTATTTATTTATTTATTTATTTATTTATTTATTTATTTATTTATTTATACAATACTGCAGGCCTCGTTTTGGCCCAGGCAGGAGAGGCATACAAAGTACAGAATTAATGCATTAGCAGACGTAAGAACAAAAGGACCAAATTAATAGTGTGCACAATAGCAATGCAGCCTACCAGCTGCGATAACAAAATGGGTAAAAAGAACACTGGGTTTTGTGACCAAACAATTCCCAAAACAAAAAAGTGAAGAGTAAATGTACAAATGAACCGTCAGTACAGTTCAAGCGGTGAGAAGGAAACATAACACAAAGATCAATTTGAGTAATTACTAATTCACAAGAAAATGAAATCCGTAATTCAAACGGTCAATGGAATCAATACTGTTTAGTAGCGACTGAGGTAAATTATTCCAATCATTTATAGTGCGTGGGAAAAAAGAATGTTTAAAATTGTTAGTTCTGGCATTATAGGGAGTCAGAGAGTCAGCATGACGATGACGTGTTCGGCGTGCTGCCATTGGCGTTACATAAGGCTCAGGAGTGAGGGTGAGGAGATTATTTTTAAGAAAAAGAAATTTCAGCCGTTGTATTTTTCTTCTTATTTCCAATGTCTGAATTCCATGTTGTCTCATTATTTCTGTCGGGGAATCAGTCATAAGGCATTTCGAAAAAATAAATCTGATTGCTTTACGCTGCATTCTTTCTAGTAAATCAATGTTCGTTTTTGTGTGAGGGTCCCACACTATGCAGGCATACTCCAGTTTTGGTCTTATTATTGATTTGTAGGCTAAAAGTTTAGTTTCAGCGGGAGCTTGTTTTAGTTTATGACGTAGAAGACAGAGTTTACGAAAAGCTGAGTCACATACGTTAGAAATATGAATGTTCCATTTCAGGTTATAAGTTATTGTGACGCCAAGATATTTGTATTCCCTAACCTCCGTTAGTGGCTCAGATCCAAGAGTGTAAGGAAAAGATAGGCTATTTATTTTTTTAGTTAGAAATGATTGCACCAACAAAGAAGGTTCTGAAGATGATTGTTCAGGGTTATCTGATCATCGTGACCGGTTACCTCACTGGACAGTACACAATCATCCGCGAACAATTTTATTTGAACTGGTTCTGTGACAACGCTGGCAATGTCAATAATATAAATTAGGAATAATAAAGGCCCTAAAACACTACCCTGAGGAACACCTGAGGTAACTGGAAGCTCCTTGGAATGGTAAGTATCGATACTAACAAACTATTTTCGGTTAGTGAGGTATGCTGAAACCCAAACAACAATAAAACAAAGAAGGTTAATTAATCGATGTTTTTCAATTAACTTGGAGTGCGAAACAAGGTCAAATGCTTTCCTGAAATCTAAAAATATCACATCTACCTGGCTGGATTTGTCTAGAATATTCGCGAAAGAATGAATAACAGATGTTATTTGGGCGACAGTAGAAAAACCCTTTCGAAAACCATGTTGCTCAGGTGAGGGTACAATGTTATCATTTAACCATCTTGCAGCATGATGACGTTAGCGATATTGGGCGATAGTTACTTATCAATGTTAAGTCCCCTTTCTTCGGCACAGGTACTACGCGTGCCGTTCGCCAGTCAATAGGAAGAGTTGCAGTGGATAATGAAGCATGAAAAATGATCGCAAGAAACTTGGACGCCATTTCTGCTTATCGGCGCAGAAAAACATTCGATATATTATCAAAACCAGGGGTTGATTTGGTTTTTAAGTTAAGAAGCATGAAAACTACGCCCGGTACAGGTACAAGCTCCGAGTTTGCACCGGACATTGAAAAAATGGGAACCGAAATATCACTTGTATTTGCAAAGACATTATGGAAGTATGTATTGAAATGCTCCGCAATACTTTGCTTTTCGACGATAAGAATGCCGCCATCCACTATTTGTTCAATTGGTTTGTTTTTTTTTACTCAAATATGTCCAAAATATTTGTGGCACGGTGCGAATAAAATTGGGCAGAGTGTGGTTAAAACATCGCCGTTTAGCATGCCCAATAGACGAGCTTAATTTATCTCGCGCGGTTTGAATTTGTGTTATAGGGGCGTTCTTTCGTCTCCAGCGTTTAATCTTTCTTTTCAAGTGAATGACTTCCCGCGTAACCCAAGGATTAACTTTCGTTGTTTTCTTTGTTTTGTTTGGTACAAAATTTTGAATACAGTATGTACAAAGTTCTTTAAACCTGTCCCAAAGTTCTAGAACATTGTTTCCTTTAAAGTTGCTGAGGGGAAAATCTAGATAATCTAAAATAGTTTCATCCTCGGCACGCGAAAAGTCCTCCACTAAAACACTTTTTGCTTTTCTGGGATTGCATTTTTCCAAGCAGCATGAAAAACATACCATTTCATGATCAGATATGCCGCGTTCAACAGACACTGAGAACTTTTCTACATTTCTATTCACAAACACAAGGTCAAGTATTGATGACGAAGATCCATGCACTCGCGTAGGTGAAGTTACAACTTGATGCAAATTGTGGCATAGAATTATATCACGCATATATGACATGGGGAGTAAGTTCAGCGCAAGAAGTATTATTCTCCCAATTGACTCCTGGAAGATTGAAGTCTCCTAATAGAAATATTTTTTGTGCGTGAACGAAGTGATGTGCGTACGCAAGTCACTCATGAATTGTAGCGGGGAACCAGGTGCTCGATAAGCGGCTAACAACAGGAAAGATTGTCCCCAACAAGAAATGTATAGGCTAATAGTTTCTCTATTGTGAGCCTGACGCAAAAGAGTGAACGGCAATTCTTTTTTTTTTTACCAGCACAGCCACCCCACCTCCTCTCGTCGATCTGTCGCGTAGAAAAACACGATAAATGGTGGGAACACGACTTCATCTATTCCGCTGTGTAGCCAGGTTTCGGTTAAAACAACTATATGCGGACTATTACCTATGATAATAGCCTCAAGTTGATCACATTTATTAACGATACTACGGGCATTGATGTTTATAATACGGAGTTCTTTATTATCTGCATAGTGAAGTCAGTCTTTCTTAGAATTGATGTACTTTCCAATTTTTACTCGAGCGTTCTCCGTATCATCCAAAACAAAAACTTTATTGTCAATGCGAATTTTTCGTGAATTAAGCTTACTTTCCTTTTTTGTTGTCTTTCGTCTGAAGCACTGTCCCACAGAAGTTCACGCTTCCTGAGCGTATCTCGCGAATAGTCATTTAGTACAGATATATTGGAACCTTTTAATTTGTAAGCATTTTTCAGAATCTGGTTTTTTTCTTCGTAATCTTGAAAGTACAAGATAACTGGTTGCGATCTGCCAGATCGACTAAGACGGTGAATTTTGCCAACTGATTTGCATGCGACTTCAAGTTTAGTGGAAAAAATTTCAGTTAGAATTTTGTTGCTCAATTCAACCTCTGTTTCATCTTCGTCCTCAGACACGCCAAAAACCACTAGATTTGTGCGTTTACTCCTGTCCTCCAAGTCAGTAATCTTGGCCTCCAAGAATTTTACCGTTCGTTCAAGACTGTCCACGAGCGCAGTTAGCTGTTCTATTTCTAAGAAGCGGATATCCCACTCCGCAAGACGTTTTTCCATATTTGTCCACTGCGTACGGAGGGCTGCCACATCCTCAGCTACCTTATTCTGACCTAAAATCAATTTTTTCAGCAACTCATGAGTGCTAGACTCATCTGGATTAGGGCCTGGATTTACCTCAACGTCTCCGCACAAGAGAAGCAAGCACATACAGTACACATCATAAGCCATTGAGACACGGGCACGGTAGGACCAAAAGATAACGGCAGTCACTTTTTATGCAGCTGTAGTAAGGACTAACCTGCATAAGGCAGAAGAATGGCTTGTTAGGCCACATGCTCGTCCCAAGTCTACCGTGCCTACTGAAGTTGAAATGCTTGTAGCTGCTGTGTTATAGCTCGATGCGGTGAAGTCATGTGAAGACTAGATGGCGCAGTCGGAACGCCACGAGGCAGTGAAGATATAATGCCAGGGAATCGAGGCGCTGAGCACTGTGAAGATTGTTAGGCAGCTGTAGATTGGGGTTGCACGGTGTTAAGTTCGGTGAAGTGTTCGTCGTCTTTTGTTGGTCCGGCAAGTCCAAGAGCAAGCACCTGCACAAGGCAGAAGAATGGCGTGTTAGGCCACATGCTAGTTCCAAGTCCATCGTTCCCACACATCGAACCATGTTTCTGAAAGCAGAATCACGTCGGGTTCGATGAGATTGTGAAGAGCGTCACGTTTCGGTAAAATGCTTCTAATATTAGTATAAAGAACATTAAGTGGACGTTGATGCTGATTTCCTGGGTTGTTAACGTGGCGCCAAGGTCGAATCGGGATTATCTGCTGCTCGTTATGGCCGTAAATGTCGTGTTGTCGATTGTCATCTTATCGCGGCGAAGCTTGAATTTCTTATTTAAGGACTTAGCAAACGCAATCAGGGATTTTCGAGCCTGGCGAGTGTTCAGAGAATAATGTTCAGAAATGGCGTAGCCTGAGTTTTCAATGTTCTTGCATTGCAGAGAATCTGTTCTTTAACTTTGAAGAAAGAAAGTTAACGATGACTGGTCTGTTTTTATTGCTGTCAAAGGTACCTACGCGGTAGGCGCGTTCGATATCGGTTTGCTTAAGTGTTACGCCTGGGTGCTCTTGACATATATTTATAACTAATTTCTCTGATTCTGCCCATGTCTCCTGATCTGCATCCTTAAGGCAAAAAAATACAAGGTTGGAGTGCCGATTCCTATCTTCAGCATTGTCGATACGCGCGGTCAGGTTGGAAATGTTTGTAGAATGCTGCTCTGTTACTTCCTGGATGCTTTCTAGCGGTGTGTTTTAGTGAATCAATTGATGAAAAATGGTCTTCAATTTTAGTGAGCCTTGTTTTAATGTCATCGAGTGTTTTATCGTTCTCTGAAATCTCTGTGTGAATTGACTTGATTTCATTTAGAAGGGCTGCTTGGTCAGACATAAATTCATCAAGAATGGACATAAAGACACTGTTTGTTTGGGTAGTACGAGTTTGGGGACCTGGGATTTCTTCAATATCGCCAGACATCAATAGAAGTTCGAGAAGAACTAGAGTACAATCGCGTGCAATTCCAACAAAATAACGTGGGCTCGGCAATACTATCAATGCGGCGTATCGAGCTCGGCATGCGAACAAAGAGTAACAGTTTGTTACCTGCGTGAGGAACATGTGAGCCGTGTAAGTACTACGCATCGATGCGCTGCCGACACCACTGAACAGCGTGCTGATTTCGGCCCCCTTTTTATCGGTGGCGACTGACGTCACTGCTGATGTCGGGGCGTGATATCCGGTCAGCGTTGGCGGCAAACAGGGCGGTGACATGGTCGGGAGGGGAGCGGTGCAGTGGCGGGGTTCAACAGGCCGGTCAGCAGGAATGGCCGGTAGGCCGTCCACGGAAGTGGACAGCGGGAGACGAACGAGTGGTGGAGGTTTCCAGGGTTCGAGGGGTCTGTCCACGGTCAGCAAGGAGCCGCCGGGGGAAGACGAGAGCCAAAGAAGGACAACAGTCTGCGTGAGGAACATGGGAGCCGTGTAAGTGCTACGCATCGATGCGCTGCCGAGCCCACTTGGACTGGATTGAGGCTGTCTTGGAGATCATATTGGTCATGATATTATTAACATCTCTAACTATTATTAACATTTGCATATTGCATTTGTATTATTTTATATCCGGATGTATCACCTTTTCACGTCCTATATAGTATTCTAGTCTGTTATTAAGGTACCTTCATATCCGATGTAACAGATATCAGTGTTACTTTAAAATCTTCCTCGCGGAAACAAGTACCACCTTGGTGAGCACAAAAAAAAAAAGAAAAAAACTGCTGGACACCCAGCTAGTATCGAGCGCCAGGAAGCCTTAGCGTCGATACAATTGTTCTTGACAGAAACTTGTAAGAATGGTAAGAAGATTACCTTGTGCGTTGATTTATGCAATGAATTTGGCTGCTAACATTGGAAAGACAAAAACTGAAAATTCGGCACTCAAACAGTTCCTGGTGAAGTATCGCAATAGAAGGTACCATCCGAATCTACATTGGAAAGAAACTACCTCCAGCCTTTGTATAAGGAAGCCCTTCGTAAGATACGAGATGAGCGCTGCGATTGGGACATTTGGGTTTCGATAGCTGAAGTAACAGATATGAAAGGACGATTTGTTGGTACTCAGCAGCCACGCTTCAAGCTTATGATCAGCTATATGGTCTGGAAAGGAACACAATGAAAAAGCTTTCGCCTGCTTTGGTAACCGATCCTTAGACGTACTCTACCCAAACGGCGTGAAAGAAGGTTTTGCTTCTTCTACATGTATTCAGTAACATATATAGACGAGCCCGCACTTCTGCTGAAATCCTGCTTCTTGCAGATGATCCGTGCGCCTGCCTAATGTATGGGTTTTACCGTGTTTGCGAAGAACTCCGAAACAAATTTCGTCCCGTAAGCTTTTTACTGTAGTCAAGGCTGAGCTTCTAAAAGCGCCTTCTTGCATGTGCTCATTTCAAGTTATTCGCCGGAAGAGCAGTTGCAGAGAAGTTACACCGCACGTTGGGGAACGTAGCGGGAAGCTGTCGAAAGCTACATAGTACCACTGCTACCTTCCTGAACTAAAACCCCTTACAGCCGGTTTATAAGGTGACGAAAGTGCTTTAGTGAGGAAGCCTGAAGTTACGTTTTCTCAGGAGTAACTTCAAGGAGACCTGGGAGATTGGTGAGACCGCTTCCCTTTTCTCGCGGTTTAATTCTCACTGCCAACAATGAACTAGCTGAGAATGTACACTAATGAGTCACTTCTGCTCTTCGTGGAAAAATTTCCAAAAAGATGCACGCCAAGTTGCAGTCCGTTTTAGGCAAAAAGAATTTTCAATGCTCAAGCCGTTTTCATGAGTGCTTGTCGAGGGGCATTATAGGGTACTGAAGAGTGTAAAGTTATCAGATATTTCAAAGTACAAGCACACTCGTAACATTTGACATATGTTGATGTCAAACGTTATTTCTTTTCAGCTCAAAACATTGTTTTTAGTGAAGAGACCGTAACTTAGCGCCCACCAAATCGGACATGGTGTTTGCGTGCTATAACTTTTATAGCTTTAACCGCAATTTCTAGATGGACGGTTTACTTTTTTATTATGAGCCCTCAGCGATGCACGGAGGTCTGGGAAGGACAATTTACTCTCACCGGCATAGCATCTAGCATCAAGCCATAATTGATGATTATATTTCTAGCATCAAATATTAAGGGTCTTCAGACGCTTCTAATGGCAATGTTATAAGAATCTGCCGCGGTTCTAGACATTTGAAGCCAACTACAAAGCGCTGTTCAGATAAGTGGCAATGTATTATATTATTGGTGAGGCATCGCGTATGTGTACAATAAATGAGTTTAATGCCGGTACGACTAATTATTTTCAGCTTACAGACAGACAGACAGACAGACAGACAGACAGACAGACAGACAGACAGACAGACAGACAGGCAGACAGGCAGACAGGCAGACAGGCAGACAGGCAGACAGGCAGACAGGCAGGCAGGCAGGCAGGCTGGCAGGCTGGCAGGCAGGCAGGCAGGCAGGCAGGCAGGCAGGCAGGCAGGCAGGCAGGCAGGCGGGCAGGCAGGCAGGCAGGCAGGCGGGCAGGCAGGCAGGCGGGCAGGCAGGCAGGCGGGCAGGCGGGCAGGCGGGCAGGCGGGCAGGCGGGCAGGCGGGCAGGCAGGCAGGCGGGCAGGCAGGCAGGCGGGCAGGCAGGCAGGCAGGCAGGCAGGCAGGCAGGCAGGCAGGCAGGCGGGCGGGCGGGCGGGCGGGCGGGCGGGTGGGTGGGTGGGTGGGTGGGTGGGTAGACGGACAGACAGACAGACGGACGGACGGACGGACGTTTATTTGAGTCTGCCTTTACAACCAAGTGACCTAAAGGACCGCCCACTAGGCCTGATACATCAGATTGACCACTTAAAAACATTTAAAACCAGGCATCAAAACAACAATTAGGCAAATATGTCCGTGTCAGTAAACGTTTTGTTATACAGGATTTGTAAGCGAGTCATTGGACAGTTGGCGGGAAAATCTGGATGAAAGGTGTCAAAACATTTTGCGGCCTTTGCATGCGGCGCACGAAAATTCATGCTTGCAAAGAGAAGCTCCATGCACTGTTTGGAAAACCGCTCGGCCGAGAGGTTCACGTACAGAGAACCCTTCAGACCCGTGTCCAGAAATCTACTGAATCGTGCGTGGCCTATACATTCAGGCTGGGCTCGCCCTTTGCTGCGAAGTGGATCACAACAAGTTGGAGTCCCATAAAGTTGGTCATGTCTTCTATCAAAGTGATACATTTAACTTGCTTGTATGCATAATACTGCCACACAGTTAATATCATCGTAAAAGAATGCCGCTTTTTGAAGACGCCAAAACCCTTCGCATCACACCGTCATTTACTCGCCTTCCTAATACTGCTCCAACATTTTCGTGTCAAGATTTGCTGCCCCGTCACCAGCCAACATCGATCGAAAATGTGACCCGTGTCGTCCGCCGCGAACTCGAAACTATCTCTCCCGCTACTTTTACGCCACATTTTGCCGATGGCCACCACCCGGAAGTTCCCCTCATTCAGGCCGTTGTCCACGAAGAGCTCGCCACCTTGGGTTTTAACTCCGTTGCTGCCTTCAGCCCACCTACTGTCGCGAATTGTACGGAATTTCGCTGAACAGCAATTTTAAAAAAATCTTCTGATTGTTTTGCGCCTTTGTAGCAATTTCCAATCACACTTGCTGTTTTCTTTCTTTTAGATAATGCTCCACCACGGGACACGGCTCTTAACGGCCGAAAATTTGTCTAAAAAATCTGATTTTTTATTTCTTCATTTTTACGCTAATGAAACGTTTCCGCAACTGTCTGCAAATTTTCTGTAAAAAATACTACCTATTTCGCACGTTACAGCGTTGCAAAGTTACGAATCTGACCTTTTGGCCCTTTAAATTGAAAGCATATCGCGCGGAGTTTTGATCGACCACAGATCGAGAAATACGCGCTCCTCCGGCATCATTTTGGTCTCGCTCGAAAGACCGCAATTCAGGCTATTCTCATGTCGCGATTGGCGTCCGTTAGCGAACACCCAAAGCGGAAAACAAAGGGTCAAAATTGCGCGACACACGTACTGCTATTGGGCTTCGAAAGCATGTCACCAAAATGGCCACTTTTGGCTGGCTGTCGGCGTCGACTGCTTGCGGCCTGACGCCATATTGAAAAAGTCGCGTAGTGAGGCCTAGCTGATTTAGCGGCGTTCCGTCCTCACGACCACGGCGTAAAACGCGAGAAATTTAGGCTCTAACTTCATACTGGCCTAAAAACCGAAGAAAGGTAGAGATAAGAGGCGCGCCGCTAATGCGGCACCGCGTCATCCTGTTATCCGCTCTCAGCGACGAAGAGCAGATGCTCCGTGATGGGCCGATAAGGGCGTAGCCGGTGGTGCTCGGCACGATAGATAATAAAGCGAACGATTTCCTCGAGGTGATACCTGCCGCGTACTAGCATCGTGATTATGAAGATGCAGATGAAAAATTGATACCTAAGCAGTTTTCATTGGCGGCGATCGCGAAACGGCGTCGTGCGTGGCATGCGGAATCGCAAACGTTGCCTAAATTTCCTTCTAAGCTTCACGGCAAATTATCTCGTTGAGAAACTGTGCATTCTCACCGAAAACAAGTCATAACTCATTTTATTCAATTGCTTTTACCCTTGGTAATTCACAAATATGTCAAAATCATTTTTCGCTGATTACACAAAATTGAATTTTAGGCAGAGTTATTATTTTGGATTAGCGATATCTCGGCTTTTATAGCAGCTATCTCTATAATTATTTTGTTTTTTCCCTGACAAAATCATAAGTTTCGCAAGAATACTGCTTTTTAACCACTGTGTCAAAATGTATGCTTTGCCGCAGTCACCAAAATGAGCGTTTTCTTTGGCAACTTTATCCAGCCACAAATCAGCCTAGAATGCTTAATTATGCTTTATTGCAGTCTTTTCTGATTCTAGATTATTTAGGGATCAATATCTTCTCCTCAAGATCTGATATTTAAGAATCATGCTTCCTCCAATAAAAAGGCCAGTTTTCCTTAATATATTTAAAACTCCTCCATTAGGTAAATGCACAGTTTGCAGTCTTGGAATGAGCACCAGAGAAAAATGCAACAATGTTGCAAATCTGATTCTACTCGACCATAAATTAAAAAATGGTTCTTAGAGGGTATGCCTCCTTAAACAATTTTTTTTTTTAAATTGAAAATCGCTTTTGGTTTTGTTTTTTTACTTTTTCCGCAGAATGTAAATTTTGCCTACCCTTCCATTTTGCGGGTGGCACTGTGGCCCTTTTGCTCATTATATTTTAATTGTTTTTTTTTTACTTGCTTGTATTTGTGCAATGAACAGAACAAAGCTACGTATGAGAGGTCTTCGCTGCATGAAGATTTTGAAAACATAGGAAATTGTAGAAAGGGGAAGGTTGTATTTGCGAAGCTGAAACTTCAACTTTCATACTTTTAGCTGCAATTAAGGCAGAACCATAAAAGTAGTTTTATTGTGTTTCTTAGACACTCCGGAACCGATTCTTACAGCTATTAGTAATTTCCCTTCAGTAAGTATTTCTGAAAGCTTCCCTAAAATTGCAAACACCAAGGTTATTGTAACTACTGAACAAATTTATTTAGAAAGAAACTAACATATTTGAAATCATAAACGCTGGCAATTTCATGCTGACCGCATAAATATAAAGAAAATTTTGTTGATGATACAAGTTTAAGAGTTTAGAAATTGCGCAATTCTAATAACGCTCATAGGGCCTGTTCTTTTTTCCCTTCGGTGTCTAAAATCTAAACTTAACTGCCTATTTTAGCGCTTAGAACATGACGTTTTAGTGTCTAAAATCCGCCTCTACTATGGGTTGATGCCTCTACTCATTGGCATCAACCCATGCGCAGCCGCGCGGCTACAAAGTAAATCCATGTGGCTTTTAAGCAAGATTCGTAGTTATGGCAAAACAGGATTTAAACCACTGAAGATTAACTACGGTCGAAGGTCTCTTCAGAACTGCATAGCTATCCTCTGCAGCCATATAGCTGCATTTAGATGAGTCCATTTCATTAACCAGCGTGCCATGCAAAATACGGAACATGTCATCTATTCTCACATAATGAAGTTTCTTGACACTAACAATTTTTTCATTTTTCTCAGCATGGTTTCCGTAAAGGTCTATCCTGCGAAACGCAGTTGGCTATTTTTCTCCACGAATTAAGCGATATTAAAGCTTTCTTGGTTAAACTTAGACCATAACGCACTTCAATGTCGAACTAATCGCATTAATTTTTGTATGTTAACAATGAAGTCTCTAGTTTCCTACCAGTAACATCAGGTGTCCCGGAATGGTCAGTCCTTGGTCATCTTCAATTTTTAATATATGTTAACGAACTACCCATGCGTGTCTCCAGCAGCATTCGTATGTTCGCCGCCGGGAAGGCGCTCGAATACTGTTCCCAAGGACGTGGATTCGAATCCCGGCCTCAGCGGCCGCTTTTCGGTGGACGCGAAACGGAGTGGCGTCCGTGTGCTGTGCGATGTCAGTGCATGTTAAAGAACCCCAGGTGGTCGAAATTTCTAGAGTTCTCCACTATGGCGTCTCTCATAGCCTGAGTCGCTTTGGGACGTTAAACTCCATAAATCCTAAATCATCATCGTATATTCGCCGATGACTGTGTTATCTATCGCGTAATTCATAGCCCCTCCGATCAAATAGCTCTGCAAAACGACTTCGGTTATATACAGGGTTAGTGTAATGAACGGCTAAAGGAACTTAACCCCAGTAAATGCAAACTGGTATCATTTAGCAGCAAACGTCATCTTCTCATGTTTCTGTATGTAATTTCACACGTCAGTATTTAATTAAGTGAATCTTAAAAATACCCTGGCGTAACCTTAAACAATGATCTAACCTGGAATTCGCATATCACTAAAGTAATATCATCTGCTAGCAGAAGTCTTGAATTCCTAAAACGTCATCTGGGCCACGTAACCTAAAATTACTAGCTTACAAATCACTTGTCCGGTCTAAGCTTGAATATGCCTCTCCCATGTGGAGCCCTAACCAAGTATATCTCACAAATTCCTTAGAATCTGTTCAGAATCGAGCCACTAGATTCCTTCATTCATGCTATTCGTACAACGCGGGCATATCGTCGTTGAAAAGGCGATTCGGACTAAAAACCCTAGCTTAATTAAGCAAAAAACCGCAAAAACGGAGACAAGAGAGTCTAAAGAAGACAGGTCCAGCGCTGACTCGCAACTGAAGCTTTTAATGAAAAGAACACAAATATATACTCCATTCACAACCAAGACCACGCATGAGTAGAACAGCACTGATACCTGATAACATAAAACTTAACAATCAATATACCGCAGCTCACACTAATGAATGAGAAAAGATAGGTTGCTGACAGATGTGTTGTGGTTTTTGTGAATGTGAAATGCCTCGCTGATTTCCCTGGGTAATTTATCGCGGTGCTTGTACAAAATCCCGTTATCTTTAAAGAGCAGACTACATGGTTCTGCGTTAGAATTAGGAGGGTTACGGCAGCATTCCCTGTAGTGCAAGGCCAAGATCAAGGAAGGGGCCTCATCCATAAAAGCGTTATGCTCACGTATGCGGGTATTCACGCACCTTCCCCTATGACCTATACATTTTTTTCCACGTGTAAAGGAAACATTATACACTGCGCCCGTGGCACAAGCGACAAACATGATGTCATTATTTGTCTGGCATTCTTTCTTTATTTTTATCTTTTCCGTTTTCGTTCTTTTTCTTCCTTGGCTATCCTATCCACCATGGCACAAATTTTGCCAAGCTTATTAGGGGCAGAAAAGAGTACCTCTACACCATATCTGCGGCCTACCTGCTTTAAACAATGGTACAGCTAGTGAACGTTCCGTCTTCTTTCTTCTCTCTTGTCTCTATTGTTGCGCTGTTTTTTGCTTAATTATGTACCAACTCGCTCAACTTGCGTTTTACTGAACCCTAGCTTGTTGCCGCCGAATCGCAAGTATGTGCTTATTTCACAAGTTCTTTTACAGTTTACTTCACCTCGCGTCCTACATCAACCCTCCAGCACGCATTACGGCCCGCATCGGTCATCCCTTTCAAGTTGCCCTGCCACGTTTCTGCATTACCAAATTGGCCACATCATTCCTGCCCCGATCAGCTCTCGACTGCAACGGCCTTCCACACGACATCATCACAATCGCCTGCTCATCGACATTTCTCAAGTGTGTAGCTGCTGTCTTTACGGCGAAAACTTTTAGCATCTTCCATTCATGTAAATGTTTCATTTGTTTATATGTGTCACTCACCCTTTATGTAATACCCCCAATCATGGAGGCCTTTAAGGTAGTAAAGTGAAGTGAAGCTAATTAGCAATGGTTCCTTTTTAATGCCCACTTCGAGCTCAACACAACAATCTTAGAAGAAGCATCAACATTTTAGTGCACATATATCCAATTCATCAAGAAGTGGTTGCAGAGAGTAACTGTGATTTCCCGATTACCTACGGAATATGGTCGCCCTCTTAACAGCCTCCCCGAACCTTCCGCCCCAGAAAAACTAATATGGGTACAGTTGCACAATTGAGTTCTTTAGGGGGTGGAGGGAGGGGGATATTACTGGGGTACATGCTGCTAAAGGCGTCGTCATCCTCACTATTTCGAACTGCGCTGCGAAATGCTACGCGTGGCTCACCTTTCAATCGTTACTCTAACATCTTTTCCAACTCTGTCCGCAAGTGACAGCGACGGCAGCTTAGCCTCAGACGTTGGCAGGCGCTTGCATTCTCTATTTCATTCTTCCCTTCCCCGCAGCAACATTCTCAAAACATCAGCATATGCATGCATGCAAAAGAACACCCCAAAAGCGGCATGATTATGCTTACGCCGCGGAAAAAGTAGCTAAGGAAGCCTTAGAAGGAGGAGGAGCACTGGGAACTATGTGCAGCGCATGAACAAACAAAACGGGGCCGGGGGTTTTGTGTTATGTGTCAATTAAAAAAGCAAATTTCCTTTAGTAAATGAATAGTCATATTTCAACGCCAGATACCTCAATTTGAAGTATTTGCTTCTGTTTTCTTGTTTTTGTTTGTTTCATAACGGCGATATAGCTTATCCAGATATGCAGTGCAATATGAAACGGGGCCTTTCCAATGCCAAAAGCTCTCATTCCAAAGTTTATATGCCAATATTTATATTTTATTCGCTGCGGTAACAACGTCTAATGCGTTGATGAATGTTGGTGTTCTTAAGTGGCAGCAGTATGCTTCGCTCGGGCTTTTTGTTCCAATACGTTTGGTTGCAAATCTCGCTCATAGCAGCTTATGAAGCGCAATGTGACTTCCTGTAAAGCTGATTAGGCAGCAACATCAATGTTCTTGCGGCGAAGAACCCTTTTCCTGGGATTATGTCAGCTCAATACTTTATATCGCCTTAAGGCTCCTCTATTTTTTTAGAAGAGCCTTATATCGCTTGACCTAGGGACGCCATCTCTTGAGGAACATAAACAGCAATAGGCAATCTAACAGAAATCCGCTGCAGTGCGCTGGGGGCTACAAGAAAAATCAAAATGCCGACTTCAAAAATGTGTTCATGCAGAGTTCTGCAAAGGGGCTGCCGCCATCTCTCGAAGGACGTGCTAAGCAATAATGTGTTCTTTGCATGCGTCTCCGCTACGTGGCGTCGACCCGCATCTTGTTGAAGACGCAGAAACATCGAGGGGCTCAATCCTGACGATATTATGAAAGCACATCTACACGAAATGAAAAACATCCTATTAAACTAATTAAAGAGCTTGTTCCAAGAAGCAAGTAAATGTTAATACATTTTAAGCAGACATAATGAATAGGCAACTTCTGGACAGCTGGCGACAAGTGAGCAAAATTTTATTTATGAAGTGAAAGGGGGGACCCACGTAATATCAGTCTAATTTGCATATATTTCGTAATATACAGGCTGATAATACAGGCTGTCGTTTTAAATATGCAGCCATGGTAAACAAATACTAAGATAGTCGAAGAACTTCGGAACGCGTTTAGAAAAGGTGGGCGCTTAAATGACAGCTTGTTCGTGCTTACTCAATGCATAGAATGCATGGAAATAAATAGTTAATGTGAGAAACGGGTCCTCGTATTCATTTACTTGCTTGCTTATTTATTTATTCTTGTGCCTACAGCGCCCGATAGGCATTATTGTAGGAGGGCGGGGGAACATATATTTTTGTGCAGGTAGTGTTGTGTAGAAATGAACATACAATAAGCAGAGCAGTTTGCAAGTAAACAACGCATTCTCATACAAAAGACGTATGTAATGGTGCAAACAAAAAAAAATGAAAGAAGACGTTAGACCGCGTCTATATAGTAATGTGGACACTACTGCGGATTTTTCACCGTGTAGAAGAAGCGCACAGGACAAACAGTAAGATAGTACTTAATTAAACAAAAACATTGTTGATGCACTATCAAAACAAGATGGAGGTGCAGCGACTATTTACTCCGGTAAGCTGTTCCATTAACAAACGGCCAGCTCAGAATTAAGTTTATATCAGAGACGCTTTGGATGAAGTTATATAGTTTGATTAAACAAATCGAGTTACACGCTTTTAAACGCGCTCTAATTCTGCTAACATTTCTTGGTTTCAGTGTCCGAAGCGGAACATCAATATTCGGAAATTGTGGGGTCATTACAAAAGAAAAGTGTCTTATTTTAATCGAGCAGGAGCGTACTTTGTATTGTGTAATCAGCTAACCTACCTGTCATATAGTCAATATATGGTCACTCCAAGAAAACCGATTTTTATGCATAAACACAAGATATTTGTATTTTGAAACTATTTACAGATGTTCGACATCGTGAGGATAAGAACTATGTATAATAAGATGTTTGTAAACTGGATAACATGGCATTTGGGAGTTTCCAAAGCAATATTCTATGTTCTACACCCCAGCAGTATAGAAAGAAGGTCGCTTTGTATCTGACCTCTATCATGTAAGCCGTGAATGTCACCTTAACGAGAAAGGTCATCATTATACAATCCGTGGGCACTTCATACCTGACCATAAAAATCTATAATGATGATCAAAACGAAAAGGTGTTCTGGGAGCTGATTGGTCTGTACTTTTTAAACTCTTTAGCGACCCCTTTCTTGTAAATTAGGATAATGTTCGCGTTCTTCCATGGTTCAGGTACCGTCGATGACATCAGGCACTGCGTATACAGGACAGCCAGTTTTTCAAAAAGATATCCCCCCCCCCCCCCCCCATGTCCTTCAACAACTCTATAGTTACCTGATCCGCTCCAACTGCGTTCCCCTTTTTCATAGTTCCTAATGCTTTCTTAACTTCGTCCTTCGTCACTACCGGAGCGTCTGACTGCATGTCCCTACCGCAAATCTCATTATTGTCCAGACTTATATGGCTACTGTAAAAATCAGTATAGAGCTCTTCGGCTACCTGCACTATCTTGTCCATATTTGCGATGACACTGACCGCCTTAGCCCTTAGCGCATACATCTGATTTTTTCCTATGCCCAAATTCTTCATCGATTTGAGGCATCCCCAGTTCTATGCTCAATTTTCTCCACGTTATACTTCCTTATATCGGCTACTTTGCGCTTACTGAATAGCTTTGATCCCTCTGCAAATTCTATCTGGTCTGTTGAATTGAAAGCTTTAATACTTTGCCGTTTCTTAATCAAATATTTCGTCTTCTTAGACAGCTTATCGGCATCCTCTCTAACTACTCTACCACTATACGTCTGCAGCGCACTAAGTAATGATATCTCTGAAATTATTGTTCATTGCTTTAGGCTAATCTGGTCATCATCGGTTAAAGCTGGATATCAATTTTTTAGCGAGATCCTGAACTCTGCTGCCCTCACCCTCACCGCTAATTCTTTCAAGGACTTCTTTTTTACTAATCTGTTTCGTTCCCTCTTCAGATTTAGACTAATTCGAAACCTTAGCATACTGTGGTCACTGCATCGCACTTTCCCGATTATCTCTACATCTTGCATAATGGCGGGATTAGAACATATTATGCAGATAATTTTATTTTTAGTCTCCCCGTTAGGACTTTCCCGTGTCCACTTCTGGTTCTTTTGTTTGCTGAAGAAGGAGTTCATGATTCTTAAGTTATTGCGCTCTGCAAACCTTACTAGTAACTCCCCTGCTATTCCTAGAACCAATGCCATAGTCACCTACTGCCTGGTCTCCTGCCTGCTTTTTCCCTACCTAGGCATTGAAGTCGCCATTTAGTACAGTATACTGCATCTTTCCTTTCCGCATTGACAATACTACATCTTCATAGAAGTTTTCTACTGCCTGGTCATTATGACTACATGTAGATGCGTAGGTCTGTACAACCTTCAGTTTACACTGCTTATTAAGCTTAATTACGACGCCTGCCATCCCCTCATTATTGCTATAGAATTCGTCTATGTTACCAGCTATATACTCATTGACAAGGAAACCTACCCCTAGTTCTCGCTTCTCAGGTAAACCTCGATAACAGGTAAACCTCGATACATGCCGTCCTTCAGTACAGTATATGCCTCATATTCGGCCTCCTAACCTCACTAAGCTCTATGACATCCCATTTCATACGCTCTAGTTCCTCTAATAGCAATGCTAAACTAGCTTCACTAGCTAGGGTTCCAGCGTGAAACGTTGCCAGGGTCAGTTTCCTGATTCCTGATAACCGTGGTTCCGTACCTGAGATCGATGTGTGGGCTATGCAGTTCTAAAAGCAAATGAAATTGTTTTAGAGCGTAGCTCCTTGGTGCTCGTTCCTGCGTTTCGTGGCGTCACCGTTGGTGTTGTCCCTCGTAACAAGGGTCTGCACTGCACATGCACGAGCCACCGCGTAGGGCCGATCGAGCGCAGCAGGAAAACGTCTGCCGGCATCGCATGCCCAGGGCATAAAAAGGAGATTCTGCTTAGAACGCTGGTGAACTTTGATGCGTTCAACGGAACGCTGGTTGCGTTCGATATAACGCTCGGTAGCCCGCTCCTCCCGAGCCGCAATTGTGCATAGCCGCCGCCGTTCTCCACTGCGAACCACCCGCCTCTATAAATAGTTTAGTATCTGCCAGTTCTTTCTAAGCCATGACCGAGGCAACCGGTGGGAGTCCTCCGCCTGCCGTTGCGTGCGAAGTCACTCCGCCTAGCGACACCACCGCGTTTCCTGTTGTAGCGGTAGCCACATATGCCTTTAGATCAAGAACCGTTTTATTGAAGTGCTTCTTGAACGAGGCACATTGGGGAAAAATAAAAAGTTGTCTGTAAGTCTACATCTATGTCTTGCTCGAATTCTATGCCTCAGTCCGTTGAAAAGCTGTGAAAGCTGAAGAGCTGCGCTCAAATTTCTCATTAGGAATTAATGTAATCGTCAGCAATTTTTTTAATGCGACAGGTAATGATAATAAACCTGAGGGTGTTGGTGGACTGGGCTGTTTTCTGTTTTTGAGAAGAGGGGGCGGGGGCGGGGGGGGGGGGGGTGAACACAGACGGATTTGCCCCCATCTGACGATCATACCATTTGTGCTGTCATAAACAAAAACTTCATTACCCACGCCAAGCTTGCTGAATTTTGATGTATAGGAGCCACCGTGGCAACGTGGAAAGTGATTTACCATTTTGCGAAAAAGTTTGATTCTTATTGAGTAATCTTGAATAAGAGAAAAGTTCGTATCGTAATAGGTTTGGAGTACCAGCAAGCCCTTGTATCTTAAATGACAAGAATTTCACAATCAACAGCTTCATTCCATCTCTGTAACCTCCCATTCAGTGTTCTCTTTCTAATGACGTCGGACTAAGTGAGATGTTCAGTTCCTCAGAAAAAATCAAAAAATTCCGAGAGCACCGCAAATCTGCACTGGTTAAAAGCGAATAGTGAGCGTTGCGGCTTCACATGGTATATCGCGTGCCCCTTGCGGAACTTTTGATAGTAAGGCCGGGGCTCGTGCCGCGCAGTGGAAATTTCATTGCCTTGGCGCGCATTCGTTCCAGTCCTATATAGAATTATAATTGGTTTACAGGAAAGGAAAGGCGCAGCATCTTTAGCACTTTCTCCTGAAAGTATGAGATTGGGCAGCCCGCCCTCGCTCTTGTCGCATGGTGGTGCTTGGCGCGGGTACGTTGCGTGACACGCGCGCAGATAGCAGCGGCAGCCACTGGATTCCCGGACTAGGGACTACACCTACATATTCCTCTCCCTTATCCCTGCTCAATAAAATTTTTCTGTCAGTCAGTCAGTGCTCATTTAAGTGTGGGATTGGCGGTACGGCGTCGCTCCTATATATCGTGCTGCGTTCTCATAGCCACGTGACACTCAGCACCACGTTTGTGCTAGGATACGCCATCACGACAGTGGCGGCGGTCGTCATGGCAACCACGAGTGCAGACCGCCAAAAACTAATATAGGACCGGTCAGCCACCTTCCGGAGTCGTGAAATCCGTGCGTATACCTTCGCCGGGTGGGAGTTGAGCACCACTTTGAATAGGCATACAACTCTCAGGCGAATGATCTCACCGAGAGGACGAATCAGACGATACACTCGCGACTCGCGTCCTTCTGCGTGAATAGCAAAAAAGGTGCGGCAGACAGGGACGAGTACCTCCAAGTGGCAGCCTACGCAGTCAGCGCTTCTTTACAAAGTTCTACCGGAATAACGCCTTATAAAACTGTGTACGGGCAACAGCTTCAACTTGCAGCAGCGTGCAACTGTTAAACTTCTATTAACATTGGGACCCCTGTGCCAAGACAGGTAGCTTGTCAGCACATTAGATCAGAAGCACGGAAGAGAGCGTCTCGTGTGCAATAATAAATAATTGGTTTGCAGGAAAGGGAAGAGCAATATATGTCACTCTAGTTTCTGTAGACACCTGATCCGCGCTGTAAGGGAAGGGAGGGAGGTGGGAGTGAAAGTGGGAAAAGAGATAGGGTACCGTAGTGGAGCGCTCCGGAGTAATTTCGACCACCTGAGAATCTTTAACGTGCGCTGACATCGCACCGCACACGAATGCCTCTTCGTTTCACCTCCATCGAAACGCAGCTGCCGCGGTCGGGTTCGAACCCAGGTACTCCAGCACAGTAGTTTGGCGTCTTACCACTGCACCGCCACGGCGGAGCAAGAAGGAGAGAGAAAGAAGCGCTCGTAACGGCCGGCGTCTACCACCGAAACGGTGGCGGGTACAAAGACGACCTGCAACACATACAACCACCGGTGGCAGGCTAGCCCCCGCCTCAGATGGCGGGCACCGACCAGTCCCAGCCCCGTAGGGCCAGGAGTTACCACCGCCTTCCTTCGCAACAGGCTCAAAAGCGCAACTTCGACCGCCGATATCGACCAGCTCCTTCCTATAAAATTAGAGACGAGGTCTGGGTGCGACACGACCTACAGTCGAGTGGGCGTAAACTGACCGCGAAATACGATGCACCCTACGTCATTACTGAATGGTTAGATGACAATACCTGGCTTGCGTGTACCGCATCGTTTCAGGCAGGTTCGGACAGGCGGAGGATAAACGGTTTCGCAGTGCACGTGTCGCGGTTAAAGAAAAGGGTCGTCCGCCTGCATGACTAAGTACGTTGCGATGCCTCTTTCGGGTGCACAGTAGTGACCGAGTGTAATGCAAGGACAACAAAGATGAAGTGAAGATCGCAGGAGTGAAGCAGAGGATGGTGAGTAAGTCTGATTAAAAGCTAGGTATTCGAGCGGATGGCCGCGTCTCAGCTGCAGTCTTACAGTCGCGGAAGAAATTGATAAGATTCTCCATGCAGCGTTTCTGACTGGCCAAACGGTGCGGACTCACATTGATTTTAATGGCTGCAGGCATCGCATCGTCAAACTCCGACGTGTTAGATAAAGCGCACTGGCCTACACACCGTCCAAGTTCTTCAAAACAAGCGACCGTCGTGTTCGCCATAGGGGTTGGGGCTCACACGTGAAGTTTCTCATTAGGACTTCGGCTAGCCCATGGACAAGTTTGACAATGCCCCGAGCTACACAAATTTGTCGAGTGAGAGGCAGTGACATGTTCGCTTCAGCAATACTATGCGTACCCGTGCTGTGATCACATTCGACTGTGGCGAACTTGCTCGTGCGCGGAGCGATCGTCATGTAGTCGTCACACACGCGCAACATTGTTTTCTGGAAGTCGGTGTTGCTATCAACGGCTCGCTGCGTTGAAAACGTTACATTGAGCTCTCGAAGGTCCATAACCTCATCATACTCTAGAAGAAAATCCATGCCAATAATAAAATCTTTCGAGCCCTCTTGCAATACGGGAAAGGTACCAGTGAAAGTAAAACCGCTGATGTGCGGTAAGTGCGCACACCACATGGCCACCGGTAGTGCGCATCATTATTCCAGACCAAGGCGTCAGGAATAAGCGGTGTGGCCTGTGGCTCCAACTCGGGTTGGAGTCCTCGGAGAAAACGGATCGATATATGGGCGACAGTGACTTCCGCTCGTCAGTGAGCAGCGTCACTGATGCCTTTGTGGTCTACGTACATGGGATTTCACTCGGCAGCTCCCCCAAATGTCACTGACAAACGTGGCAAGAAGCAGAACAACCCAGCTGGTCTTTTCTAATGAGGCGAAGCTCGAGAGAGGAAAAGAGGAAAAGACGATGCTCGGTCACGTGCCAAGACATAGTTCGGCCACCTGGTGGCGCCAGAAGAGGAACAGCAGTTCGGCAATATGTATAACGTCTGGCTCAAGGTACACCGCAGGGTTCTATAATTTCTCCAATGCTATTTAACATAGCAATGATAAATTTAGCAAAAAAACTGTTGACCCGCAATTATATTGGCTTCTCTTTATACGCGGACGACATCACCATCTGGGCTACTCAGGGATCCTTGGCGCAAAAAGAGGAAGCTCTGCTAGCCGCTATAGACCTAGTCGAGGAATTTGCCGGGGAGAGCGGTCTTCAATGCACCCCAGAAAAATCCGAACTTATCAGGCTACAAAGAAGAAATTACAAGTCCCTAGGAGAAATTCAGCTCTCTCTAGGAGACCAGACAATTCAAGAGAAGGACAAGATCAGAGTTTTGGGGCTGTGGTTGCAAAGCAATTTGAGAGTGGATTATACAATCAAAACACTCAAAACCACAGTCAACCAAATTTCCAGTATGATTAGAAGGGTGACCTGGCACCGGAAAGGGATGAGGGAGGAGGACACCCTACGCCTTGTACAGGCCCTAGTCGTTAGCAGGATTACCTACGGGCTCCCATATCATGAAATTAGATTCACTGATAAAAGGGCCATTGACACTATCATAAGAGGAGCCTATAAAACGGCCCTAAACCTCCCGCCAACCACATCAACGGAACGTCTTTGGGCACTCGGAGTGCACAACTACTTCGAGGAGCTCAAGGAGGCGGTTCTAGAGAGTCAGAAACAACGCCTAAAAACAACGCAGGCGGGTAGGGAAGTCCTGTCAAAACTAGGGCGATGGCAGGCACTAAGAACTTCTGAGATCAAATCACAAATTCCGACATCCACAAGAAACAACATCTATGTGAACCCGATACCCAAGCACATGCACCATGAGTTACAGAAGGGTCGAAGGAAAGCCAGAGTCAAATCATTGGAAAAACAATTGTCTAAAGACGCGGAAGTTGTCTACGTGGACATAGGGGCTTACGGCGAGCCTGGCAAGTTCACAATAACTGCAGTTGACCACCAGAAGAGGCCAATTATTCAGGCTTCGATCTATGCCAAGGATCCTGCGGAAGCGGAATCACTGGCAACAGCCGTCACCATAAAAACACAAGACCACCAAAAGAAGTCATCACACGTAGTGACGGACTCCCAACCAGCCTGCAGGGACTGCCTGGCCGGAAAACCTCACAGAAGAGCGTGTGCAATATTACGTTCCATCTCTCAGACGCACACAATTACATGGATACCTGGACACGAAGGCCTAGAAGGAAATGGGGTAGCGAATGATCTAGCCCGAGCTCTCACAAACCGGGCGGATCCCCATCCCTACCCCACCCCTCTCCTAGGACCCTACGGCGACAGGCTGGAACACCTACGGTTAGAAAAAAGAATTTGCTCACCACCACACAAACAACTTCCTTCCTCGGACGCTATAGACTAGAGAAAAATACAAACACATTCCCTAATCTTCACATTTTAAATAAGATAAGCCCAACAAAATACACGAGTTACTGTCCTTGGTGCGGTGCAAGCCCCACACTCTATCACATCTCTTGGGAATGCCAGGACAAACCTGACCCAACGTTACCAGTGCCACGCCCGACACACGAGCAGTGGGAGGCGGCCCTGACCAGCGACAACCTGGACCAGCAAGCCTGGATTATCCAGCTAGTCCGCAAGTCAGCTGCTGCCAGCGGAGCCCTGAACTAGGGGCACCGACCACCCAGCTCCTGCGAATTCTTACTGATTATTATGCTCATTAAAAGTTTTCTCTCTCTCTCTCTGGCTCAACACTGGACCAGACAAGACCGCATCAATATTGAGCCCATGGTTTCCGCCTCCTCGGACGTTGGTTCGACGAGGCTAGTAAAGTTTTCTCTCTAAAACCGCGTTCCTGTGAGACTACTGGGCAAGTAATTAAAATTTCGGCCTAAGATTCCGGAGAAGACGATGCTCGGTCCCGTGTTAAGACATATTTCGGCCACCTGGTGGCGCGAGAAGAGGGACAGCAGGGTGGCAATATTAATAATGTCTGGCCCAACATTGGACCAGTGCATTGCCAAGATCGCATTAATATTGGGCTCACGGTTTGCGCCTCCTCAGATGTTGGTTCGACGAGAATCTTTCGCTTTAAAACCGCGTTCCAGTGAGACTACTGAGCAAGTGACAAAAATTTATCTTAAAATTCCAACGCATGCACAGCTCCAGTCTTTGTGCAATTAACGTTTATTTTCATTCCAAATCCGGCGTAAAAAAGGACTGCCAGGTATTAATATTGTTACGTGGTGGCATGACAAGCGATGGAACACGGCGACACAACAGAAACAGAACGACGTGATGACATGATTATGAAATATGCTTTAATGGCCAGCGGGCCTGGCGAGAGTGCTCCGCCCCGCGCCACTGCTCGCTTCGTCATCTTCGTAGCACTACCCGGGGCCATCGAGCGATCGTCCCGATCGATTGCTAGAAATACATTGCATGAAGTGACAATGAACACAGACACAGGATTAGGACATGAAACGCTGGACATCACAATGAATGCAAAGATGGGATGAATGCTTGCCCCCGAGCATCAGGTCCAATCTTCACCGTTTGCCGAAGGCCAAGGCTTATGGACACGCCGAACGACTTGGGCGGGGGTGCTGTCTTTGCTCGAGTGGTCGTGAGGTCGCTTCGTCGTAGGGTCGGTCGGGTCGGCTTCGGGCTCTTCCTGGTCGTCATGTGTTGTGGTCAAGGCTGGGGACGAGGCTGGGGAAAGCAGCTGGTCGGGTCTGAGCACAAAGGGCTGGGGTAAAGCCGGGCGGCGATCTCCACGGGTTCTCGGCCAATGGACCCGGCATATGGTTGGCTTCGACGGGGGCAAGGCGAGGATGGGGATGAACCGCACCTCCAACCAAATGATAAGTGGTGGCATGACAAGCGATGGAACACGGCGACACAACAGAAACAGAACGACGTGATGACATGACTATGAAATATGCTTTAATGGCCAGCGGGCCTGGAGCGAGCGCTCCGCCCCGCGCCACTGCTCGCTTCGTCATCTTCGTAGCAATATCCTGAACCATTTTTAAAGTAGTTCATTTTATTCGTGTCCACCTTATAGGACCCCTGCCGTGTAAAGCTGACGTGAACAGATGTTTTGAATTAGGGACATTTTTTATTGAGGGCACAATATAACTACTGCATCCTGACCATGTTGCAGGCTTTCGTGATCACGTGCATTAGCTATCAGCCTGTAAACGGAAAATTTGTCAGCAAGCATAAATATGACGCAATACCTGTAGTAATGTCATCAATGTAGAGCGACAAGGCGATTAAAAATGGGACCATGGGGTGCTCGTGAGTCTGCAGGGTTAGCTAAAGGCATGCGATAATCCACATGTTGACACTTTGGTCAAGTTTACAGCTACACAGTGTAGAGATAATATAAACATGCATAAATCGTGGTCTTATTATACGTTAATTGACGGTAGTTTAAACAGCAGTATCAAAGTTGACGACATGTACGTGACCTACGGGATGCGTATGAAACAAAAATGTTTTTCTAAACTCGGCAGCTTGCGGTTGGAAAGCACCACTATAGACCAAGGCAGCAGTACATAGCTAAAATGTATTATAAAATACTCGTATTTGCCATGATTCCTAGTGCTGGGCCTTGGCTTGCGCAAGCCATTGTGTCTGGCATAATGTGAGGGCGCCTCACGGGCACGTCACTTTAAATGAGGCGCCGTTGTATAAAGAAATACTGCTGAAAACATAAATATCGCACTCACACGCGGGGCTCAACATCCTAAACAAGCCCCTCAAGACAATATCCACCTGCTTCCTTGCCGGAGCAGACCTAGTATCTTAGCATCTAGTATCAGATGTGGCAAAGCTACAGCGCATCATAGTTCACCCCTTCGCGCCTAGGATGCAAGCTCAACTGCCAGTGTGGCACTTATTTGGATAGAGGGCTTGTTCCATCTCTTTGCTACAAATAGGGAATTTTATTCACTCAGACGTGCAAATATTCTGCATTCATCAATATCTATACAATATTGGAGGTAGGGCCGATGAAAAGAAATCGGAAAGCAGGGTGGCGCTGTTTGCTGTGTCTTATATTGCAGATTAAAAATTAACATGGCTTTTCTAAATGTTGTTATCGAGAGAGCAAAGAAAGGAAAAGCAAATGCACTCAAATTGTGGTCAGAAAATAACTGACAATGACAGCAATTATTGGCGAATTGTTGTTGTTGTTCTTCTATAATTTATTGCCGGGTAGACATGGCAATGTTGATGAAAGAAGAAGAAGAGGTCGTTCGGAACGGCCACGTTTCAATATACTCTCTGCTGGAAACAGCGCATCAACCTTTGGCCGCGGTTTTGCTTCTTCTGAAGACATCGTGTACACCTACAAGATTATGCTGCCTCATCCGCCGTCCAGTAATGTAGTGCTCAACACTGTATTTTGCCTGGGGACTGAAATGTCCATTCGTACCGAGCGCATGACTTCATGGAGGCCCTCGCCCGTCTCATGGACATTCGGAATATCGTCTGCATTGGAAAATATCAAATGAGCCATGTTTGGGTGGTGACTTGTGAGAATAGCGTTTCAAAAGAGAAACTTCTGGACTTGCCGGAGCTACCCGTAAAAGGGCTGAAATGCATGATATTTGGTCCGGAAACAATAAATATTAAGTTGAAGCTGCTCTGACTCCCGCGGCACGTGGAACATCGCCGGATTGTGGAAGCTTTAGAGCCGTATGGCACTGTTCAAACCGTGGATTGCGAAAGGTGGCGCTGCCCAGAGATGGAGCACATGGGGAAGCAAACCGGGAAATGTCTGTCGCGCAAAAAGATGGCGTTTCATCTTCCGGCATTCCTCGCACCCTGGGTGTGTTTGAGATTCAGGCTTTCATTCCGGGCAGGCCTCCGTCTTCGGTACACCAGAGCTGAACACATCAGGCTGCAGTGCCGTACGCCCCGATGCACCCAGTGTCGTCGTTTTGGTCACACAGTGGATGCCTGTGGCTTGACCTATGCTGAGAGGTTGCGTCTGGGCTCCATGTCCAAAAAAGATGATGTAGTGTAAGAGCACATCATGGACATTTCGGATGTTGTGGACGCTCCTAGAGCTCAACACCGCGCTTCCGCATGAAGCAGCAGCCATTAATAATTCACAGGACACCAAGCTGCCATTTAGTGAACTTCCCTACCCCAAGCCTCCGGACTCTGGCCAGCTTGAGCATGGGGACCTGATCTTGAGCTGGGTAAAGTACCGCGTTTTGCCGCAAAAGCATCTCGAGATCTGCCACGGGGGGCTGCCGAGGAGCCAGCGGATGCGCCTCACGCTGCGCCGTCGGTGATGTGTCGCTAGAGTGTAGTGCGCCGCGTTTGGAGTCAACCACCGGCGTCTTCGAAGAGCTGCCGACCAACCTTCGAGCTGCAAGGGTCGTAATGCTTCAGGCCCCATAGGCGGAAGCCTCAGCAACCTAAGAGGTCTCCATGGACAGCAGCGTGCCTTTGAAGCGTTCCGAGGATGAGGAGCTTGGTGTCAGCGAAGATCCAAGCAAGGTAACAGAGGCGGAGGTCAGAGGAAGATTGCAAAAAAAGAGGGCAGTTACATCTCAAAAGGTCGTCAGTTTGCCGGTGACTCTCCCGGCTTCGGCGGATGGAGTTGAATAATGTACGCAGGGAAAATGGCGTGGGTTACAGCTTTTGAGATCGCTACCCTTAACGTTAGAGTCTTGCAGACTAGATGGCGCCAGTGCCAGTTAAAGCAACTGTTTGAAAGCGGTCGTGTGAGTGCAGCTGCAATTCAGTAAACTAAACTGGCTATGGACGGTGATACAGAAAATGCTCTGGAGATGTTTGTATCGCGATATAATATCCTCAGCCATTCGAAATGCTTGCCCGGGGGATGTACACTGTTTTTGAGCAATACACTAAATATAACTTACTTGTCATGTTGCATTAATAATGAGTGGCAGCTCATATGTTGTGACCTCGCTATTTCGGTTCAGCAGTGGCGAAGTTTTTGTTTGTATGCGCCTGTACACACTGAAAATACTCATTTTCAACATCACAAGAGGTACTGTACATATGGACTTCACCGGGCGGTCTGTACAGGAATCAGATTGATTATATCCTTTGCCGGCAGAGATGGAGAAGCGCTACACAAGCAGTAAAAACAAGGCCTGAGGCCGATTGTGGCACCGATCATCAGCTTCTTGTTGCCAAATTTAAGCTTCGATTGAGGAAAACGCAGAAAACTAGAAGGCCTTTCAGGTATGATCTGGATCAAATTCCATTAGAATATGCTGTGGCAGTGAGGAATCGATTTCAAGAATTACATCTAGAAGAGCGAGAGCCTGAAGAGTTGTGGGCTGATGTTCGTGATATATACAAGAAATTGCTACTAAGGTAGTTCCAAGAAAAAAGAAATGCATGAAAGCAAACTGGTTGTCTGAAGAGACTTTGCAAATAGCTGAGGAAACGAGGATGGCAAAAGTTATGGGTGACAGAGAACGATACAAGGTTCTCAATGCGGATTTTCAGAAAATGGCAAGGGGAGATAAGAATGCCTTCCAGAATACACAGTGCCAAGCAGTTAAGGACAACAGCCAACTGAGGAACACAAGAGCTCTGTATAAGACAACCAAATATAT
The DNA here is from genome assembly GCF_055883805.1 of Amblyomma maculatum. Classification (NCBI taxonomy): domain Eukaryota; kingdom Metazoa; phylum Arthropoda; class Arachnida; order Ixodida; family Ixodidae; genus Amblyomma; species Amblyomma maculatum. The sequence continues at coordinate 115,577,829 of NC_139352.1, read as the reverse complement.
CAAAGGAAACTCCTGTGCTAAGATGGGCGTGATAAAGGACAAACTAGGTAGGGACCTCGCTGAAGCGTCATAGATAAAGAAGAGGTGGCGAAGAATACACAGAAGAACTGTACAAGAAGGACCCAGATGTGCAAACCCAACGTAAGACGGTTGTGATCACTGAACTCGAGCCGGGCATCCTGAAAAGTGAAGTTGAATGGGCCTTAGCCTATTCTAAGAACAAAGCTTGCAAAGAACAAAGCTAGCGGAATTGATCGCATCCCAGCTGAGTTGCTTCAAAACCTTAACCATGACGCTGTTAACGTTCTGTTTAACTTATGCCAGCAAATTTGGACAACCTTGCAGTGGCCACAGGATTGAAAGAGGTCAGTTTACATCCCCATTCAAAAGAAAGGCAGTGCCAAAGATTGTTCCAACTACCGCACGATCGCGCTTATTTCGCATGCTAGCAAGGTGATGTTGAAAATCCTCCAAGGTAGCCTGTGGCAGTATGTGGATCGGGAGATTCTGGACGTGCAAGCTGGGTTTCGCAAGGGAAGAGGAACTAGAGACGAGATGGCCAACCTTTGCTGGATCATGAAAAAAGCAAGACAGTTCTAGAAGCCCATATACTTCTGCTTTATTGATTATGCGAAAGCGTTTGACTGCGTAGATCAGAACAGATTGTGGCAAGCTCTCCAAGAGATGGGAGTTCCAATTCACCTCATCTGTCTCCTCAGAAACCTGTATGAAGGACAAGAGGCCACAGTCAGATCTCAGCATGGTCTTACACTGATTGATTCCCGATTGAGAAAGGAGTGAGACAGGAGTGAGTGGGCTGTCGCCCTGCCTATTAACATATATGCTGAGTGCATCATGAGGAAGGCTGGTCTGGACGAGTCTTCAGCTGGAGTGAAGATTGCTGGGAAACGTATCGGCAACCTTAGATATACGGATGATAACACTTTAATGGCAGAAAGTGAAGTGGAACTCAAGAGACTTTTGATGCGCATACAAGAAGAAACTGAGAAGTTTGTGCTTAAACTGAACTTTCAAAAGACAAAGTTCATGACGTGTTGCCCTATCAACTCCTGCAGCATCAAGGGACAAGAAGTGGAAGCCGTGACAGATTTTCTCTTCTTGGGCTCCATGATTACCCCGGAAGGTGACTGCAGCCATGAAATTAGGAGACGCCTGCTTTTGAAAAAGAGAGCCGTGGCTAGCATTGACCGCCTAGTTAAGAGCAGAGACATCAGACTGCCAACCAAGATCCGTATGACTCGTGCTATGGTCTTTCCAGTTGTGATGTACGAATGCGAGAGTTGGACTATGAAAAGGCTGACCGCCGAAGAATTCATGCGTTTGAATTGTGGTGCTGGCGGAGATTCTTGAGAGTTCCTTGGACTGCCAGAAGATCAAATCAGTCGATATTGTCGACCATAAACCCTGCCTGCTCATTGGAGGGCTAAATTCTAAAGTTAGCTTAGCTACTTTGTCATCTGATGAGAAGAGAGGAGTCGCTGGAGAAAGTGTTGATGTTGGGAAAGGTTGAAGGTTACCGGAGAAGGGGTAGGCAACGAACGCGATGGTTAGATGGCATCCTCGAGGCGCTGCAGGTGAAGTTATGTGATGTTAGGAAGATAGTGACAGACCGTAAAGCGTGGTTTGATATGGTCCATATGGTCACGAAGAGTCGGACACGACTGAACTGAACTCAACTCAACTGAACTCACCTGATGTGCCTGTTAAGCAGCAAGATAGGAAAGTGTTTTTCTTGTCATTGGAAATTCTCCCGCGCACAGATCGGGAAATTTTACTGCTGGGAGATTTCAATTGTGTATGTAACAGTGGGGATCGATCAGTATATCGCGGATGCTATGACGCCAGTGCTGCTGCACTCACTGACTTAGTTTGCGAGCATAACCTTGTTGACATTGGACGACTAAAAAGCGAGAGTATACATTTCACGCACTTCCAATCGTCTTCTAATGCCAGACTTGACAGGATCTACATTTCGGCTGCAGCATTGCCTACTGTGCATGGATACTGGAACGAAGCTGCGCAGGCGGCAAAAGGTCGTGCATACATCGCGCTGTCCTCGACAGATGGCGCTACACGCAAAGGAGCTCAGCTTTCAAAAGTAAACGCTGAATGAAAGCAGATACGGACGCAGAAAAATTTTGATAATTACGCGTGTATTCAGTACCGAATTTCCAATAGACACGAATGTTGGGTAAAGCTGAGGCTGAAAATCGTTTGGAATAAATAATGCTTATGCTCCGCGAGTTTCGGCTAGCCCTGCACCTTGCAGCGCTCCGCTCGTCGCGGCCAATAGGAGCATACGACACAAGTCAAGCGCAATGTCTCTGGACATTATTTGCCGCTGCCTATGCCATCGTAGCAACGCTCATTAATTAACAGTGAACGCGGTACTATAACGCACCTGCCTTAGCCAGGCGGGAAAGCAAAACCATGCACAACGCAAGAAAAACTATTACGTGTACAGATAAACTGCACAGCCTTGCAGGTACACGACAAGGCGGTGGAAAACAATTTCCATCGCCTGTTTCTTCAAAGGCTACGCATTAATCAACATAAATTGGGGTCACCTAAAAAATATAAGCAGCAAAACTACGAAGGTGTCATGCCACTTGCCATTTATTTGACATGTACGTAAACCTAGATGGAATACAAATTTTAGAACGAACACTTTTAGGCATACACAGAAAGGGACACAGGCGCAAATTTCCCGCACATCAAGGTATTCATGACTGCCGCCATTTAAAGAGCAAAACAGTCGCCAACTTTTCACCTACTGAAGTTCGAATAGCTTAAGCAGCTCCTGTGTCTTATTTTTCCATCATTTTTTTGGCGTTTACAAAATTGCCTCATTCTCATGGCTGCATAATTGTGTAAAACGACTGCCATAACTTCCTCTTTATGGTCGGAAGAGAACTGAAACTCATAGTTGTCAAGCATGTTGTCCAGCCTCAATTTATAGGCATTTCTCAGAGCCGCATGCTTTTGCAATTCCATCTCAGTGGCATGGAGCAAGTGAAACATAATTCGCTTTTAGTTACATGAGGCCTCGTTTAGTTTTACACAGAACAAGGCTGCGTTCTGGCTGTTGATGAAGGGCCCTTTCTTCAATAATCCCTCATGGCACTTCGTACACGTTGTGCTCTAAAAGTACTTGCGGCATATAAATCCAACTAAATAATATATTACGCAGTCGATAGCTGCCGGTACTTCATACAACTTGTCGAACACATGGTCAACTTCCGCCTCAACAGCAACCAGGTCATCTAGCTTCTTTTTCAACAGCTGAACGTGTTCAGACTTGGCATTGTCATCAAAAGCAAGTTTTAAGTTGTAGGAACACCATGCTCAGAATTCACATTGTCAACTTCACAATATCCGAATTTAGAAGGCTTAATAAGACTGTAGACTGATAGCATATTGTATAGTTGAAGAAATGTAGTCATTGACGGATGGTCATTTTGACCTCCAGCTTGTCGGACAACCCCGAAGAAGCGTTAGACCACATTTTGGTTAAATTTTCCGGTTAAGGCATATTTGAAATCTCACTCTTTCAGCAGGTGCCTCAATAGTTCCAAAGCGGGAAAAATAGTCACGCGAAGACCTTCAGCAGTTTTATCGGTGAAGTAACCGGCTCGAGATATTTCTCCTGATACCACTTCTTTTACCCAGTTATATAGCCAATACAGCAATGAAGCGAGGACTCCTAAATCATTGCTTCCAGCAGTGGTGCCCTCCTTTGGATGAGTTCGATTCAGGGCATCAAAAAGATTAAGCCTCACCGTGAATTCTACCGTTGCCTTCACATTTTCTAGTCCTTTTGTTCCTCTTTGAGAGTAGAATTCTAAGCCTTTGGCAACACTCATGCTGAACAGTTGAGTGGCCAGCTTTACCCACATTTTTTCGGTCGTTGGAGGATTTATCTAGGAAAGAGTTAATTTAGGGCAAACACGCAGGCTCCCTGGTTGCTTATTATCTTCTACAAACAGTCTATCAAAATATGCCCATCGAACGTGATCCCCGTTCACCCACAACAGTTTTTGTGCAAGTAAACGGTTCTTAATGCATTTCATGAGATGGGGAGCGTCCGAAAACATACACATTACAGTTTTCATCAACAGGATGAGTGAATTAGTTCCTAGTACTCTTCAGCGCTCCACTCACACCGAACTATTTCCACACGGAAGGATTTGCACTAGCGCTATCGCAGACGACTGCGCCGACTATGGCCCCTGCTTCTTCAAGCACAAATATCGCTTTTAAGACGAGCTGTGCTAGTACGGCTTCTTTTGTCGTGCCTTTTCTTGCAAACACTGCAACTGGTTGAGATTATTTGTCACCAAATGAGCGAAACGTAAATACAAGTGCATGGTCTGCAAACTCGTCATGAGCTTCTGATGAATTGCCATAATCGACAAATCCACTGTATCTCACAGACTCTGAATGTACTGGTATTTCTTTTCTAACGTGCAGTTCATGAAAAAAAAAGAATCCTATGGCACTGGAAGCTAACCTTAGTGGCCATATTTTTCTTCAGTGCAATCACAAACCGCGTTTCAAAATCATACTTGAATCTTACCATGCTTAAGTGCTTGCACACTGTTGTTTCGCAGGGAAGAGGGAGTACTTAATTGTCTCAGAGAAAGCAATATGCAGATGGGCGGCGTATATGCAGCAGCAAACACATTAAAAGCCACTCCTCCGTCTAGCGGCGGCTTTTCTTATCAACTAGCTTCGTTGCTGCTACGCACTCTTTCACTACCGTCATCTTACCACTAGGAATGTTAGTTTTGCAGAGCATGTCCTCTAGCTCTTCTTCTGACATGTTTTGCATGTTGAGGCGAGCTTCCACAAGTTCCGCCGACAGTTTCCTCGCTGTGTTGATGGCATGATTTTTCGCTCTTTTGATAGCATAAATAGCTCGACGCAAGGCCGCAACTTTGTCCTTGCTTTGGTATGAAGGCGAGAGACACATAGCTGCAGGCTTAAGCCCACGCTTTCTTCTGTTCTCTTTTGGTGCATCCGAAGGACGTTTGAAAGACCTGCACATTTGTGACATGGTGAAGAGTTTGCGTAAACAACTATAGAGCATCCTCTATGGCGCCTCTTCTGATTAATATGAAGGTATGCACACTTTGCGCATGTGGGTATTTCCAAAGCATTAGGTCCCCCAGTGCAGAGTTTTGTATTGTTCACATGCTCTAAGAAGACTTTGAGATTGTGATAGCGTGTGCATGACGCGCCACTTGCGAACTGATAGCAGCAGCGGATAAGTAACCGCGCTGGCTATATAAGCGCGTCAAAGAACGAATAAACGTCGTTCCTTATCCTGCACCTGGTCTGGGCTGTTTCTTCGAATACGGCCCGCTCGGCTGCCGCCGCTACTACATTTACTGGCGACGAGGATGGGATCTGCGCGGCTGTCCACTTGTTACGGCAATTGCTACTGAAGACTGCGATTTCCTGGCCGGCGCTGCAATGTCGAAGATGGGAAAAATTGATTTCTTTGACGAAGGAAGCGAAAGCTTCGAGTCCTACCTGGAACGATTTGAGCTTTACGTGCAGGCAAACGATGTGGCTGAAGGCAAGAAACTAGCTGTGTTTCTGACGGTCGTGGGCCCTCGAGTGTATGAGGTTTTGAAGAACCTTTTGATACCCCGCTCTCCAGCCAGCAAAATGGGTATGACGAGGTCACTACCCTGCTAAAGAGCCACTACAGTCCCCGAAAGGCCGTGATAGCGGAAAGGTGCAGATTTAACCGTAGAGTACAACTCGAGCAGGAGACGGTATCTGAATTTATTGGTTCAGCTCAAAAACCTGGCCAGAAGCTGTGAGTTCGGCGAATTCCTGGACGAAGCGCTTAGAGACAGGCTAGTCGCCGGGCTACGCTGCGTTGACACTCAGCGTGAGTTGTTTGCAGCTGAAAAACTGACATTCGAAGAGGCGTGTAAAATCGCTCTAAATTGAGAGCTAGCCTCCGCCCAGACTCAACAAATAAAGTTAGAACAGCACCAAAGTATATTGCAAACGCAACCGAGGCTAGAAGTTGATCAGCTGGACCAAGGGCGCCGGGTAAAGAAACACGGTAGAAACAAGGCGGAACCCCTAGAATGCTTCCGTTGCGGGAAAAGGCATGCAGCCGAAAGGTGCCGGTATCGCAAGTACAAGTGCCATATCTGCGACGAGCAAGGTCACTTGAAAATAATGTGCAGACAGCAGGCGGTCAAAACGAAGGCACTGAACGCAATCGATAGTCCCGCAGATGAGTCTGAGGACGAGCAACAAATCTACAGTATGACAACGAGTACTTCTGCATACTATGTCACTGTTAAGATGGAAGAACGGGCCGTAAGAATGCAAATTGACACAGGGGCGTCAGTCACCGTCATGCCAAAATCTGTTTTTCGGCGCGAGTTTCCGCATTTGGCAGTGGAGGAAGCTACCGTTCCTTTAAGGACGTACACAGGGGAACTGGTGCCGGTCTTGGGATCGGCAAACGTGCAAGTCGAGTACGGTAATCAAACTGAGGTTATGCCGGTGCTGATAGTAGATGATGGTGGAAAAGAATTGCCGTGTCTACTGGGTCGCAATTGGCTGAGTAAGCTTAAATTGAACTGGCAAGAAGTTAAAGCTTTGCAGGATGATGCCGTACTTGAGATAAAGAAGAAATTCGAACCCGTGTTTTCGCCGCAAATGGGGCTGATAACGGGCTACAGGGCACAAGTCCTTTTGAAGCCGAACAGTAAACCAGTGTTTTGTAAGGCCCGTCCAGTGCCTTTTGCTTTGAGACAAGCTGTGTCCGAGGAACTTGACTTCTTGGAACGGACTGGCGTATTAAAACGGGTCACTAGAAGCGATTGGGCGACACCTTTGGTAGTAGTACCAAAGGATGGAGGAGTAAAAGTACGGCTCTGTGGTGACTACAAGGTCACAGTAAACCCCGTACTGTTGAGTGAACATTACCCTCTTCCTGTGCCAGAGGATTTGTTCACAACGTTGGCAGGCTCGAGGGTATTCTGCGTGCTACACCTGGCTGCCGCTTACCAGCAAGTGGAACTTGACGAAGACTCGAAGGCTGCTTTAACTGTAAACACACACCAAGGTCTTTATCAATTTCAGCGACTGCCCTACGGCATCGCAAGTGCTCCTGCCATATTCCAGTCGCTCATGGACTCTATTCTCAAAGATATTCCCCAAGTAGGATGTTACATTGATGATGTCATCATTGGCGGTTCGAGTATCACTGAATGTCGCCAAAAGCTAGAACAAGTGTTAAGACGATTACAGGATCACAATGTGACACTGCGCATGGAAAAATGCAAGTTCTTTTGCAGTGAAGTCCGCTACCTTGGTCACAAAATTTCAGCGGAGGGAATAAAGCCACTGCGGTCCAAAGTAAGGGCATTAACTGACGCACCTGAGCCCACCAATAGTACTGAACTGAAATCATTCCTTGGAATGATAACCTTTTACTCAAAGATCCTGCCAAACTTGGCAACAGTTGCTGCCCCGCTGTACCAGCTTCTGAAGAAAGGAAAACGTTGGGAATGGACAGACATGTGTGTTCAAGCATTTCAGAAAACAAAAAACTTGCTCACGGACAGTCCGGTACTATCGTAATACGATCCAAAGCAACCCTTGGCTATGAGCTGCGACGCGTCATAATATGGGCTCGGCGCAGTCATCTTTCACATACTTCCAAATGGCATGGAAAAACCTGTTGCTTTTGCATCCAGGACGTTATCACAAGCGGAAAGGGGCTATGCCCACATCGAGCGAGAAGCGCTAGCGATAATCTTTGGCCTCAAAAAGTTTCATCGCTATCTATATGGGCGAAAATTCACGTTATTCACTGATTATCAACCATTGCTAGGCATCTTAGGCTCACAGAAGCCTGTTCCATCTTTGGCGGCGGCTCGAATGCAGAGATGGGCTTTGATCTTGGCTTATTATCGTTACGACTTGAGATATCGGAAAGGATCTCAAATGCAAGTCGCAGATGTGCTCTCCAGACTGCCTGTTGCAGGGGGAACCAATGTAGATCAGACATATACACTAGCTGTTTTCCGAACTATGCCACTGACGGCCAAAGATATTGCCAAAGCGAGCAAGTATGACCGTACGCTCAGCAAGGTATACCGATATACACTGGAAGGATGGCCAGCACAAGTGCAAGATGCCGAACTTGTGCCGTACTATAGCAAACGCTCGGAGTTATCTCTCGAAGTAGGCTGCATCACGTGGGGGAACAGAGTTATTGTGCCCACAAAGTTGCAGGACTCTGTGTTAGGACTGTTGCACGAGGAACACCCTGGGGCGTCACGCATGAAGATGCTCGCACGCAGCCTGCTATGGTGGCCGGGGTTAGACTCGGACATCGAAAAAACTGTAAAACGCTGCAACATTTGCCAAGCAATGCAAAATACTGCTGCCCGTGCTCCATTCGAGCCATGGCCGTTTCCCGCCCGCTGCTGGCAGCGAGTACATGTAGATTTTTTTTAGTTTGAAAAAACGACATTTCTCTTGTGTGTCGACTCGTTTTCAAAGTGGCTCGAAGTATTCCCTATGTCCTCAACTACCGCCGCAAAGACCATCGAGTGCTTGCGAAGTCTGTTTGCTGCTTACGGATTTCCTGAACAACTGGTTTCTGATAATGGCCCACAGTTTTCATCGCAGGAATTCCAGGACTTCCTCGATACATGTGGCATCCGACGCACGTACAGCCCGCCATACCACCCGGAGTCCAACGGGGCAGCCGAAAGGGCAGTTCAAACGGTCAAGAAGAGCCTTCGCAAGCAGCTCCTCCACGACAGCAAGGGAGTTAATAGCAGAACGCTGCGGGAGAGACTGGATCACTTCTTGCTGGCGTATCGGACAACACCTAACACGGTCACAGGCAAGTCTCCCGCAGAACTATTCCTGAAGCGAACGCCACGCACAAAGCTTTCATTACTAAAGCCGTCGTTTCGTAATGACATGGAGAAAAAGCAAGAAGTAGTAAAAAGGGCAGCTTGATCAACGAAGATCGATTTTCCGTTCATTTAGGGAGGGCGACTTCGTATACGTGAAAGCAGTCAGGAAAGAGAAGGTGTCATGGACAGAAGGGCGTATAGTACGGCAAATCAGCCCGGTGACCTACCTTGTAGATACGCAGAACGTCGTCCGGCATGTTCATATTGAGCATTTGCGTTCGCGAAGTTGTTTCCGACATGCAGGGTTGGAGACCGAGGTGATGGGTCCTAGATTACCCAGGACCAAGGACTCCGCACGCCAACAGGAGGCCTTCGCTGAACCCCAACAGGCGCATCATGAGGTGGACATGCCTGCCCTGGGGATACCCAGCACGGATGAAGATGGCTTCACCGCACGCCAGCAGGTGCATCCTGAGGTGGGCACGCCTGCACTTCCCCTTCTCGAAGATGCTACAAATCGGAATCCACCACCACCACCACTGGAAGAGCAGGAAGCGCTACCTCCAGCTGCCGACATCGGGGATCCTCGGACGCAAGCCGAAACTCATTCAGACTCTCGAACACCTCTGCGCAGAAGTCAGCGCACCCGAAAACCACCTGACCGGTACACTTCTCATGATTTCCGTCATTGAAACCAAGGATTAAAGACAATGATCTTGGGGAGAAGGAAGAATGTGATAGCGCGTGCATGACGCGCCACTTGCGAACTGATAGCAGCAGCGGATAAGTAACCGCGCTGGCTATATAAGCGCGTCAAAGAACGAATAAACGTCATTCCTTATCCTGCACCTGGTCTGGGCTGTTTCTTCGGATACGGCCAGCTCGGCTGCCGCCGCTACTACAGAGATCTACAGTTTATAACGTTCCTTCATATTCCAGATCTGCCATAGACACTGGCCAGCCCATCATAGCAATTTTCGCCGCCATATCTTCCTGAATTTCAACAATTTTAGTGGTTACCAAAGAAGCACAATAAAACGTCATCTGGGTATCCAGATGTAATCTGGTTACCCGGATGGTGTTTTATCGTTGGGTTGTAACAAGATAGCCAAAATTTTTTTAAAGTCCGGCTTTGGTGCCTAGTGCGGAAAAAGGGAAGGAAAGGACAACGTTTGCCGTTCTACCTTATTTACACAGCCTGTCACACAATCTTAAAAATGTAGCAAAACGATATGGAATAGGGGTTGTTTTTTTCTGCACCCAAGAAACTTAAAAGTGTTAGTGCTATTTTGGAAACAAAGGCTGAGCACCAAAAAGAACATGAACTAACATGTGGGGTTAAGCATGAAACTAAGTATGTGCCGTGTGCTGAATGTGTAGTCTATAACATCCAACTGTCCTGTGGACAAGTGTGCACCGGGCAGATGGGGTGGTGAATTAATACACGTTTGAAAGAGCATGCAAATAACTTGGATGCTAACAAATCTACAAATCTCGAAGACCCTTTCCGTGACTGCCAATCTTGTTATCTATAAGCACCCAGCCCGCTTAGCATGCTAATAAAGGAGGCCTACCACATGAAGAAAAAAAAAACAAGGTTGTGCGTTAGTAAGCCATCCATTTTTCTACCTGAAAGCGAGATTGCTTGCCTTCATCCTACATAGCAACACATGTTTTTGCTTGTTCACTTCTTTATAGGGTGGTCACTTTTCCATATATTGTGTTCCCTTTTTGAATAAACTTTCAGTTGTGCGTCAGCGCTCGTCTTGTGTTTCTCTGCTTTGGTGTTTGTCTATTGCGCTGTTTTCCATTAAATGCGAGCGTTGTTAACCCACACAAAATAGTAGGCTTTTGCTTTGTCTGCAGTGCGTGAAGCCCAAAAACGTTCTCTGTTGCTTTTTGAAAGGTTCTCGGCGAAGGACAACCTTCAGTGTTCTTCGCTTTGATCCAAGAATCGGAGTTTTTGCCGAGCTTGGAGCCACTTATCTCGAATGCAGACGGTTGAAAATCTTAATAAAACGGAGCAGGACCATTCCTACGAGGGGCAAGCCTATGCATAGCCACCACCTGATCCTATGAGAAGGAATCAATTGCAAGCTCAACACTCAAATCCTTCAGGACTTCCATCAGGTTCTCACCCGGGCTTGTGGGAAGGCGATGTATCTCTAGGTTGGACAACCTGCTGTATTGTTCAGATTCATCCAAATCGGATTGCAGTTTCATGATAGTTGAAGCCTGGGAAGTGCCACGCGTTTCTAGGGAGTACATCACCGCATCAATGGTTTCATCTCGAGCCAGAGAACGAGCGAGAGCGAGTCGTAGTTCTTAGACCATCAAGAGATGACTGAACTTCATTCACCACAGATTTCAGTGTTCCGACTTTAGATTTCAATTAAAGAAGTTTGTTTATAATTTCAGGTCCAATGTAGAAATAGAGTCAACACGTTCTTTTATCGACTGCAGTACCTCAAGCCTTTCGTAGATAGCAGCCAGTTGCACAGATGAGCCGGCGGAATCTGACTGAGTAGTACCGGCATGGCGCTGCTTGCACCGCCATTTATCGCGTTTTGCTCCCATCGAGGAGTAGTAGCATCTGCAACCCTAGAACACTCTTGACCCAAATGATAGTGGCTAGAGCAACTACAACATTTCAGATATCTACAATCTGCATCAAGGGGTTTTACGCAATAAGCGCACTCTCCATCTGCAGTGATAAAGCACTACAATGTTTGGAGTTGGCGCCAGAAAACAACACAAAAAAATTCACACCGGCTCTCAACGTTCACCAACTGCAACGACTGTTCAGATTATGTGGCCTTATGAAGGCGATGATGAACGATGTAGTAACCCTAGCAAACGCCAGACCAAGCCGCATTGATGAGAACGGCCCCATTGATTTCACTGAAACTTCTTGTGATGCGCCTGGGCGGGCGACGAGATGCTCGCTGCGATCCCAATCAGGACGATCTTGATCTTGAGGAGTCACCGAAGGCAAACGATGCACTAGACCTGCGTGACAGAGTGCGATCAGTACAGGACTATCATCAGTGCATGGAGTACATGGTGCATCTATATGCCTTTACATGTGCATGTATATGCACGGTGCATGTATATGCCTGTATATGTTTTACTAGATGCATGTATATGCCTTCCGGAATTTTGATGTGTGGGCAAAGTGGCAGCTCGATGCTGGTGTGACTGTATATGACAGTTTTCAGGATGCGACCAGGTAAAATCGGGCTGGCAGTACTTCGATGCAATAAAGTAAACAAGCAATGTTGGTGGCCTTGTGGTACAGCCTCCGCCTCGGATTCAGGAGGTACCAGGTTCGATCCCTGGTGCCTTCTGGTAGCCACCGGTTTTTCAATGGGTACAAGCTTTCCTCCGGCCTGGCCGGTGCTCGGCTCTTCCTGGGTGCAATGCTTAAGGAAAGAGGCCATGGACCAAACATGTTGGTTCCTTATGTCTCCGCTACCTGCTAAGACATGCATGGAGGTTAGTAGTACAGTGCATCGCCGGTGAATGAGTCGCTATGGTGCGCAATGGACACCCTGTTCTTACTAGACTATAGAATTTGGCCAGCAGTAAAGAAAATTACCATTTAAAAACTCTTGAGCCATTTTTTAAGAGGAGCAGCTTTCACGACATAATCCGTGAAGCCCCGTTGTATTCCATGTAAACGATTTTAATTGAGCTGAAGTTGAGCACAGTGCATTTTTTTTTCAGCTGTGTGAAATCGGTGGTTATAGCGAAATAGCATGAGTCCGCCATTTTTGGCCACGTGACCATTCGATGGTATTCAACCCATGTGACGTCGGCGGCTGCCGGTGCATTGACACCCCGGTCCAACGTGCTGTTCTAGTTCTTGGGATAACGAGCTGGAGGACGGCTCCGACACCTAGTGTGAGTGCACACAGATAGCTTCGGTGGTGCGAAATGCTCTATTCCCACACTTGACTCACTCAGTTATCTCCTTCCGGCTGCTCCCATCAGCGCGAATGTGTTGACAAATACGTCATCAGCCCTATGAACGCACATATATATATTGTTATGCAGTTTCACAGTTTGAGGCTTTTTATGGATGACAAAATTGATTTCAAACCATCACAGATTGCAAGAGGAGTCTTCCAAAGCTTGGCAGCCTTACATAACAGGCAGTCTTAACTAATGTGTAACGACGTGTTGAGGAAGTTCGTCACCGAGCAGTGCATTCAAACACTGTAAATAAACGCGTGTGCGCGCCTTTGTTCGCCCTATTATTTCTCACATATTTCTTCTCCTTAGAATTAATGACCACAAAAAAACTATGCTGTTCTAAGGCCCCTTCAAGCGCCCATCGGCATTCGGCAGCGTTTTAACTAAAGTAACAATGAAGGTTATTTTTGGAGGGAGGGTGGCTGTTCCTGGCCCTGTGGGGCTGGGCTGGTAGGTCAACGCCGATTGCGGAGGGGGCTAGCCAGCCACCAATTTTTATCGGTTGTAGGCCGTCATTGCACCCGCCACCGCTTAGGTGGTGGACGACGGCTATTGCGGCGCGTGTCTTTCTCTCCTTCTTCTTTTTCTTTTTTCTCTACTTTCTCTCTTCTGTCTGCACGAGGCAGCGGATGTGGCTAAGCTGCAGAGCCAGTAGCAGGCCCGTGCATTTTCTTTTCCTTCTTCCTACAGCCACAAGAACAGCAGCAACAACAGTTCAAGACCAGCGTGCATAGTCGGCTGGCGTGTATATATATTGATGAAAAATGTGATCACTGTTTCGTACATATGCGTGGTTCTAAGCACAAAGATTATTAAAGTTTTCGTGCCTATTTGTCATTGAAAGAAGGCCACCACAGGGGCACACTGATCACACGATGGCTCCATTTTGAATGTTTTAGCCCTCACAGTTCCAACAACGCTCTTTTTATTACATAACGGAAGAGCAGTGGAAGATATATTACCGCTCTAATGATCCCCAGCTCGTGCATGCGGTCAATGATAACTTTGTTGTTTTTTACGCTCTTTTAATTTATCGACGTCCTGTCCTCGTAGACACCAGAAAGAAATAGCACATCTGCCGGAGAAACGTAGACTTCGTTAGCGCTGTAGAACCTTTCCTTTTCTTTCGGACGTAGGATTGCGTAATCAAGTGCCCCGTCTTTTTGAAGAGAGTTAGCAGCATTTACCGCCAATTGACCACATACAAACTTAGTACCGCGTCACTGGGCGTGATTTCAAAAACACACTTCCGTCCGCATTAAAGCAGGGGTTCACAACAGATTTGGCATTCGGATACAAACAGTAAAGCAACGGCCCGCATTACACAACAGTAACGTTTAACGACAGCTCGGAAGGCCAAATATGACGGCCTTTCTAAAGAAGCGACTATGGCGCGCAGTACACTGTTTTTAACAATAGGTTGTCTGCTGAAGCCCAACACATCTGGTGGACCACATCCTTCTTCATACACGAACAAAACAAGAACAGGAATAAGCACAGAGGCGGCCTAACTGCAGAGCTTATTGCCTCAGTCAGGCCTATGTATGCCCCAGGCTCGATACAACATGTGAAAGGAAGCTATTTTATGCATGTGTGCTACGATTCTGTCTATCCTCGCACCTCCTCTTCAATCATCTACGTTGTCATCGACGTTCGGGAACTCGCAGGGACACTTGAGCTTCACCTTTAAGGGTGGGTTTGTGGGGTTTAACGTACCAAAGCGACTCAGGCTATGAGAGACGCCGTAGTGGTGGACTCCGAAAATTTCGGACACCTGAGGTTCTTTAACCTGCACTGACATCGTACAGCATACGAGCGTCTTACTTTTCCCCACCATCAAAAAACGGCCGCCGAGGCCGGGATTCGATCCCGCATGCTTGGGAACAGTAGTCGAGCGCCGTACCCACTGCGCCACCCCGGAGGTGCTCGCCTTTAAGGGCGTTACATGACACCGTAATCGCTCCCGTTGGCAGGTTCCTCCTAGCGCGAGTCCATTCGTATAGATGCTCAACGGTACTCGATTATTCACTTGTCTACTCATTTTTGTATTTATTATCCCATGCACACTCGTTACAGTTGAACCTCGCTACAAGAAATGGATGGGGCGCGTGCCACCAAATTTTTATCTTGTCGAGGCCGTCATTGCACCCCCACCGCTTCGGTGGTGGACAACGGCCGTTTCGACTCGCATCTTCCTCTCCCTCTTCTTTATCTTTCTTCTCTCTTATCTCTTCCTACAGGCACAACAACTTCTCTCTTATCTCTTCTGTCCGCACGAAGCAGCGGAGGTGGCTCAGCTACAGAGCCCAGTAGCGGGCCCGTGCATATTAACGCGGTAGCGTTAAGGAGCTCGTGTCGCAGAAAAGCCGGTGTCGTCGGCGGCGTTGGCCGTGAGCGATAAATCCCGGCATGCACTTCATAAATAAAAAGCAACTTCCAAGATGGGCTGGGTGTGAATCCAACCAGGGTCTATGGAGTGAGACGGAGACGCTACCACTCAGCCACGAGTTTTTTTTTCTTTTTTTTCTTTATTTCCGAGGTATACATGAACAACAAATTGTCACACTTAATAAAACACTTCAGCTGCCCTTGAGCTGACGCGTGTGAGGTTAAAATTTCTTCAATTTTACCAGGTCATCCAGAACTTCTGCCCACTGTGCTGGGTCGGGGAGCGCGCAGATACATTCCCGCAGATAAACAGCACTTTCAACAAAATTTTCACGTACACTGCGAATGTTAACATCTTCATGCCTTACTTGCATCCGTGTTTTCCACAAGCTGTGGAGGCCCAGAAGCATTATTAAATCATGGGGTACGTCTTCGTTCTCCACCGGTAAAAACCGGATGCCATAAGGGTTTAGTGGTAGCTCTTTTTTAATTGTTCTTTGTAGCACGTCCCAATGAAATACTGCATCCCAGCAGTCTAAGAATATGTGTTCAATTGTCTCTGGCTTTTTGCAAAGCAGGCAGTTTGTCGTCCAAGGGACATAGATTCCTTTTTCGTGAAGCCAGGTTTTGACGGGTAGAGTGTTCGAGTGCAACTTAAAAAAGAACGTTTTGGCAGCCGGTCGAACTGGCATCCTCTTCACTCGCTTTAAAATATCCTGCCCTAGGCCTCCACGGTAGGGCTCTCGATACAAAGGTGCCGGCAGCATTATTTCCACTAGGTCCTTATACAGCTTTTTCTTGCCAACACTGTACAAATATTCACGGGAAAAACGCACTTCTAACAACTTGTAAGAGAGAACTACCTCGCGCAAATATCCTGTGACAGCACCACGCATGTTTTCACTTGAGGAGACAACAAATCCGGGTAACAGCCTTTGCAGCCGCACTTGCATGACTGTTCTTAAAAAGTTGTCATTTTGGTCGCGAAGAAAAAAAAAGCGCGATACCACTTGGCGCAGAAACAAATAAGTCAAACCGACTCCTCCGCTTTTTAAAGAAAAAAATAAATTCGTTCGCCTCGTCTTTTCCCAGGTCGAAGTCCAAAGAAAAACCGCAAACACACGATGAATTTTTTGAATGGCAGTTCGTGACGCACATAGAACATTCATTACATACCATATCTTTGAAATAAAAAAAAAAACATTGCAGATGAACGCGCGTGAAAAGATTGACAGTTGCTTTCCTTGCCATGCTTCCGCTTTCTCTCGCACTCTATTTGTTTCTTCCTTCCAATGTAAGCTAGGATCGCGATAACATTGTAGGGGCACACCCAGATACTGCATTGGCTCGGAAGACCATTGCAATCGGGAGAAAGAAGCCGGTTCAGCATCCCATAAGCCGTGCCAAAATCCGGAGCTTTTTTCCCAGTTAACCCGACATCCAGTCTGGTCACAAAACTTTTCAACAACGTTAACCAATTCACAAATGCTCTCTCTGTTTTCACAAAATACTGCAATGTCGTCCGCGTATGCAAGTAGCTTCACATGCGCCGATTGAAGCTTGAAACCCGAGATGCATTCATTATTGAGAATGGCCAAGCATAATGGCTCGAGATAGGCCGCAAAAAGCAGAGGAGAGAGTGGGCATCCTTGCCTCACCGAAGAACGCACTGCGAGACTGTCAGTGAGATCGCCATTCACTATAATACGCGTCGAGCAGTTTGCGTACGCCATTCTCACTCCCTCCACGATTACCGAGCCCAGGTTACAATGCTCTAGAATGGAGAAAAGGATGTGTGATACGCGATCGAACGCTTTTTCCAAATCCAGCTGAATCATGGCAACCTGACTTCCAAGCGTACATTCCAGTACGGTTCGTGCCACATGCATATTTGTGGCGATGCTGCGACCTCTTATGCCGCACGTTTGGTGCGGTCCGACTAATTTGGCTATTACACTCTGCAATCTCTTCGCTAAAACCTTCACGAAGATTTTGTAATCAACATTTGTCAGGCTTATTGGCCTATAGGACTTCACCAACAGGCGTTTCTCCGGATCATCAGTTTTTGGAATAAGTACGATGTGTGACGTAGTAAATGATACTGGCACTTGTTTGCGTTCGTAGGCTTCTCTTATCACTTCCAACATAAGGCTGGAAACATGGTTTTTAAATGCTTTGTAAAAGGAGGCGCTCAGCCCATCTGGTCCAGGGGCTTTCCCACATGGGAGGTCATCTATGGCCTTTTCTATCTCTTGCAATGTAATAGGCATTTCAAGGCTCTCTTTCACATGATCTTCGAGCGTTGGCATTAGCCGTAAATATTCTTTTGGAAACCCTTCACTATGTTCGCGCGTATTACTCAGAAGCTCAGCAAAATGTTTCAGAATCGCACACTTTATATCTTTAGCATCGTTTGTAATCTGCCCTTCATGTCTTATTTGCCTGATTTCCTTCTGGCAAGCATACCTTTTTTCATCTGATAGCGCTCGCTTTGTCGGATGTGAAATCTCATTTAGAAAGAATCGACGCTGAGAAGTACAGAGTTTTTTTTTTCTTTATTGCATGAATTGATACAAATACATCAGTAAAAGATCGTGATTGCGATGCCCCTTGGCTGACAACCGTGCCTAATGCACTCAGCCACGAGTTCGATGCTTGAAAGCGGTACAAAAGCGCTTCAAGTGAATGCGGTGTTGCCTTAGAAACGTGCCGTAGAACGTTATACTGCGGTGTATATCGGCAATTATGAGCATGTTACAGAAGTCGCAGTTACACGAGTAGCGAAGTACGTTTCCGCTACATTTCTTCTGCGCTCTGCGCACATGCAGAGCCATCTTGCGGCAAACACAGAAGAACCCCTCCTCGCAATGTGCGGCGCTGCCCCGACACGTGGCGCGCCACTCGCCCCTGACGTTTCGCCGTGCACCCTCACGGGTTGTAGAATCAAGCGTCTTTCCTTTCTTTAGATCCCTATCTTCGCTCACCCGCTTCTCCCCTTCGGGCCGCGCGGGTACCGGTGCGGTGCAATAACGCTATCGTGTTCCACTCTTAAAGGCGAAGCTTAAGCGTCCTCCAAATTTTTCTTCTCTTTCTTCCTACAGTCGCAACCAACCAACCAACCCGAGCTGGCTTCGTAAGAAAAAAAAAGAATTAAGGCAGGTTACACTCTCGTGTAAGGCGGATGATACAGCGATGCTATTTATGTTTAGTTCGACTGTTACCCGCGCTTATACTTAGACACTGTTCTATCTGTTATCGTCAACAAAAGTGTGACAGATGCTGCGCCTTTTCTTTCCTGTAAACCAATTTGAAACGCCGCTTGCTTGCTTTTGAAAGTTAAGTTAAATTGGTTCACAGGAAGGGAAAGGCGCAGTAACTGTCACACTTGCTCTGTGGACACCCGAACCGCGCCGTAAGGGAAGGGAGGAAGGTGGGAATGAAAGTGGAAAGAGAGAAAGAGGAGCCGTAGTGGAGGGCTACGGAGTAATTTCGACCACCTGGGGATCTTTAACGTGCGCTGACATCGCACAGCACACAACTTGCTTTTGAAACGTTTTATTTTTTTTAATGAGAGGACGCGAGCCGGCAAAATGAGTGAATGCCGGCCTCAGTCAGCAGCCCCAGTCCGGGCCGCGAGAAGCTCCAGCCGCCTCGCGAGCACGGCGGACCAGGGCCTTCTTTACTGCGTCTTCTTCTGCGTGCTGTTTGATGCGGCCACGGTGCGGCGTTCGAGGAAGCACTAAATGAAAGGCGCAGCACGGATTCCGTGATCGGACGACCGGCGGCATCAGCTTCACATATGAGTGAATCACTTGGTGAAGTCATGTCATGACCAGACGTAACGACATAACCGAATGTGACATCGTGATGACGTCAGTTCCGGTCATGACACCATAGCCATGGTGACATCATTACTGTAGTACAACACATGTGGCGCCTTTTAAGTTGCAATTGTTTGTATGGTAAGGAGGGCACTGGTTCGCACCTTCCAGGACCTTCTGATTATGAGGGGTGCCGTAGAGGGCCCTCGACATTGCTTGGAAGCAAACATGTTGCTTGGTTACTTTTTACAAAGACAGTACTTGTGCTCACAAGCGGCCTCTGTGAAGACAACAGCAAACATTGACCAATCAAGAGCGTCGGACCTGGGACTTCTCTCAGCAGCCTGTAGCTGCTCGTATGAGTTATTCGTGATCCTCGTTTTGACCCGGACACAGTTTAGAGCTTCCTGAGGACAGGTCGGAGCATAGGAAGTCGAAGATACCGGTCACGTTTGAAGATGGTAAGTATATGCGACTCACTTGTTGACTAATCACAGCAGTGAGAGAAGATAGCCTGAGAAAAGGCATGCAATCACTCAGATTACTACGATGACAAACTTTTATGCCAAAATTCATCATAAAATATGTCCATTTAATCAGATCGTTCTGCGTGCTCAATAAATATGTGAAATCTTGAGTGCTGAGAAATAAATGCATCTGGGCGTTGAAATTCTTTACATTTGCTTTGGTTCATCAATAAGTTGGTGGTGATTCGTGGTGGTGATCTGTATAGAAACGGTACTATATGTCACTCGTGGGTTGAGGCTAGGGCTAGATGTGGAGTTCAATTTAGATGGTAATATTTTCAAATTGTTTTCAAAAGTCATCTGCAGCCCAGCGCTTTCCGTCGAAGGGCTTTTGAGGCAGATATTATTTTATCTTCTAGCACAAGCACCATTATCTGGTAATGAATTTCTCAGTTCGAGGAGGGGGACGGGGGGGGGGGGGGTTAGGGTGTTAGGGAGAAGTTAAAACTTGCAAACCTCTCCATTAGTTTTTAATTGGGTTAAAGGGAACATAAAGCGCGAATTGTTCACACGTCTACGCTTTCAGTTGCACTGCGGGTAACTGAATAAAATTATCAAAAAGAGCGAGCGTTATTGACGCTCCTGCTGCAAGTCTCGTGCGATTCACAGGTCGGGCGTTGTTGGGCCCCCAACATCGTCGGAGCCCGTGATTCGATTACAAATCTCGTTTGTTAGCTCCTGTTCGCGCTTGAGCATGTTCAATAGAAGGGCATCGATCCACGCCATTGCCTTTATGGTTTTCCAATTTGGTAAGGTTGAAGCGGATTAGCAACGCTTCTCGGGCTGCCCGTTCTCTCTAGGTACGTACTCAAATTACAACTTTGAAGGTACGTCTTGCACAGTCAGACAAAGAAGTTAACAGTTCCTTCTCTGCGACAGAATTTAGTGATTCTCAGTGTCACATCCTTTTAAACTGCAGATAAAAATGTGGTTTAACAGATGAGAACATTCGAAATTTGCTGTAAAGAGAATTTATTGGGTACATAAATACATACAAAAACGCACATTACTCACAGACCAAAGCACTATACAAAACACGCTGAGGTACATATACATAATAAATTGAAAAACATGATTCCTCAGAGAGGGGAAAACAATAGAAGGGGGAGAGAGGGGTCTAATAAAGTACGACAGGCATCTCAAGTCTGCTCCCCCGTACAGCAAGAAGCGCGTGAGCCAGCGCCACAGAAACCACGTCTCGCCCTCCTCCCAGGCCCACGTATGCATCTTGCCTTGTCAGATGGAAGGAAGGATGCACGACGTGCGATCCTCCTCTGAGGGTGCAGACCTCAACCTACGACCATCATCATCCTACGGCTACCCCAGGCAAGGCCTCCCGCACCATAAGGTTTGGGGTTTTTTTTTGTTTCAGGCAGCGGGCTTTTCCCAGCCAAGGGGCTCATGCAATCCGGCCTGTTCCCACCGCGGCGGCGTCGCAGTGCATATACACCACGTCCGCACCGCCCCGGTGGGTCGAAGCCTGACGCGAGCAAGTCTTCTAATATCTCACTTCTAGTTTTCCGTTTTCTTCTTTGAAGATCACCATGGGGTGTCCCCATTCATCAAAAAACTTCTTTCTCCCTAAGTGGCGTCTCTCTCTCTCTCTAGGTGGAACCAGAGTTCTTTATCTTTGGGTTGTCATACTGTCACCGTTTCTAACTGTCCAGGCAGCAAACGCATCAAATTCTATTACTTTGTAACAATCACAGGTTCGGGACAAACCGCCCATAGTTTAATGGTTATAGCACGCTCTAGAGCACAAGACCTTTAAACGCTAATAAGCAAATGAGCAAGCATCATGAAAGTAGAGACAAATGTATTGTACTATGAAAAAGTGTTCTTGTGACCGCAACTTTCTTTTTAATTACCATTATTATAAAGAGTCCAGAATTTTTTTGTGTAATCTCTGAACTGCAAACTCTGCAGTGCAGAAAGTGAACTGCGTCACCTAGCGAAAAAAATTCTAGAGGGCACTTTGGACCACTAAAGCGCGATCAGGCGAAGGCTCTTATAGCGCGGTTGCCTTATAGCCCTCCACTACGGCATCACTATCTCCCTCTCTTCTTTCACTTCCACCTCCCCCCTTCCTTTACGGCGTGGTACATGTATCCGCGGAGAATTGTGACAGGTACTATGTCTTTTGAAGCGAAACGCTTCACTAGGCTAGTCAACATCGGGTCTGGTGTGCGTGTGATCACTTTTAGCCACAGCTGCGCATGCGCGAACTCGCCGAGTGACGTCACTAGGAGAGGCACAGGTGTTTGAAGCGAAAAGCTTCACTACGAGGGTCAGAGCCGAGCTTTGCGTATGCCGTACGCCCTGTGCCGTATGCCGTGGCAACACAGCCAAGGCCAAATGCGCAGCCCCCTCACCAAGCTCTGCCGGCGTTGTCTAACAACGCCTATGAGGTGTGCGACTCCTCCTTATCGACCTCCCTCCGTGTACGCACATCCGCAATGGCTGAGGAGGCAGCCATCGCTTTAGCCATTACAGACAGATATTATCAGCGGCTCCAATACTGCCATGCGCAATTTCGCCCGAGGTAGAATTGCACAACCTACTATAAATATTCTTAATAAGATTCCCTTGCCATATAGGGACATTGAATTGATTCAGGTATCGGCACATTCTGGCAACCCTGGAAGCGAGGCGGCTCACCAGATGGCCCGAGGTTTAGTCGGCCGGGCGGTGACCACCTCCCCTCTGGAGACAGCCAAGGGTAACCTTATATCATTTCACAACTTAACCCACCACTTCCGCCTTGAACGAAGGAAGTTTCCGCCCCCGCACAAGCGGCTTAGCAAATACCACGAAATTACCTGGAGGAAACTCCAAACTCCTTTCCAAAACCGGTACTTCTCTCACACATTTTCCCCAGCCAATTTTCTTCTGACTGCAGACTGTGCGATGAGAGAGCTACCCTCAAGAGTGCAAGGACGACCCCCACCTTCATAATTAGGAGAAATCCTGCATCCAGATGACTGGGAGACACTGCTGCGCAGCTCAGACCTGTGCATACAAGACCAGATCCTCAAGCGCGCCTATGAGGTCGCCAACAAGCTTGACCTGCTGGCCATCTAGTAGGGCAATGTAACTCGGCCCTATAGACCTTTTCACGGGGGTGCTTCTGACGTTCTGGCGTCGAGAGTACGCATCAATGTCGCCTGTTTGGGCTGGACTGTGACTTGCCTCGCGCTTGCAATGTGAAGCGGTGGGTATCCGTCGACGTTTGCATTTATTTTCTTCGCGAATGACTTACCCTCGCAAATAATGGCATACGCCAATCGCAAGTCTACAGGGCAGCACTGTGCTGTGTATGGGTGTACCAACAACCAGCGGAAGAGAACGATTTTGGGGACTGAAGTGTGCCCACAACACAGCACTCCGCGGGAGCACTGCCGATGTGACATGTTTACGTTGCACCGGTTTCCTGCATCACCCGATCTGCGAAGGCAGTGGATAGCTGCAATCAACCGGAAAGATTTTGCAGTGAGTTCGTGGTCGCGGGTCTGCTCGCGACACTTCGTCGGCGGAATAAAGACCGACGTGAACGCTGTGCCCGCGCTGCACTCGGGCTACCAGAGAAAGGTGAGTTCCTCGTTTTTGCTTTGAAACGCGAACATTCTGATTTTAATTAGCGTTCTGATTCTCTGTAGGTGGTTACGGGACGGCGTCGCCTGGTGAGGCAAGAATACATACCGCCAGCTAAAAAGGTACTCAAGTGAGCCATTCCAATGGTCGTTATAATGACTTCTGCGGCTTGTTTTGCAGACAAAACGTGAACTCCACGAAGAGACTGCAAGAACATCTGACGGTGGGTTCTTAGATTCCGGACACGAAGCTCCAGAACACGAGGTCAGTTTGGGGCCGATGTTAACAACGCTTGAAAAAAAAAAAAGTCGGACGTGGAAAAGTTGCTGCGTTAGCGACAGACTGCGATATAGTTAATTAACTACGTGATGAAATTGAGCCGAATAACGAAAAACACAGGGAGCAGTGAAGACACTCTGGCAAGTGCTACTCAGTGGCTTTTGATTTAGTATTTCAGCAACTGATTTTTGTGCAGTGGGAGCACCTCAGGCAATAAATACATGACAGTGTTAGAAGCCTGCAGTGCACAGGGAGAATAGCAAATAAGTATCTCGTCTTAGAGGAAACGGCAAGTAAAATATTTATTTTATACGCCAGGAAGGCCATATCTTGAATGGACAATTTCATACGGGAATTTCAAAATACTTCCAGCCACTTTGTGGGACATGCACGCACCCCTCCACAACCTCATCAAAGTGTGCACTGAGAGATAATCTGACTCCTGGAGCAAGTTCGATTCACTGAGACTATGATGAAGCTCTTAAATGTATTGCGCTTGAAAGAGCTGTCATTACTATTATTTATATACCAGCATTATTCTAGAGAAATATTGCTGTGCATAAGTTTACTTTTTCAAAATAAGTTCCGATATGGTAACAGAGAGCTTAGTTTTGATTTTCAATTAAGGGCGAGGGTATAAGTTTTGACCATTAGCTGCGTATGCATGGGAACAATCGGTGTAAGAACACAAGGATACTAAGAAAATAACAAACATACAGTGCAGTTTTCTTGATCCGAATTTGTCATGTGGTACAGGTGGGCTTGTTGGTTTTGCGTGATGAAATAAAGCGGTCGCGAAAATGCATAAAGTCTGTCACTGCAGAGTGCGGAGGGGCAATATTTATTTCGTGTGCGTGTGTGTGTGTGGGGGGGGGGGGGTCACTGTCATGTGCTGCTGCACTGCATGCTTGGTGCAAAAACCTTCGGGTTGCTTATAATACAGAAGGCGCTCATATCTGACTCCGACGATGTTACCATTCAAAGTACATTTGAGACCGTAGATCCCCATGATCTGTGCTTCCTATTGATTTCCACAGATTGTCGTGGATGTAGGTGGCAGTGATACTCCTGAAGTCACTGCCAAAAAAAGGGTATTTCCTTATCAGGCACTGTTTTCTTTGGCAGGAAGTACCGAACACAGCTGAAGCAGATGGTACAATGCAGCATCCAAAACCTGATGCCGTGAGTAATACCACAGAATTTTCTGATAGCAGTATGCTCTTGGTAGTACGCCTTTTTTAAGGGGGATCATTTCTAAAAAGAAAAAGATATTCCAGTGTCATACGAGAAAAGTAAATAGAATCCAACATATGAAGTCCCCTGAAGGCATAACATCTTCTTTTAGCACGCTTGGCTTTTATCATTATTGCAAGTAATACGCACTATAAAATAAACACTCATATTGTTTTGCCAAGTGCACCACACAGCAGCCTACTGGATGGTGTTTATCTGCAGTGCGTAGCTAGGAAGCAGAAATTCAACTTCAAGACGTGAGTGCTTCTACGATAACTACCAGCAAATCATTTGTATATTGCCTTTCAAGACAGCAGCGATCAGTTCCATATTTAGAGTTCTGAAATCCTCATTAACAGCTAGTGTAACCAAAACAAGATCATGATATTGCTTCCATATCTACAATAATGCCAGCTTCACCAGTGGTTAAGGTAGTGTTTATGGTAAACAGTAAACTGTGTTCAGAACAATGACTTAAATGAAGCTTTTGCAAAATATACAAGCCAGGTTATGAAAGTATTCAAGAAATTCCCATACACCCTTCTGTTAAGGAGCACAAGCGGATGGTAAACAAGTTCACGAAACAGACACACTGTAAGTTACTAAAGGGCTTTTTATAGTCTTTCTTCCCACCACCCAGTAAGAGCACAAATTCACCGAATATTTTCTTTCCGTTCAAGTTATATGAAGATGACTTTATATTATAGTAATAAATTTACATTAAAATAATGCTTTCAGATTGCTTACTACACAATTGACAAGATTTTACGTGCCCTTTCAGGCCACAAATAAAAGAGAACCTCAGCTGGCCAGTCTTGATATTAGCCTATCAAAGCCTAGGAGAAAAGGGACTTGTAAATCGATTCCTTTCGTGCCACAGGGCATAACTGCATATTTTTTTTTTTTCAATTCTCACAGAGATGACACCAGACAGTGACATGCTCCTGTTGCTGGAAAAGTGTTTATCACCACCTTGCTACCAACAAGCAGCATAGCTCCCACTGCCCATGAAAGAGTTCAAGAAGCTTTTGTACACAGAGTTGATTGACTATGGGATATTTTTGTGCAGGAAACGCCTGAGGCAAGAGAAGCAGGCTGTCAACATTTTGATGGTGCAGATACTTACACTGTAAGTGACCAAATAGCTCTGTATTGTCTTTGAAGGTTACAGGAGCCTGTACCATTGATAGACAGCATAATATCTGGCAGCTGACGCGTGCATGCTATTGCCTTTATATTCTCAGTGACAGCAGTTTTTCCTCTAATAAAAGAGACGCCTACACAAGATTATATAGCATTTTGAAAATACAAGAAGCTTTTGTACAACAAGCTGACTGACTATGGGATATTTTTGTGCAGGAAATGCCTGAGGCAGGAAAAGTAGGCTGTCAACATTTTGATGATGCGGACACTTGCACTGTAAGTGACCAAAGAGCTTTTTATTGTCTTTCAAGGATGCAGTGGTCTGTGCCATTAATAGACGCCATAATATCTGTTACCTGACAAGTGCATGCATTGCGTTTAAATTGTCATTGACAGCAGTTTTGCCGCTGATAAGGGACGCCTACAATAGAGTATAAAACATTTTGAAAACACAACATATTTTTAAAGAATCTTGACTATGGGTTATATTTGTGCAGGGAACGCCTGAGGCAGGAGACGCAAGCTGTCAATATTTTGAAAATGCAGGCACTTCCACGGTGAGTAACCATGAAGATTTTTATCATCCGCCAAGGCTAGATGTGTTCATATCATTGGTAGACACCATAATATCTGCTAGCTGACAATGCAAGAAAGGCGAAAGCTTGGTATGGCGTTTTTTAATGTACAGTAAAAGTAGTACTGTCTCTGAAATAAAAGGGAATGCCTGGCATAGAGTTAAGAACATTTTGAAAACACCTTACAATTATTGAAGGTGCAGTACAACATGCTGATTGGTGATGACATTTTTCATGCAGGGGACACCTGAAGCAGGACAAACAGGCAGTCAACATTTGGAAGATCCAAACGCTGCTGTGGTGAGTAACCACAAAGCATTGTCTTGTCTTTTAATGCTCCTACCAATGGTGGACACCGCAATATTTACTAGCTGCTACTGTACAAAAGACAAAAAGCACGCTCTGGCTTTTTATTCAGTGACTGAAGCTTTTTTCTGACAACAATGTTGCCCACCATGGAATGTAAAGCATTTTGTGAACACATCTTGTTCTGATAAATGAAGGCTTGCTTAATGAGGTGATTGACGATGCAGTGTTTATTATGCAGGTACTGCCTGAGGGAACACATGAAGACTGTCAGCAGTTTCGAGCCGCACACGCCTTCACAGTAAGTATCCATGAAGTATTTGCCTTGCACTTTTGTGGGAGTTAGTTTACCACTGGTAGACACCTACACTGACGGGTACCAGTTGCAATAGCCTACATGAGGGCATACTGTGGCTTTATCCTCATAACAACGCTTTTACCACTCACAATATTGGTGTGTACTGTACAGCATAAAGCGTCCTTGGATAACACTTTACTCAACCATGATGCCCTGGTACCCCGAGTTAGTTGACAATAGGGTGTTTTTCATGTAGGTATTGAATAAAGGAGTGTGAGCAGACAGTAAACCATTTCAAGACTGGATACTTTAAGAGTAACTGCCTACAAAACATTTTAGTCATTCCATCTCAAACGCTCCACATGTGGCTCTCGACCATCAACAATGTCTCTAAAAAAATCATGGTAGCTGTGGGTACATATAAAGAATAGTAATTTGCCAGGTAAGGTCTTGCAAAAATATTTTTTCATTGTCTACGCACGTCTTGAAATAGATGCAAATACAGTCATTGGAAAATATATATATATTTATATAGCACAAAACTTGATTCACATTTTTTCCTACATCTTCACATGTTCCTTTGCACTCCAGTCTAATCCACAGATGAAAAATATGTATTCAACAATTTTTGTATATATTTTAAATTTACAAAATTCTGCTATTTGTGAATTTATTTCAAAATCAGTATTGCTTTTTAGGCTCAATATTTAATTGGTAAGGTATAGCAGAAGGAAAAAAATAAATTTGAATCATGAGCTGTACTTCTGTTTTTAGAAAAAGTAGCAAATATGTAAAAAAAAGCCGCCGTGTGTGTGTGTGTGTTTTTTTTTCATACCTCTTCTCACCACATTGCCTTTCCCCAATGCAGAGTAGCATGCCAGATATTCATATTTCTGGTCGACCTCTCTCCTTTCCACTCAGTAAACAGATCTATCTATCTAAAGTAGAAAATACGCAAAAAATACAATCTTCCTCAACTTTGGGAACAGATTGCATGCCTGGCGGCCCACATAAAAAATAAAAAATGACTATATGTAGTAAAGTATATTGTCTTCTAGCTCGTGCTATTTTCTGAAAACAAATCTCGCTTAAAGGAAGAAAATAATTTTTGAAGTTGAACGGCCACTGCAGAGTGCACGATGCTGCACTGGCTCACTGCTATGATGCTGCAGCTTAACTGGTCATCTGGACAAAGTGCCACCTCGCCTTACATGGCAATAAAAAGGTCTCTCCCATGTTCATTTGACTAAGATCAGGTAAGCGGCTTGTGCAAGAGGTCTCGTGTTACATTTTCAAGTGGGCTAGGTGCCCAGTGTTTATCTCAAGAAAGTACTCATGACTAGAATTTTTAACAGAGTGGCTGTCTCTTCATTTTTTTCCGAATAGCCTGCCCTCAGCTGGAAGAAGCATAAATATGAGTGATGCGTACAGCTAGGCTGCTCTGACCGGCTCAGGGGACTCTTGGATAGGAAAAGTCCGGCAATTTTATGCAGTGCTATAGGTGTGGGAAGTGCTGGCCTCCTATTGCCATAATTTCTAATAAACTTGATTAGTGGCTACATAACTACAGCTACTGCAAGACGACCTTTCCCACTGACCTCCAACCTATCGTGTGCTATCTGCAGCACCCTTATTCCCACAAATTTCCTCGCCTCATTCACCTACCACTCTGCTACCCCCTATTATATTTGCCTTCTCTAGGAATACATTTTTTTTTTCACTAAAAAAACCAGTGGATACCTTTGCATCCTTATACTTGCACTGTCAATGCTCATTTCTTATTCTGATTGCAGCTAGGATATCTCTCTCATGTTTGTTCTCCGCTCAACCTGCCTTCCTGTCCCTTAATCCTATGCCTGTCACTTTCCATTCCATAGCTTGCTGCTCTGTCTTCAGTTCAATTTCAAGCCTATTTGTTAACCTTCAAGCTTTTGCCTCATTGGTGAGTATTGGTGAGATGCAATTATTAAATACTTTTCTCTTGAGAGATGCTGAGGGCCCACTAGATGTTCATCTATTAACTGTGATGATCAGTATCAGTAATATAGGTGATATCCTAAATGTTAAGAAAAGTAAAAGCATGGCGCATTTTATATTTTTTAATATCACAGTCATATGTCAATATGCAGGAAGTTCCTAAGAGACTGGAAGGCACACTGGCTGTACTAATGGAGTCTATCATGCATGCATTCATCGCTTATTGAATCTACGCTGCAATGTTTAAGTCGGTTAAGTGTTGTGTGCACTAATGATATGCAAAGAATTACCTATGTGCGCACTGGTTTCCTGGCACTAGGACACTGAGAAAAGTTACATTGCTCAGTGCTGCGGCAAGTGATGTTTTTGAACCAATTACCGTTTTGAACTTTTTTAATTGCTTGTGGTCTCAGAACACCTGCTTCAAAACTAGGTGGGTGCACGCAGCAATTTTAGTATTAAGGATAACACAAGTGTAAAATATCGAATAAAAGCACAAAGCATCCTCAATAAAAAAAAATTGTTTCATTGTTTGGACACTTGTTATGCCACATTATTATTTTTGTGGCCTCTAAATACAGCTGTATTCTTTCAACAGGTGTCAAGAAAAGACATGTCTACACAGTGGGAAGATCTTGGTCACAATGACCACACCTATTGTAAATCTGGTCTGCAGTATGCCTTTGGAAAGGGGCAAGTCTTGTCATCTAACCTGACAGAAGAGGACTGCCAATTTTATACAGGATTGTCAAAGCCCGCATTTGACAGCTTAGTCAATGCTGTAAAAGTTGAAAGCAGCAAGACGTTCTTAAGGCTCTCAGTAGAGGACCAGCTGCTGCTGACGCTAATGAGATTGCGGCTTGATCTACTTTATGGGCACTTGTCAAGGATATTTGGAATATCAGTTTCATACGTGTACAAACTGTTCATGCACTCCTTATCTGTGCTGCACAAGATCATGAAGAAAATTGTAGTGTGGCTGCCACGGTCGCTGATCAGAAACAGCATGCCAAAATCTTTCACCGAGAATAGCTACGAGAAAACAACCTGCATCATAGACTGCTCCGAGGTCTTCCTTCAGAGGCCAACGAAGCTCCTCGCTAGGGCTCAAACCTACAGCAGTTACAAAGCGCATAATACGGTCAAATTCCTGACCGCCATTGCACCGAATGGCTATGTGATGTTTGTGTCACCTGCGTATGGTGGAAGAGCTTCGGACAAATTTATAATGAGTGAAAGTGGTGTTGAAGATTTTCTAGGCCCAGGTGATGAAGTAATGGCTGACCGAGGTTTTGTGCTAAGCACAAATCTTGAAAGTCAAGGTGTCAAGCTCAATGTGCCAGCTTTCACAAAAGGTAAGCACCAAATTTTGTTCTATTGCACACTATTCTTGCAGGCTAGTTGGTTCATGCCGAAGTCAATGACTGTGCGAATAGGACGAGGACAGGAGACCATGGATGCAGTGTACCCATGGTGTCGCATTTTCCGGCCTCTGGTCCTTGTATTTGCGCAGCTTTAGCCTTTTTCTTTCTCAGACTACACTAACCTGTTTGGTTTACCTACTGCTTCTTTACAGGAAAGTCTCAGCTCAGCGAAAGTGAAGTAACTCAAACCAGGAGAATTGCGTCGGTGCGCATACACGTCGAAAGGGCCATAAACAGAATCAAGACATTTAGAATATTCAAGCAAGCCCTGCCAATACGATCAAAGAAAACCATAAGTGACATGATATTTGTTTGTGCTGGCCTGTGCAATTTAAAGGGCCCCTTAATTGCAAGACATGTTGAAGAAAAGGATGAGTAAATGATCAACATTGTACTTCATCATAGTGTCTTTTTGGCAATAAACTTTATTGCATTGTGTGTTACGTGGCGAGAAATTCTTCACACGAAATGAACTGGCACATGCACTTGTCCAGCTCTGAAAAGTTCAACACTGCTGGGATCACAGTTCACATAATTTCATGTACTCCTTACACAATGAGAGCTTGCCATTTTCATGCTGCTTTTCGATTTCTGGCAACAGCTCACAAAAGTAGAACCTTTGTAGTCTTGGCACTTGAGCACGTACAAAAGTGCTTTCAAAAGGCACTGCTATGATTGCATCACTTTTCACTGTCCAGACATAAAAGTAGCAGAGTTTGCGCCCAGTACAATACATCTGGAACTGCACTTGCATGTAATACCCATTTGGGTCATTCTCTGCTAATATGTACTTATCGCCAACTTCCTTGACATCATATTTACCTGATTTTATTAGACCTACCGCATCCATTACGTATGGGCATTTCACTTCTAAAAGTGCATCAGCTGCCTGCAAAACACCGTCAGGTGAGGCAGACAGCCAAGGCATTGTTGCATGCACAACTGTGCCACTGAGTGTCACATTTAGCCCGGTTTTTTTCGAAAACTGCTCACTGGCAACAGCCTCATATTTATGGCCGTGCTTAGTTGCAGCATTTCCAGAAAAGTTTGGTGACAACATGGTCATTACTGCAGCTTTACATGACGTTGTGCTCTTTTTTGGTACTCTTTTCACATTTGATGCCGTCAGCCTCAAGCAGCGAGCAACTTTCCAAAGTGGGCTGTCCTGTTCTCTCGTATTTTCTTCTAGGCATGCAGCAGCTCTTGGTGAAAGAACTATGAACTTTGCATAGAAGCTGTTGCACCGGTCACAGCTCTCGGGCAGTGCACTGATGGCATCGTGGACGATGTGTTGCAAGCAAACAAGTTCTTCGGCTGTTGGTGTGGGCTGGTGAGGTGCTGTGAAGGTTGCGTGCAGCAGTGTTCCTGAAAGTTAATGTAGACGAGCATGTCAGTGGAGTGAATAGAGTTCAATTAGCAAGCAAACACGGCTTCACAAGAGCTCAGTTTCAAAACATTTCTGATCTTTAGGATAAGAAACCAACATCGGTATTCTGCGGTGTACAAAATGTAAAGCTACTAATTGCAACTACCGTTCATTGTCCACAGTAAAACGTGCTTTATGAAAGAATAGTGTTGGTGTTAGCCAGTTAAGCTACTTTCATCAATGAAAAAGCTATCCTTTCACACAGAACGGTGTTTTTTAAGTTGTTATGGTTGCAGCCAGTTAAGCCACTTGTCAATAACAAGATATTCTTTCATACAGCACAGCAATTTTCTAAACTGTTATGATTCCGTAATGAGTAGTGAAATTTCGGAGATGCTATAAGGCATACCTGGTATGTTGAACAGCTCCGGGTAACCGGAGTCTTCATGAGACTTCCTGATTTCGGCTTCAGAAAGCAGCACTTGTGAATTTCGTGCTGGACGTTGCACAGTAGAATCAACACTCTTTTTCTGAAGGTGGAAGCTAATTCCTTCAATTTCAGAGGGCTGGACGTTTCGTGTAGTGCCCTTGTTCCACTTCGCCGCTTCATCAGTACATGTCCTTCCGGTAAGGCCCCGGGCGACTGCGCAGTCTACTTTCCATAGCACAGCACCAACATGGCTACAGACTCGAGCTTGGCCAGCCATGCAGGTGCAGCCTGCACGTAGCACTTCGCCTTCCTTCGTTGCTGACACCCACACACGGTGAGGCTTGTTGTGAACAGCTTGTGATGGCCTGACGTCTGCCTTCAAGATCATAATGTCATTGTTGACTTTATGTAGGAGGACTTTTCCCACCCAGCCCGACTGTAAATAATTATATGATTGCTGGGACTTGTATGACCGTACTTCTCGCAGGTCACAGGCTTTCGAATGTAGCAAATAATATATGATATCTGGTCCTCTAATTTCGGGCCAATCCTTCATATCTTCTGTCCATTCTTTGATGTTGTCTGGGTGGTCGTAGACAAGATTTTCTGCAAAGAAAAAGTGAAGTCAGTCATCTCCATGTTTCTATTAATTAAGGAGGGAGCAAAACGCCACTTTCTTTTTCACATGCCCATTTATGCTTCTGAAAACTTCCCTGGAAATAATTTGCTGAGTACGAACGAACATCAGAAATAATGCGCCGGTTAAGAAACATTTAACATTTCAGTCTAACAATATAAACACCGGCTCAATAATGGGATTTTGCTGAGCCATTTTGCGGCACGTCTGGGAGGGCGCCTGTGTTCTTGCGATGCCAGTGCACTTTAAAGATCCCCAGGTGGTCTTAACTATCCGTAGCTCTTTACTGCGGCGGCCCTCATAGCCCGAGTCGCTTTGAGGTGTTGAACCCCACATACCATATTTGCAAACAACTTGCGAGAAGCAAGCTCTTCGACCCAATACTTTCATGTATGTAGATGAAGCGGCTACGTTTGTTATTCTTCCAAGCACAACTTTTTTCAGTGTCTAAAAAAAAAAAATTAAACAATGCTGAGAGTGGAACTCGTCGATAAAAAAACAATGCTGAGAGGGGAACTCGTCGATAAAAAAAAATTAAACAATTCTGAGAGAGAAACTCGTCGTTAAAAAAAAAAAATTAAACAATGCTGAGAGAGAAACTCGTCGATAAAAAAAAATTAAACAATGCTGAGAGAGGAACTCGTCGATAAAAAAAAAAATTAATGCCGAGAGAGGAACTCGTCGATAAAAAAAATTAAACAATGCCAAGAGAGGAACTCGTTGATAAAAAAAATTAAACAATGCTGAGAGAGGAACTAGTCAATTTGTATATAACACTTCACAACAATCTGAGAAATTCATGGCTTATGAGGGATGTATGCAGCACTTTTGCCCACCAAAATATTGTCTCGGCTTTCACCTGCGCCCTACGTGGCCCTGCACATAAAGCTCATTTCGAAGCATAGCACCTGGCTGCATCAGTAACGCTCAGATCTGCGACCGCTGTCTCGCGCCGGTTCGCAGAATGTACCACACTACTCGAGCGTCACGCTTCCTTCTTTTTGCTAAAATTGTTAAGAGCAACCTGCGTTGCACCAGGTGCGATAAACAGGACGATTGGGCTACTGCTTCTGCGTTGCATTGTGTGGGACAACCACCACATGTTTACCGACCGCTGTCATGCGTCGGCTGGCCGCCGGCGCCTCCTTGCCGAGAACTACGTACGCCTTTGCTTTCGCTAGATCGGGTTACCCTCAACCGCGGAACGTAAAGATCAGATTTAATCCACGACTACAGTCACTGTGTGCAGCAGTAATAAATAAAAATACTTACCACTGACTAGCACGCCGGGCCTCGAACCCGACGCGTTTGACACCAATGCCGACGACGAAGCGCCGGATCCGCTGGCTGGGTTTGCGTTGGCCATTACTTCACACTGGTCGTTCGTGTGAGCATATGAATGGCATATTAGGTCATGCGGCACAACAGAGGTGAAATGAAAGGAAGAAGCCCCTAGCAAAAAAGACCAATAGGGAGCGTTATCGGTTCTATAAGAATCGGTATTGGTTCTGTAGGTATTCTATGTGTTGTATCTGCATTTCTATGGGACTTATACAGAAACTCATAAATCTTATAGACTGGTACATATTTGTCATATAGGCAATAGTATTGGTTTCATAGGTTTATTTGTGGGTTGTATAAGAAAAGTATCAGACCAGTGCAGAAGCCCATACATCTTATAGGCTGATACATGCTTGTCTTATTGACCACTACATATTGGTTCATGTGTCTGATACGTCAGTATGCCTTTGTTTATGAGTCTTACATGCAGGATCAGCCAGTTGGAGATTTTAGGTCTTTTTTATTGTTTCCTTTTCCATCTCTGACACATCCCCAAAACTCACGCATTCATCCCGTTTATTGAGTGTTGCCGTACGTACAATATTAGCCGCAATAACAATTGAGAACGCCGTGACACAAAATATTCTTACTTAATTCTACGCGCGGTCTTAACAAACTACGTACGGTTGGAGCTGCAAGACGCGCGACGCTGTTGCTGCTGGATCACTGAATGAAGATGGGAAAACGCACTGTTCTGTCGGGGCCCAGCTGAGTCACAATCACGTACATGTGCAGAGCAGGGCAGTGAAATGGAATGAGAGGCGCGCGTCCAAGCAACTGCAACCGCCGCCGAAGCGAGAGGAGTCGACATCGGGCACGCGACGAGTACGGATCGGGCTGCAGCCTGCCGACGCGGTAGCGCGATGCCGGCGGCAGTGTTGCCAAATGTTGGTGAGCAAAAGTAGCTAGATAGCAGCGTGAAAGTAGCTAAAAGTAGCTAAAAAATTTAGCAAGGAGCTAAAAGTAGCTAACTTTTTTTCCCAAGAATTTTTACTTTATATTTTGGATATATAACTCATTTATTGGCAGCAGTATTATTGTAAAAATTAAGCGCAGCTATCAAGACATGGTCGACATGGTTTCCTGCACGCGACTACGCATGACAAGCTTGTGACAAGTGCTAAATAACGAATAACGAATGATAAATGTGCTCAGGTTTCGATTCCGATAATTTAGGCAGACGTAGTTTTCGCAAAGCGTCAATACTTGCGCGCTAAGAAAAGACGAGCTGCGAATGCATCACTGCTCTGTAAACATGTAAAGAATGGACTTTTATATACTTTTTGCGCGTACACAGAGGCCTATGAACGGAGAGTTATGAAAGTTTAATGAATGTCCAGAAGATATCTTCAGTCCATTACTTGGCGTAACTCGGACCGGTGGGCCTCTTGGCCTTTTCTCGGCGATGACCGCGCATGATCCGCAAAGAGAGTCGAATCTGACAGTTCATTCCAGCCTTAATAGTTTAAGTAGTAGGAATGCGTACACACATGCACAATAGTTTACCGCGAGCACGACTTCGATGCTCATCGGAGCCCCAGCGCTGCGCGATAGGCGACACCCGTCAGAAGCTGTGCCGCCGCATCAGTCGCATGGCAGCATCGCTTCGCCTCTCTTTGCTTTGTGAGCTATTTTTTTCTTTTTCCAGCTCCATAGAGGCATCCTCCTCTCTCTTTTCAAGTGTTTCCTTCTTTATCGCAAGTACTCGCAAGTTTGTCTGGTTTGCGTCTTGTTTAAAAACTACAAGATGGCGCTATATGGCTGACGTCAGTTGCATTATGTGTAGCTATAAAGTATATTCTAGGCACAATAGTGTAGCGTCTGTGGAAAGATTTTTCGCGCCAGAATAGTAATTTTCCGAAACGTAGCCAAATTTAAGCTAGATTTCACCAAAATAGCTAGATTTGTAGCTAGATTTTGAAGAAAGGAGCTAAAACAGCTACTCGTAGCTAAACTACCTTTCTTGGTAGCTGGCTGAGTCCAAAAGTAGCTAAATCTAGCTACAAAGTAGCTAAATTGGCAACACTGGCCGGCGGTGTTCGCAGCGGAGAGGTAGGTTTCCGTTCTCTCACTCCCACTCCCAAGGTATCCACTCCCGCGCAAGCGTTCCCGTGCTGGCCTCTCTCATCCTCCTTTCCACCTCTCCTCTGGGCGCGCATGCGCAGCTCCGTAGAGGCATTGGCGCTGGTGCGATCGCTGGCGGCTGATCGGGCTGGTGGCAGCTCGGTCGGTGCCCTGTGTTTATGCCGTTTTTTCGGGGTGCTTCTCGAGGATATCAACGTTCCAGCGCACGTTCAGCTTTTGATCAGGTGCGTGTGCATCACTTACAACTTCGGGCTGACGTTTATACTTTGTCAGTGTATGATGTGGCTTTGCGTTGCAGAATGCCGTTGCCTGCGCGCCAACAAAGGAATTTGAATCGCGCGGTGTGATATAACGCAGCGCCGAGTTTGAAAGTTGTCGGCACGATTTCTTGAAAGTATTGATGGAACATTTTAGCGTTAATCTGTTTTCGAATGTCGTGCGCACTGTGTTCAAGTGGCAGAACCTGTGGTGAGGCGCAAGGCGGAATGTTGGTTCAGCAGCTACCTCGGCGTTCAATAATGGCGGCGCCTCTCCTAACTGCCTCCGCCTCAGCATGAATACGCGCGCAATCGCGGTTGCTGGTATATGTGTGGGCCGATTTTTTGAAGTCGTGGTGTTGTCACGCTCTTGAAATCGCTTATTTTTCAAGCTGTAACGCAATTTTTTATTTCTTTCAGGTGCCGTAGTATTGGAGAGAATACATCATCGGGCCGAAATCGGCAATCTTGGAATCGAGGGCTACCTAGATGAATGTTTGGATTATGTGCCAGTATGCGTTGCCGCTGTCATTGTGGATTAAAATGTGTATACATGTACCTGCTGCGTAACTCATCCCTAGAAAATAGAACATAGCTGCCCTCTCCCTTCAGGTATCCGGAGAGGTAAACACCCGCAGCTACTCGATGAGACCAATATTCCATAGGGCCTACAAAACCAATAGGAAGCCTACTGGTTTTGTAGGTCTATCATATTATTGACAGCTATGGGTGTACTAGCATTACAGACCTATCTGTTTTATCAGATGCCATAGGACCGATAAAACCATAACCTATACGACCAGTAAACAATTGACCTATAAAATCAATACTCCAGCAGACCTGTAAAACCTATAGGCTAGAATACCCATAAGACCAATACTCTGGCAGACCTATAAACCAATATCAATAATCTGATAGGCTATTAGTTTTCTATTGGATTTTTTTGCTAGGGGCAGTACGAAACACGGCGCCTTGAAGGGCACAAAACAGGTGCACGGCCGTCCGCCTCAAGTTCAGGTTTCCCAAGCACAGTCCAAAATGGCGGCATAACCTGTTTCGACGCTAGACGTCGCCCATATCGGGCAATATGGCGCTAATGAAACGACGATTTGTGAAAAGGTCTATATAACTATCCGGCTAAATAAAGGTTTCTTGTCTCTC
Organism: Amblyomma maculatum; assembly: GCF_055883805.1. Lineage (NCBI taxonomy): Eukaryota > Metazoa > Arthropoda > Arachnida > Ixodida > Ixodidae > Amblyomma > Amblyomma maculatum. Next base: position 115,540,085 of record NC_139352.1, on the reverse strand, counting down.
TCTCCTCATTAAAAAAATGTTAGTATCCATCCGGCAACCGAACCTCCATCCCTTGGATCTCCAGCCAAGCAATGTTTTGCTGTGCCACGCCGCGGGTCGTGAAGCGGTTCTCATAATTCCGATTTCGTACCGTGAGGATGATAGCGGGATTCTGCGAGTGACAGATACTGCGATTGGCGCCCAATTTGAAAGTAACAATTACTTTTAGTTAAGTCACTCAATTAGGGTGAACCCCGCCGGGGTGGCGCAGTGGTTACGGCGCTCGACTACTGTTCCCAAGGACGCGGGATCGAATCCCGGCCTCGGCGGCAGCTTTTCGGTGGAGGCGAAAAGCAAGGCGCCCGTGTGCTGTGCGATGTCAGTGCACGTTAAAGAACCCCAGGTGGTCGAAATTACCGGAGTCCTCCACTACGGCGTCTCTCATAGCCTGAGTTGCTTTGGGACATTAAACCCCACAAACCAAACAACCATCAATTAGGGTGACGTCAAAGATGTGACGTCACCCATCTACCGTCAGCTATGAGGATGAGCGAGAACGAGTGCGCTCCAACGCCGCCGGGCGGCGCTTCTTGTCTTCCGCGAGTGACAGATGCTGCGTCTTTCCTTTCCTGTAAATGAATTATAGAACGCCGGTGAACTTAGACGCGATCGACATGCAAGCCAAAAAGAGTTTAGCTGCTGATGAACGGCGCAGAAGACTAGAGAAATTAACTACTTCTGATCCCCAGGTAGTCCCTGCTTTTCGCTACGTATATCCAGGCATAGCAGAGATAAGCAATGTTCAATTTTTTGTCCTGTACATCAATTTCAAACGCCGCTGATGCCTGCTGTACTAACGCCTTCTAGTCTTTTGGGTCTGCTTCTGTTTGCTGTGGGGTGCGGCGTTCGAGGAAGCGGCAAATGAATGCGCCGCACGGACGCCTGGATCAGATGCCCGCGGGGTCAGCTTCGAATATTCATGAATCGCCTGGTGTCGTCATGGCCTGTCGTTAAGGTACATCGTGCGTTGTTGTTGTGGTTGTAGGAAGAAAGATAAGAAAATGCACGCGCCTGCTGCTGGCTCTGTAGCGTGCGGACCCGTAGGTGGCTGCCTCGTGCGGACAGAAAAAGAAAGTAGAGAAGAAAGAAAAAGAAGAGGAAGACGCGTGCCGCAACAGTCGCCGTCCACCACGTAAGTGGTGGTGGGTGCAATGACAGCCTCCAACAGATAAAAATTCGGTGGCTGGCTAGCCTCCACCGCAAGAGGCATCGACCTACCATCCCAGCCCCGTAGGGTCAGGAACTGCCACGCGCCCATTGTCGAATGGGTTCGTGGTCCTCCCCTGAGGTAGGTCACCGCCGGTTGCGGCGGGGGCTAGCCTGCCACAGAATGTTTATCTGTTGCAGGTCGTCATTGCACCCGCGACCGTTTCGGTGGTGGACGACGGCTATTGTTGCGGCGCGCGTCTTTCTCTCCCTCTTCCTTTTCTTCTGTATTTTCTCTCTTGTCTGCGCCCCGCCGGGGGGGTGCAGCGGTAAGACGCCCGACTACTGTGCCGGAGTACCCGCTAGTTCAAACCCGACCTCGGCGGCTGCGTTTCGACGGAGGCGAAACGAAGAGGCGTCCGTGTGCTGTGCGATGTCAGCGCACGGTAAAGATCCCCAGGTGGTCGAAATTACTCCGTAGCCCTCCAGTACGGCTCCTCTTTCTCTCTTTCCAATTTCACTCCCACCTTCCTCTCTTCCCTTAAAGCGCGGTTGCGGTGTCCACAGAAAACAAGTGAGACGGTTACTGCGCCTTTCTCTTCCTACAAATAAATCAGTTTTTCTCTTCTGTCTGCTGCCCCGCCGGGGTGGTGCAGTGGTAAGACGCCCGACTACTGTGCCGGAGTTCCCGGGATCGAATCCCGGCCTCGGCGGCTGCGTTTCGATGGAGGCGAAACGAAGTGGCGTCCGTGTGCTGTGCGATGTCAGTGCACGTTAAAGATCCCCAGGTGGTCGAAATTACTCCGTAGCCCTCCACTACGGCCCCCTTTCTCTCTATCCACTTTCACTCCCACCTTCATCCCTTCCCTTACGGCGCGGTTCAGGTGTCCACAGAGCAAGTGTGACAGATACTGCGCCTTTCCCTTCCTATGAACCAACCAACCAACCATCTTCTGTCTGCACGAGGCAGCGGAGGTGGCTCAGCTACAGAGCCAGTAGCAGGCCCGTGCATGTTCGTTTCCTTCCTACGAACACAACCAGCATTTCATTTAACGCATCAAAGTTTACAGGCGTTCTATGATTCCTTTACAGGAAAGGAAAGGCCCTGTATCTGTCACTCGTGGAATCCCGCTATTATCCTCACGATAGACAATGAGAATTATGAAGAGCGTTTCACGATCCGGGGCGTGACACTGTTGGTAAAGCACTGGGCTGGGGATCCAAGGGATTGGTTTCGATTCCAAGTGGAGACACGGTTTATTAATTTATTTTTAACTCTCCCTCCCGAATGCGTAACACGTCTGCTGACAACCTTCTGTCAACTACGATGATATGATGAGGCATTAAAGGATTTCGCCTTAAAATGTAGTATTTTCCAGAACCGATTATAACACTATTAGGAGCGCCAAACGCTGTTTCTGTGGACTGTATTATAGCAGTAAAGTTAATTGCCAACAGAACATACAAATGTAGGTATGAAAATGCTATTCTTATTTCAATCAATTTTATAAGGCTGGACGTCGCAATCCCGACTCGCAAGCAATATTCTGTTCTTCCCTGACCAGTGTCATAATTAAATTATACCTGGTGGCTAACCACCCACACATTCTGCATCTCGTGGGGCTCCAGTTGTAAGTAGCCCACCTAACCAAAGTGCGACAGGTACTGCCCCTTTCCTTTTTCTAAACCAATTTATTATGACAGATGCCGTAGTGGAGGGCTCCAAAAACTTTCGTCTGTTCGTGGATGTGGGTTTCCCGGAATGCATATTATCCGGCTGCACGACTCTTCACAGATGCACTAGCAGTTTACGGTTACAGCTGCAATACATCTTTCCAAATCTCTTCCTGCACTTTGCGTGAAACAAAAACCTACCTGGTGCAACTAAGCACGTGTAAAGGCGAAAGTCATTGTTGGCTCATCGTTGTCGACGGAAGACTGTCGACGGAGGTTGTCAGCAGAGGTGTGCCACACTTTTAAGAGGGAGTGAAAAATAAATTAATAAACGTTGTCTCCATCGGGAATCGAACTTCCCTCCTTTGGAACCCCGGCCCAGCGATTTGAAGCTCAAAGCTTCACTACTAGGGTCGGAGCCGAGCTTCGCGTATGCCGTAAGCCGCGACCGAGTGACGTCACAGTCAAGGTAAACCTCACCCTGCAGACAGACTCTGGCTGCCCGACGAGGGTGGGAAACAGTGTGAGCAAAGACACAACCCCAGACTTAACATTTACCAAAAACATAGAGGAGCTTAGGTGGAAGAACACAGAGCTCAACTTTGGAAGCGATCATTACGTCCTCGAAATAACGCTTAAACGGGGAGTCAAAGTAAGACGAGAAAAGATCATCAGCGCAATCGAATGGGAGAAATTCAGACAAATTAGGGAATCTGCCAACATGGACCAAAATATTGAAAATATCGACGATTGGGCAGAAACCCTCTTGCACCACGTTAAATCCGCTACCATTACCCTAGAGGGGGACGATGCACCGAAAACAGTCGACAGGAAACTCCTACACATGTGGGAAGCAAAAAAAGGTGTGGAAAGAAGCCTCCGGTGTCAGAGATCGAACAGAGACCTAAGGCGAAAAATAGCCAGGCACAATAAGGAAATTGAGGATTATGCAATTAAACTCTGCGAGCAAAACTGGTGTAACAGGTGCGATGAAATGGAGGGCAACATGAGCCTTTCAATGACGTGGAGCCTGCTACGATATCTTCTTAATCCCGACAGTTCGAAAACACAGTCAAACACAACAATAGCAAAGGCAAGACACGCGTTCGAGGGGACTGACGCGGAACTAATAACTAAACTCGTAGACACATATGTCGGCGATACAACATCCCTCCCTCTTAGGCAATACGCAGGCCCACCGAACGAGGCCCTCGACGCGCCCATCTCAGAAGCGGAAGTTAGAGCCGAAATCCTTAGCTTAAAGACGCGATCAGCTCCCGGCCCTGATGGAATAACAAATAAAATGCTACGAAACCTAGACGACGCTTCCATAACGGCACTCACCAACTACATGCAAGAAGTATGGAGTAGCGGTCGTCTTCCCCAGCAGTGGAAAACTGCAAACGTTGTGCTAATTCCAAAACCTGGCAAGCCCCCGAAATTGGAAAACCTCAGACCTATTTCTCTAACCTCATGCATTGGAAAGCTTATGGAACGCGTAATCCAAACAAGGCTAACTAATTTCATGGAGAAAAGCGACCTGTGGCCGCATGAGATGGTCGGGTTCTGACCGGGCCTGTGCACACAGGATGTAATGCTCCTATTACAACATGACATAATTGACTCGAAATCCAGAGACGCGAAGGTAATTCTAGCACTAGATCTAACAAAAGCATTTGACAACGTAAAACACCAGGCAATTCTCGCGGGACTACAGGAATTAGGAGTCGGCGAGAGGACATACAATTACGTAATGGATTTCCTGACAAACAGGACGTTGAAACTAAAGTTTCAGGACCTAGAATCCCCCACTGTCCACCTGGGAAGTAAAGGAACTCCGCAAGTCTCGGTGCTCTTCCCCTTCCTTTTTAACGTGGTGATGAGAGGCCTTCCTTCCGCTCTTAAAGGCATAAAAAACCTGAAGTTCAGCATTTACGCGGACGACGTTAATCTCTGGATGAACAACGGCAGCGATGGCAGCATAGAGGAACGCCTACAGGCGGCGGCGGACACCATTGTGTCCTACGCGGCCGAAAGGGGTCTTTCGTGCTCTCCGCAAAAATCCGAACTTTTCATATATAATCCAAAATCAATGAGGTGCAAGGGCGACTTTAACGTAGAAATTAAGGTCGACGGCAAAACCGTACCAACAGTCCAGCAAATCAGAATCCTCGGACTTTTTATTCAAGAGGACGGGTATAACGACGGAACGATAAAAAAAACTCACTACCTACGCGACGCAAGTAACAGGAATATTTAGGAGGATTGCATTCAAAGGCAGAGGCCTCAAAGAGAGAAGCCTCTTGAGACTGATGCAGGCGTACATAATAAGTCGAATATGCTATGCCATACCGTTCCTCAACATCAGGACCAATGAAAAAGATAAGATAGACGCACTCATCAGGCGTTGCGTCAAGAGGGCGCTGGGTCTACTCATCTCCTCTTCTACGGAACGCCTGATAGAAATGGGAGTGCATTATAGCTGGACGGAACTTGCCGAAGCGGTGAGAATCGCCCAACATGAAAGATTAAGTAGGTCGAGCACGGGTCGAACCATCTTAGAATGGGTGGGTCGAAAAATAGATAGGGGCACAGCCGACAAGGTCGCCCTACCACCACAATGTCGCGAGAACATCATTGTCCGTCCTCTCCCCCGCAACATGCACCCAGAATACCACAAGGAGAGACGGGAGAAGAGAGCAGAAGCACTGGTTAATAGTGCAAAAGAATTCAGAGTAAAAGATTCTAAAAGCTGCAACTAAAATCGATCGCAAAATCACCCTAATTTGGGTCCCAGCACACACGTCCATCCCCGGCAACGAGGCGGCCCATGATTTAGCCCGAGATCTCTACTTCCGTGCAAACGCGGAGCCGCCCGACTGCCAGGCGATGGACGAACGTTTGCAAACCTATAAAGAAATAATCGAAAATTATAGATTAGGAAGACGTCTGATGCCGCCACCGGATCCTAGCTTAAATAATAAAGAGGCCATAGCCTGGCGGCGATTACAAGCCGGAAATTTCCCGAACCCTGTCTGGTTGTTTCACACCCAGATAGAGGAGAGAAAAAACGATAAATGTAAAGCTTGCGAAGCGAGGGGGACCCTCGACCATATAATTTGGGAATGCCCTAAGTCTCCGGGCGCTAGGGACAACAATAAAAGTAGAGAAGCCTGGGTAACCCTGCTGCGAAGCGACGTCCCCGCTGACCAGCAGAAAGCCGTCCGCCTGGCGGCTGAGGCCGCGAATAACCAATGTATATTCGCCAGTCCTTAGTCGCGGAGGTTCCAGCCCCCGTTCCTCAGGCCTGCGAGCCAGGAGCGGGGAGTAGGGGGCCTCCTAAATCGGTGGAAATTAAAGTTTTAATCAATCAATCAATCAAGCTGCGTGGTCCCCTCGTCAAGCTCTGCCGGTGTTGCCGTGCCACTCCTCCTCATTAAAAAAAAATAGTAACTGGTCTCCATCCGGTAATCTAGCCTCCATCCCTTGGATCCCCAGTCGCTCGCTTCGCCGCTGTGCCACACCTCGGGTCGTGAAACGCTTTTCATAATTCCGCTTGTCTACCGTGAGGATAGCGGGATTCCACGAGTGGCAGATAATGCGATTGGTGCGCAATTTGAAAGTACCAAAGCCTAACATAGTTAAGTCAATCAATTAGGGTGACATCAAGGATGTGACGTCACTCATCTGCCATCAGCTATGAGGACCGAGCGGGAACGAGTGCGCTCGCCTGCAGGAAGACTCTCCGAGACTAACCAAAAGACATCAATAAAGTTTTTTCACTCACTCACTCCTTTAAAATCACCGGGCGGCGCTTATTGACTTCCGATAGTGGCAGATGCTGCGCCTTTTCTTTCCTGTAAACGAATTATAGAACACCGGTGAACTTAGACGCGATCGACATGGAAGCCAACGAGAGGACTCCCTTGATGGGGCTGGGACAAGTAGGTCACCGCCGCTCGCCGCGGGGGCTAGCCTGCCACCGAATTTTTATCAGTTGTAGGCGTGCCATTGCACCCGCCACGACGGCCGGACGGTGGACGACGGCCGTTCGTCTTCTTCTTTCTTGATATTTGGCACATACCCACGAAGGGGGATTGGCCAGGGTTCAATGTGGACTGCCAAATGTCTTACAGAAACTGAATTACTGTATTAAAGTAATTGACAACTAAACAAAAACATAAGATTTAAGATCACAAAAGTTATTGAAAGAAAATATATAAAGCAAAAATTTGGAATTTTGTAAGTTAGCAAGGGAATCTGTCCGTAGCTGTGATCTAGTTATGTAAGTACTGACAAATTTGAGGCAACGCAAATCCTTTCGCACTCGCACCGAAGGAGAGTAGAAGCGGGACCGACAACGTAAATCCCAAGCTTGCAATTGGAGTTTCTAAATGCACCCTCCTCTGATGTGAAAGCCTTCAGCAAGCGAGAAGGAAGTTATCAATATTTTCAATTTCACCGCAAGCCTCACAAAGGTTTCTGGGGTTGATCCCGCATTTACATAAATAAAGATTTAGGCGAGGAATCCTGCATCTCAGGAGAGTCATCGTTACCTCACACTGCCGTGATTTACATGAACGAACTTTCCATGAGTATATGAGATGCTGGTATTCGGCTGTAGATATCAAAGGATCATTGCATGAAGCGGCTAGGTATTGATATCGCTGGAAACGGTACATTACAAAAATAATGATATTAGGGATGGTACATGAAACAGATGCATCAAGAGCTGATTTAGCCAGAAAATCTGCCGCTTCGTTCTGGAAAATACCGCTGTGACCGGGTACCCAGATGAAACGTATTTCTTTCACCCACTCCGGTATGAAATACTTTAGTGAGCGGCTCAACAGAGCGTCCCGTGATGACTCCAGTGACAATAAAACAGAAAGAGAGTCTGATTGAAAAATTATTTTTGATTGACGACAGGGAACTTTTAGTAGTGCTAGACCAATTGCCATGAACTCTGCTAGAAATGTCGGTGTGTAATCCGGGACACGCACCGAAAAACTCCAGGAAAGACTCTGAAAAAAGTCCAATCGCTGCTTTGTGAGCCATCACAGACGCGTCAGTGGTAATTACAGTGCAATCAGAGACCTTTTCAAGGTGTTCACATAGGAGACTGGATATTAGACTTGAGGGTAAGTGCTTCACATTACATGAAAATATAGAATCATAATTTATATCCTCAAAGGACGTTGAGCAACCAATAGGACATATAGTAGCAAGGTCCACACCAATGTTAGCTAAAATGCTCTGCGTGAAAACAACCTGGGGCTTGCAGACCCTTGGCCACTGGTGAATGAGAAAGAGGGTGGGGTTTGACAAAAAATAGGTATAGCCACACCTGGAGTAGGCTCAAATGATCGCAAGAATGATCTGACAGTTAGAAGCCGGAAACGAGAGTTAAGGTCCGGAATGCGGGGCTCCAAGTACAGAACAGTGGTAAAGACTGACTGTGGAAGCCCTAGGCAGATGCGCAGCGCCCGTCTATCTAAAAGCAGCAAAGGATGCAGCTTATATTTTGGACACCCAGAAAAAAGAATGCAGCCAAATTCCAGAATCGGTATCACATAGGCTTTGTACAAAAGTAGAAGAGTATCTCGACGCATACCAAATTTCCTGTTACTTATCCTTATCAGCCTACCAAGGGCACGCTCACCTTTCCGAACATTAGACTTGATGTGAAGCCTTCAATCCATACTAGCATCATACGTAATGCCTAAATACCGCACAGATTCCACTTGAAGTATAACATCTGAGCGGTAGTTTAACGAAACATGTAAGGGTGTTATGGTTTTAAAAACTAGCACACTACTTTTGGACACATTTAAAACCAATTTAATTTTGTCCAACCAGACATCAAGTGCATTTAGGTAAGCCTGTAGTGAACGATATAGGTCATGAATATCTTTTGCAGAGGCGAAGAATGCTATGTCATCTGCATATACATATACAGTGACATCAGGATGAACCGGAATATCGCACATTTATATATTAAAAAGGAGTGGGGAGAGCACAGAGCCCTGAGACACCCCTCTTGTCTGTGCATAGGTGTCTGAGATTAATGAGCCATCAGTGCAAACGAATTCTCGTCCTTTCAAACATTCCCTGATCCACGCATAAATGTAGAACGGAGGACGTAATAATGACAACTTGTCAAGTAGAATTGAATGTTCAATGCTGTCATAGACCTTACCAATATCGAGCGTCACTAACGCTGATACCTCCTTGTTGAACATTGCAAGGCGAATCCTGCTTTATAAATCTACATGTGCAGACCATATTGAGCATCCATTGCGGAAACCAATCTGGGAACTCAAAGCAATAACCTCTGAGATATGCTTTGAGAGGCGCCCATGTACAATTATTTCTATTAATTTTACTAGATTAGAAGTCAAAGCTTTTGGCCGAATGTTTTCAACATGAAATCCTTTACCAGGGTCTTTCAAGAGCAATATAATTTTCGCCACTTCCCATACGTGCGGCAGCCATGCAGATTCTAATGATTCATTAACCAGATACAGGAGATCCTGAGTGAATTCATTTGCTAAAATTTTGAGCATACCCCGTCCCAACCTGGAGCCGAGTTTTTAATGAAAGAAATCACAGATAGGAGTTCTGACCTATCCGCCTCAACATAGTCTGAGCAGGAAATGGGAGTGTGAAAGAGAACTCTGCACTGCTCCTGGAAACGTAACGCTAGCCCTAGTGCAATTTGTTCCAACTCCTCCTTTGCCTCCTGTGGAGACAACACTACTGAACTTAATGACTGAGGAAGGTGCGAGTTTCTATTTCGTTCCATGAAACGATGCAAAGCCTTCCTGTGCTTAGGGTTTGACAAATAAGTATTTAAATTTTCGTTGTACTCGTCCTTTGCCTGCGCTATGGCTCTTTTAAATGACGCCGAACAAAATTTGTAGTTTATTCAGTTTACTGGGCTCTGGTTATAAGAAAGGCTTTTCCATGCTGCTTTCCTACGGCGGAAGGCTTTCTCACACGCGTCATTCCACCATGGGGATGGCGACTTATTGTTTACTGCAGACCGCACAGTGAACTGGGAATCTACAGTAGCATTCGCAATTGAGGAAAATACCTTTTGTGCTTTGTCGGTCCTACATGAACAAAGGTTTGATTTGAGGGAGGACCGTAGCGATATTCGGCGTTGTTTACTAGTTTACGGTCATAAATGCTATTTCGTGTTGTGCTCATCATGAAGGTAAATGTTATTGGAAAGGGGTCACTAGATGTACCACTGTCTACTGTTGACCATCCTCCCACACCTATCCCACCTGCTGCCAGGGATAAATCGATGACAGATCGCGAATTTCCGCGCATGAAGGTTATAGCCCGAGAATTGCAGCAGCTCACAGCATTTGCCGACATCCACGTCCATAACAGCTGTCCACATGCATCGGTGTAGTTATCCCAAAGAGTATTGTGCGAGTTAAAATCACCTGCAATAACGATCCTATTAGGAATTTGTAAGTAATCTGTCAAAATAGTCTTTGCTACGTACACCTGGGGGGCAGTAGACGTTAGCGACTGTGACAGGGCCACAATGGGGCAATGTGATATCTACAGCCAAAATCTCACACTCAGGATTCATTATTGTTTTGCTTATTTTTGCCCGGTGACATAATTTTGACGATATAAAGTTAATAAGCCACCGCCCCTACCGTTTACACGATCGGCGCGGAAAACATGAAATTTCTTTAAGGTAAATGACTTTGCGGGGGAGAGCCACGTTTTTTGCAAAAGCACTATCTCTGGTTTATGTGTTGAAAGGAGAAGATATAAATCTGGAAGTGAAGATACAATAGAGCGACAATTCCACTGCAGAACTTGTACACCTGCCATGATTACTTACCTAAAATTGAGGCCGCAACAGCCTCTTTTAACACATCGGCTTGCTATAAAACTTTGGAAGGCCCTTTTTTAGTTTTGGTCTGGGAAATGGAGGACTTAGAGGGTGAGGTTGAAACACGGCGCTTCTGAGTACGGCATGCCATTTCAACATCATTAGAGCAAATACCTTTGCGAGAAATGTTTACAGGGACGCTGTCGATAGGGTGCACTTGAGCCAGCCCTAGAGGAGAATCTGCATTTAAACTTTCAGCACAGGTTTGAGATGAAATAGATGCTGGAGTCAGCACAGGTTGAGGTGGGCAAGATGACTGGCTACGAACAATACCAGACAAGGCTTCGGTAAAGCTGATAAGCATACGGTCAACCACGACAGAAAGTGCTTTTTCAACCGTTTTCACAATTGCGGTAGACAACGTGGCCTCAAAGTCTGGGGTAGAAGGGCGCACACAGTTGGAATAAGTGTGCCTTTTCCGATCAAGAAGGGCATAAGCATCTGCTCGAGAGCAACAATTCTCTTGAATTAATTCTAGTAACGCCTCCCCTGAGAACGTCTCTCACAACTGGCGTCATCAGCCGAGTGCTCGTTACTACATAGACAACAGCTAGGTTTTGCAGCGGTACAGCTATTAGAAGAGTGTCCTTCCCCACACACCCTGCATCTTGTCGCAGACTTACACGCTCTTCCACTGTATCCAAATCGCCAGCAGTTGGTACATTGAAGGGGGCGAAGACGTAGCGGGTCAATGCGATAAATAATTCGCCAAATTTTTAACTCAGATGGACACATGAGACCGGCAAAAGTTGTTATAACTGACTCTGTAGCAACACGCTCCCCGGCCACCATGCGAGAGCAGCGATACACTGAAAGAACACCAGCTCCTGCGCTCCTGAAACTCCTCCAAAATTTCTTGAGCAGTAGATGCAGGATCCACTCCACGCACAATACCCTTAGTGCAAGCTAGCTGTTCAGGAATAAAGGCTTTGACAGGAATCGAGGTAAAAAACTGCAGCGTAGCAGATCTGACACACAATTATTGTTTGCAGATTTGCAAACTATACCTTGTCTCCTGAAAGTTTGCACCTCAGGGATATCAAGGTAGTGATCCGTCAGGCTTTTGAGTTGCTGCTCAATAGTTTTCGGATTTTTCATCTTCAGCATTCCATCGCCTATCGGTATGAGTGCGACAGGAATCACATCGACACCATTTTTAGCAAATGATTCCAGAGGCAAGTTTTCAATCGGCAGGCTGGCGAACCAATCTGCCGAGCCCCCTCCCGGGGAGGTGAAAGACATGCCTGTGCGCAAGGTAATGACACCTTTACATTACCAAATCCTATAAAGCTAGCCTAAACCCTGCCCCGCCGGGGTGGTGCAGTGGTAAGACGCCCGACTACTGTGCCGGAGTTCCCGGGATCGAATCCCGGCCTCGGCGGCTGCGTTTCGATGGAGGCGAAACGAAGTGGCGTCCGTGTGCTGTGCGATGTCAGTGAACGTTAAAGATCCCCAGGTGGTCGAAATTTCTCCGTAGCCCTCCACTACGGCTCCCCTTTCTCTCTTTCCACTTTCACTCCCAGCTTCCTCCCTTCCCTTACGGCGCGGTTCAGGTGTCCACAGAGCAAGCGTGACAGATACTGCGCCTTTCCCTTCCTGTGAACCAACCAACCTAGCCTAAACCCTGACCAAAACGCCCCTGAACGTGGAAAGGCCTCACCACGAAGAAGCACTAGGCACCGAACACCTTGAGGACTCCCAGGACCGCTTTTGAGTAGCCTTCTGGCTGTAGCTAGCACAGGATCACCTTCGGACGCAAGCAGGGCAAGCAGGAACGGCTGTTGCGGCGCGCGTCTTTCTCTCCCTCTTCCTTTTCTTTTCTCTCTATTTGCTCTTCTGCCTGATCAACACAACCTAGAGTGGTCTAGGTGGTGTTGGTCTGCCCCGCCGGGGTGGTGCAATGGTAAGACGCCCGACTACTGGAACCAGGGGCGAAACGAAGAGGCATCCGTTTGCTGCGCGATGTCAGCGCACTTTAAAGATCCCCAGATGGTCGCAATTACTCCGTAGCCCTCCACTACGGCTCCTCTTTCTTTCCACTTTCACTCTCCCCTTCCGCCCTCGTGGCGGAGTGGTAGCGTCTCCGTCTCACACTCCGGAGACCCTGGTTCGATTCCCACCCAGCCGATCTTGGAAGTTGCTTTTTATTTATAAAGTGCATGCCGGGATTTATCGCTCACGGCCAACGCCGCCGACGACACCGGCTTTCTGCGACACGAGCTCCTTAACGCTACCGCGTTAAAAAGCAACTTCCAAGATGGGCTGGGTGAGAATCGAACCAGGGTCTCCGGAGTGTGAGACGGAGACGCTACCACTCAGCCACGAGTTCGATGCTTGAAAGCGGTACAAAAGCGCTTCTAGTGAATGCGGTGTTGCCTTAGAAACGTGCCGTAGAACGTTATGCTGCGGTGTATATCGGTAATTATGAGCATGTTACTTACAGAAGTCGCAGTTACACGAGTAGCGAAGTACGTTTCCGCTACATTTCTTCTACGCTCTGCGCACATGCAGAGTCATCTTGCGGCAAACACAGAAGAACTCCTCCTCGCAATGTGCGGCGCTGCCCCGACACGTGGCGCGCCACTCGCCCCTGACGTTTCTCCGTGCACCCTCACGGGTTGTAGAATCAAGCGTCTTTCCTTTCTTTAGATCACTATCTTCGCTCACCCGCTTCTCCCCTTCGGGCCGCGCGGGTACCGGTGCGAGGATGCCCCAATACCCTTGCGTTTAATAAGTTTTCTCGCTCTCTCCCCTTCCAACATCCAGCGTGCGTCACTCGAACAGTGGCCTCGCCGGGGTGGTGCAGTGGTAAGACGCCCGACTACTGTGCCGGAGTTCCCGGGTTCGAACCCGACCGCGGCGGCTGCGTTTCGATGGAGGCGAAACGAAGAGGCGTCCGTGTGCTGTGCGATGTCAGCGCACACTAAAGATCCCCAGGTGGTCGAAATTACTCCGTAGCCCTCCACTACGGCTTCTCTTTCCACTTTCACTCCCACCTTTCTCCCTTCCTTTACGGCGCGGTTGCGGTGTCCACAGAAAACAAGTGAGGCAGTTACCACGCCTTTCCCTTCCTATAAATAAATCAGTTAACAGTGGTTTTTAGGCGACGCGGCTCCTCTTTGCGCTCACAGCGCGATTCCTAGGTGCAGCGTCTGATGCCGGACGCCTCTGGCGCGATCGCTGCGCCGTAGCGCTTCTGCTGGGAAAGCGTCCCCTGCGATGTGTGCCGAGCTGCTTCCGAGGAATCATGCTTCTGCGCGGTGCTCCCAAGCGAGATAGAGGACGATCCCATCAAGGCGTCAGCCCCATGATCGCGTCCGCCTTCATGGCGCGTCGCTGCCCGGCTTTCTCCCTCCGACATACTCAGTGCGTGTGAACGCTAAAGGAACACGGGAGCAAGAAACGCTGTAGTGTGCACAACACAGTGCGATAATGTAGATTGTGAGAAGCAATTGTTTGACCAAATAATTAGAAAAAAGTTGTACAGTGCACTTAGAAGTGTTGAGTATGAAAACTATGTCTTTGTGTGACTCAAGAGCATACCGAGCGAATGAGTGGGCGGTGCGAACGAGGTGCAAAACGCTATCACGTTCCACTCTTGAAGCCGAAGCTTAAGCGTCCTGCAAATTTTCTTCTTGTCGTCTTTCAAATCTCCTTGCTTCCCGCCGTCTTCTTCCCTTCTATTTTCTTCTTGTCTTTCGAATCTCCTTGCTTCCCGTCGTCTTCTTCCCTTCTATTTTCTTCTTGTCGTCTTTCGAATCTCCTTACTTCCCGTCGTCTTCTTCCTTTCTATTTTCTTCTGGTCGTCTTTCGAATCTCCTTGCTTCCCGTCGTCTTCTTCCCTTCTATTTTCTTCTTGTCGTCTTTCGGATCTCCTTACTTCCCGTCGTCTTCTTCCTTTCTATTTTCTTCTGGTCGTCTTTCGAATCTCCTTACTTCCCGTCGTCTTCTTCCCTTCTATTTTCTTCTTGTCGTCTTTCGGATCTCCTTACTTCCCGTCGTCTTCTTCCTTTCTATTTTCTTCTTGTCGTCTTTCGAATCTGCTTGCTTCCCGTCTTCCCTTCTATTTTCTTTTTGTAGTCTTTCGAATCTGCTTGCTTCCCGTCGTCTTCTTCCCTTCTATTTTTTGTCGTCTTTCAAATCTCTTTGCTTCCCGTCGTCTTCTTCCTTTCTATTTTCTTTTTGTCGTCTTTCGAATCTCCTTGCTTCCCATCGTCCTCTTCCCTTCTATTTTCTTTTTGTCATCGTTCGAATCATCTTGCTTCCCATCGTCTTCTTCGTGTCGTCTTCCGAATCTTCTTGCTCCATTTCACCACCTTGTTTTCGGTGAATAAAGAGCTTCACCACGTGAAATCATTAGTAATGAAGCTTGCGCTTACACACTAGATTTAATGAAGTTAAATCATCAGCAATTTTAGATCTTATACGCCGCATGGCAGCTGTCCATCCGATCGGCTCAGCTATTTTCGGGGCACGTTTTTTTAGGCCAATGTGGCGTTACCATATAACTGAGACACGAAAGGTTATTTTGAGTGTTTTAATAAACATTATGAAAGGGTACATAGCAGG
The DNA here is from genome assembly GCF_055883805.1 of Amblyomma maculatum. NCBI lineage: Eukaryota > Metazoa > Arthropoda > Arachnida > Ixodida > Ixodidae > Amblyomma > Amblyomma maculatum. The sequence continues at coordinate 115,524,736 of NC_139352.1, read as the reverse complement.
AAAACTTGTTTCTTAAACGCTTCTAAGAGCGCACATTAAAACGGCACGGAGTATCTTAAATATCCGCAAGCTCTATAAACACAGGCCGATTTAAAGTTAAGCAAGGGCTGCAGAAACTTCCCCTTGAATAATAATTCTGAACACAGTTCTGTCTGGCCAGAGTTAGATGCAAAAACAAATCAGCAAAAAAATCATTTCCTTATCGTTTACAGTATTTTACACTCCCACGGCTCTATCAACGCGAAATCATCGTGAGATTTCTCAGTTCGTTTCATAGAGGCAATTTCGTTTCAGTACAGACAACTTACACAAGCTTCGGTACAGCGTAAATCACGAAGTTGCAACGTAACATCCCACTCCACTACACATATTGAATGCTCGAGTGTTTGTCGAATCCTGAAATGTTACACAAGCGTACATTTCTTTATTATTTAGAATTAACATTCGTAGCATAACACTGATTTGTAACGTGCGCTTGAACCACTTAAAAATAAATATCCCATTTTTATTAGGCAGCGCGGTAGTGTTCCTTGCGCGATTATGTCGAAGTATTGCTCAATAGTAAAAGAAACAGATACTTCACAGCGGTATAATGGCATTCAGGTCTTAAACCGACGACTTCCAGGATCACTGGTCGAACGACGAGGTCTTTTCATATTCCGTTCTTTCCCGTCACTGCACGTGGTTGTCTTGCTCGTGGGCAATTTACCGGGTTCTGCCCTTTTTCTCCTCCTGCTTCTGGTCTCGCCATGGAATCCACCCTCCCCGGCACCATCGGCTTCGCTCAATAACGCTACCTTCTTGGCCTTCAGACGGACCACGATGTCTTCCAGTGACGACGTCCGCTTGAACCGCCTCATTGGCCTCTTCGCAGCCTTCCTCGGTTCCTTGTCTTGTTCCGAGGGTGCTTCCGCGGTTGCACCATGACCGACCACAACTTCGTTGCAGCCATCGTTTATCGCTGAAACATGGTCTCGTCTCCTCTTCTGGCTTACCGTCGTCTCCACTGTGTCAACAATCTGGAGCTGCTGGAGGGCCACCACCAGTTCAGCCTCTCTGTTCTTGGCTAGTTTCAGAGACTCCTTCCTGTTGAGCTGGGAGCCTGCCGCATCCATTGGTGCGTCCTCATTGACCACCGGTCTGTCCTCACCCAAGGACAAGTGACGCTTGTGGAAGCCACTGACACGCTTGAGCTTTGTTTTGCGCGGCCCATTCCTGCAGCACCAGCTTACGAACAAGGTCTTCGCTGATGTCTCGGGAACAGGGCAACGGTACGTACCTGCTGTTCGTGGCATCATCACACCTGAAGCCACATGTGGATCCGTCGAAGCGCCTACAGAAGCGTGAAGGTGCGAAAACTCGATCACGGTGACTGAAGGGCGTGGGGCTGGCGATACTTCTGGCCGGGGTCAAAAAAAAATAGGCTTTGCACAGCTCACGTGCCAACGAGGTCGTCTTCTTCTTGCCTCTGATGACATGGCAAATGTGCACTTCGCTAGGAGATTGGTCAGGGTATTGTGCCGATATGAGTGATGATTTGTTCACCTTACTTAGGATGTACCTTAAAACATTATTAGTTTGGAATCAAACTCGGAGGAAAACGTTTCGGAAAAAATTTTGTGGAGGCAGGGGTAGTAATGAAGGGAAAATATTTAGGTGAATCAAACTGCAAAGTATAGACGTGGAGTCGAAGCAAGGATAAAAAGGAAAAATTCTAGTTGTAATATTGTAGCTATGAAGTATGCGGTCTCCAGCGCTACCTTTCTGCTTCTTTTGTCTTCCTCCTTTTCTTCGTCTGCAAGATATTCCACTTAATGCGCATACGCGTCATGCAAGTGCGGCTTTCCATATAAAGTACTGTGCGGTACACGGAAACATAAATTATACTCTTTGTATCGGAAAGCGCTGAAGAAATAAATGGGTGTGCTAGAGGACTGAGTGTCCCGTATACCGAGTTTATACGCAGTAATTATATATATATATATATATATATAATATATATATATATATATATATATATATATATATATATATATATATATATATATATATATATATGTATATATATATATATATATATATATATATATATATATATATATATATATATATATATATATATATATATATATAAATTGTAAGCCCTCCGCGGATCTTGTTTCATTTGTGCATACCATGATCTTCTTCTTCCTCTTATACATAGCATCATCATCGTCCCGCGACACATGGCTCCGGCACGCGCTTGGGTTTTTCTCCGTCGGATTAAACGCTGACACGGCATACCTTGCCTTGCCTTCACGACCTTGCCGTCTCGACGTGGCCTTCTTTCACAATATATATATATATATATTGTCACGCCACTGATGACGAGGAAGAAGTGTGCTGGTCTGGGAGAAGAAGAGGAGAAAGCGTTGGTGCCTGGGGGCTAGTAGGCTTCACCTTATCCCACTACCATATCACTGTAAATAAACACCCCTTTTCTATTTCACCGTAACACCTTGGTGGAAGGTGCTCCGTTCGATCCCTAAGTACGGCGCAGCAAGACCAACTTGAGTTTCGACGTAGTCGCCGCCTTGCTGGACTACCACCGCTTCCAACAATCGTGGACCACACCGAATCTAACCGTGCCAGCCGCGATGCTGCAAGCCAGGCTGGTGACAGGCCTGCCCCTCCAGCTCTATTCCCTCCCAGCCTTACCGGGAACCACGACTGTTTGCAGGAGAAAATGAGGACGTTGAGAAGTGGCTACTTCATTATGAACGAGTTAGTCGGTACAACCCGTGGGACCCCATCACCCTGCTCACAAATGTCGTTTTCTTTCTAACTCACACGGCTATGACCTGGTTCGTGAATAACGAGGACAATTTTACAACTTGGGAACGGTTTTCCACTCAGATAAAACAGCGTTTTGGTGACTCTCTACCGAGCAAAAAGCGGGCTGAGCAGACCCTTGCTCAAAGAGCTCAATTGCCGGATGAAACTTGTACCACTTATACAGAAGAGATCCTCAGATTGTGCAAATGTGTGAATTCCAACATGCCCGAAGAAGACAGAGTCGGCCCCATTTTGAAGGGCATCGCGGCTGACGTGTACAACTTTTTAATTGCCAAGACACCCTTGAAACCGTCTCCGATGTTATTAAACACATCCGCGCTTTTCAAGCTCTCACAACCCGTCATATTGCGCCAAAATTTTGGCGGCTGGCCAACGTGCCTATCGTAGCCAGTCTTAATGACCATGCCCAACTAGATCTTTCGTCGACGATCCGGCAAATCGTGCGGGAAGAACTCCTGCGGCTCAACCCACTTCCCCTGCACGAATCTGCTGAGGTCTCTGTCCAGAGGGTATCTAGACGGCCGGCTTTACCGCCACAAGTGATTACAGTGCAGCTTTTCGCACAAGCTCCTGAAGTTGAAGCTTCTATCGACTATCCTGCTATACATTTCGCCAACCGGAATGCGCCGATGCCTGACGCTCCAAGGTATGACGTCGCCCCAAGTGCACATAGATCTTCCATTCGATCTACCGGGATTCCTGAGCAGTATGGTCATTCAGCCAGACCTACGACGCGCCCAGCTGTTCCTTGCTTTTATCAGCAACAGCATTTTCTACCTTCCCCGCCTTTATGCTACCGCTGCAGCATCGAAGGACACATCACCAGGTGCTGCAGCAGTAGGTTCCCACCTCGCTATAACCGTCTGACGCCTCCAACAGTACCCAACAATCGGCTCTACAGTCCCGTTTTTCAGCAATCAAATACTCAGCGTGGGTATTACCGCAACATCCATAACCAGAATCTCCGCGACCACTCCCCTGCATCTGATAGAAGTGTTACTCCTCCACCCGCCTTCCGTGCACATCGTTCTCCATCACCGCGGCGGCGCTCCATGTCGCCTCAGCAGGATCACTAACCAGCGCGAACAATGGGGGTGAGGCCGCTGGAAATGTGCTTTGTGCCAACATCCCTCCAGCTATAATGCTCAAAAACAAAATTCGTGTGTTCATTGATGGTGTGTGTGCATTAGCTTTGGTAGATACGGGTGCGACTGTGTCTGTGATGAGTAATCAGTTTAGGCGCTTGTTGGGACGCAAAGTGATGTTTGAATAGGACCGTGCTTAAACGTTTTGTGGTGTGAGTGGAGAAGCGTTGCGGCCACTGGGTGTGTGTAGGGCGCACGTGTCTGTGGGTGGTGCAATTTTTCAAGCCGAATTCGTAGTATTACCGCACTCTACGCATGGCATCATTTTAGGAATGGACTTCTTGAAGTTTTGTAGCGCTACCGTGGACTGCCGAAGTCAAGAGGTTCATTTTTACAGCTCGCATCTACCGACTTTTTATGAAAGTGGCCGTAACGAAGACACAGTTTTTAGTATTACCGAAGACACAGTAGTTCCACCTTTGTCGGCCATGTTCATCCCCGTGTCCGCTCCACTTCTTGACCAGATTTCATTTCAGGCCGTGGTGCACCCAGTTCACTCAACATGCCTGAAGAAAAATGTTATTATCCCTCACTGTATGATCTGTAATAAGGGAGTAATTACTCATTGCATCCACGCAAGCGCAGCCCTACGGCTACAAAGGAAAGCTATAAAACTTTCTCAGAAACTTTGTAGTTAAAGAAAAATTCGTCCTGATCCGGGAATCGAACCCGGCACCACCGCCTTTCCGGGGCAGTCGCTCTACCGACTGAGCTAACCAGGACGGTCAGCAGATCAGACGGTAGGGCGAGAGCGAATTGATCTATAACTCAAAGTGGAAATGGTGTTGGTCAAATATTTAGGGAAATCCCCTAAGGCGAAGTAGATTTGTAATAAGGGAGTAATTACTCATTGCAACGACCCAGCCGTATGGCTGCGCTTGGGTGGATGCAATGAGCAATTACTCCCTTATTACAAATCTACTCCACCTTGGGGGATTCCCCTAAATATATGACCAACTGTATGATCTCCGTGCATCACGGTAGTCCCTCGTTATGGACAATCAATCCATCGTCCGAGCCCGCAGTTTTACCAACGGGATTGAAGCTTGCCTCCTGTGGACCCGATGCGCCCCACGTCGTTTCTTTGGTCACAGATGATACGAATGCCACCGTACCTCTGCCCGCTGATGAAACTTCGATCTTCCGTATGATCAGCGCCGATCTCAGCCCACCTCGACGCCGTACTCTTGTGGATATTCTTCTACCCTTTTCGCCTATGTTTGAACTTTCTCAAACAGATGGACCGACCTCTCGCCCTGCACATCGGACCCATCATACCATCGACACTGGTTCGGCTCGTCCCATTCGCCAAAAGCCATATCGCGTGTCCCCATCTGAGCGTGAAGTCATTCATGAGCAAGTGGAGGACATGCTACGGAAGAAGGTGATACAGGAGTTATCTAGCCCCTGGGCTGCCCCTGTTATTCTTGTACGCAAGAAAGACGGTTCGTGGTGATTCTGCGTCGATTATCGGCGTCTAAATTCTGTTGCGAAAAAGAACGTCTATCCTCTTCCTCGCATAGACGATTCCCTCGACTGCCTCTCTGGTGCGTCCTATTTTTCTTGTCTTGATCTCAGATATGGCTACTGGCAAATTCCAATGGACCCTGTGGATAAAAAAAAAACAGCCTTAGTAACGCCAGATGACATTTATGAGTTTAATGTTAGGCCATTCTGGCTGTGTAATGCGCCAGCCACATTTGAATGCTTTAGGGACACAGTTTTGCGCGGCTTAAAATGGGACATTTGTCTTTGCTATCTGGACGATGTCGTCATATTTGGGAAATCCTTCCAAGAACACAATGACCGCCTAGTACGCGTCTTGAATTGTCTGAACAACGCCGCCTAAAGAATTTTAACTCGAAAAAGTGCCGCTTTGGGAAGCGCCAAGCTCTGGTGCTAGGACACCTTGTCGTGGTTTAATGCCGGATCCCCAGAAAACTGCCACTGTTGAGTCTTTTAAACCCCCGCAGACAGTGAAGGAGTTGCGCAGTTTTCTAGGGTTGTGTTCTTATTTTAGACGCTTTATACATCACTTTGCTGACGTCGCTTACCCATTGACGTGCCTTCTGAACAAAAACTCCACTTTTGACTGGACACCACACTGCGACGCGTCCTTTCGTCAACTGAAGTTTCTTTTATTATCGAAACCCATCCTACGTCACTTCGATCCTGCTGCAGTGACAGAAGTTCACACGGACGCTAGTGGAATCGGTCTCGAGGCTGTCCTTGTCCAACGGCACGATGAACGAGAGCATGTTATCGCGTACGCAAGTCGTACCCTGAGCAAGCCGGAGCGAAACTACGAACAGGAATGCCTGGCTGTAGTTTTCGCTGTGCAGCGTTTCCGTTCATATTTGTACGGACGGTCGTTTACTATCGTAACTGACCATCATTCACTCTGTTGGTTGCGGAACCTTCGAGACCCATGTGGTCGCCTCGCACGCTGGGCCCTCCGGTTAAAGGAACAAGACTTTGCCGTGGTGTACAAAAGCGGGAGGCGTCATGCAGACGCAGATTGTCTTTCTAGGATGCCAATGACACGATTGGACCTGACAGCGACGATTTCGGCAATTATATATCGACCCTTGAACCAGCGTTCCCGACCCGAATGTTTTCTTCAAAACGGAACAGCAAAATGATAGCAGTCTGCAGCCTCTCTTTGCCCCCGCCCAAGCCTGCGTACCTACAAGCCGTTTTTGTGTGCGTGAGGGCCTCCTATGGAAAAAGAGTTATTCGCCTGTCGGCCAGCGATACCTACTCGTAGTTCCCAAGACGCTGTGCACAAACGTATTGCGTGTTATGCATGATGATCCAACTTCTGGGCATTTGGGATCGGTTCAACACTCCACCGTACTCAAGAAAGATTTTACTGGCCCAGAATGCGCTCGACTGTTGAACAATACGTTGCCAGTTGCAAGCAATGTCAACGCCACAAACATCCAACTGCAACTACATCTGGCTTGCTGCACCCTGTGAAGACCCTGACAGCTCCGTTTGATAAAGTAGGCATTGACCTCGTAGGTCCGTTTCCGAAGTCCGTGGATGGAAATCGCTGGTTGTAATCTGCGTGGTCTATCTCACACGTTACTGTGAAACCGCCGCTCTTACATCTGCTACGGAGCATCAGGTGTCCCTTTTCTTGCTGCACTCAGTCATCTTACGACACGGGCCGCAACGAATTGTCATCACTGATCGGGGCCGACAATTCACTGATGATGTTGTTGAAGAGCTCATGCGTTTATGCGCCGTAACTTTCTGACACTTGACGCCATACCATCTCCAGACAAATGGCTTGACTTAGCGCGTCAACAGAATGCTTATCAACATGCTAGCCATGTATGTGGACGCAGGGCATAATAACTGGGGCACCATACTTCCCTTCATCACGTATGCGTTTAATACCGCCACGCATGAGACGACTGGATACAGTCCATTTTTTCTGCTCTATGCCAGACCGCCATGCTACTCCCTGGATACTATCCTGCCCTTCACAAGCCGTGAAGACCCCTGCCTGGCTGAGACCCTCTGTCTTGCCGAAGAAGCTCGGAGAATCGCCCGATTACGGTCTGGTGCTTCACAAGATAGTTCTAAAGTGCGATACTATGCTAGTCACGGGCGCGTCACGTACTCTGCAGGTGATTTAGTCTGGCTGTGGCGTCCAATTCGGCGCCGTGGCCTACATCAAAAACTCTTGGCCCACTATGACGGCCCATATGTGGTTGTCAAACGCATCAGCGATTTACCTTATGCAATAGCCCGCCTAACAGCATCGGGTCGTCGGTCTGCCAAAACCGAACTATGTCATACTGCCCGCTTGAAGCCGTGTCAGCCTCGCACGACTCACGAACACGCCCAGAGGGCTTAGGCTGAGTAGGGGGCAAATGTCACGCCACTGATGACGAGGAAGAAGTGTGCTGGTCTGGGAGAAGAAGAGGAGAAAGCGTTGGTGCCTGGGGGCTAGTAGGTTTCACCCTATCCCACTGCCATATCACTGTAAATAAACAGCCCTTTTCTATTTTACCGTAACAATATATATATATATATATATATATATATATATATATATATATATATATATATATATATATATATATATATATATATATATATATATATATATATATATATATATATATATTATTACATTAGGCGATACATGCCCTGATATCTGCATAAGGACGGAAGAAAAAGAATCTAGTGAGTTTTGGTGAAGACGACGTTCGAGCAGTGTCCGTTGGTGCCCGGTTGACGTTGCTGTGTTTCTGTGTGCTTTTTGCGCTGTCATCTTGTACTAATCTCTTGGCCTTACCTTGCCACGTATCATCTTGGTTCAGTTCAGTTCAGGCGTTCAGTCGTGTCCGACTCTTCGTGACCCTATGGATCATGGCACGCCACGCTTTCCGGTCTCTCACTATCTTCTTAACATCACATAGCTTCATCTGCAATGCCTCGAGAATGCCATCTAACCATCGCGTTCGCTGCCTACCCCTTCTCCGGCGACCCTCAACCTTTCTCAACATCAAATCTTTCTCCAGCGACTCCTCTCTACTCATCAGATGACCAAAGTAGCTGAGCTTTAACTTTAGAATTTGACCCTCCAATGAGCAGTCAGGGTTTATGCGACAATATCGACTGATTTGATCTTCTGGCAGTCCAAGGAACTCTTAAGAGTCTTCGCCAGCACCACAATTCAAACGCGTCAATTCTTCGGCGGTCAGCCTTTTTCACAGTCCAACTCTCGCATCCATACATCACAACTGGAAAGACCATAGCACGGGTTATACGGATCTTGGTTGGCAGACTAATGTCTCTGCTCTTTACTAGGCGGTCAAGGCTAACCATTGCTCTCTTTCCCAGAAGCAGGCGTCTCCTAATTTCATGGCTGCAGTCTCCTTCCGAGGTAATCTTGGCGCCCAAGAACAGAAAATCTGTCACAGCTTCCACTTCTTGTCCATTGATGCTCCAGGACTTGATAGGGCAAGACGCCATGATCTTCGTCTTTTTAATGTTCAGTTTAAGCCCAAACGTCTCACTCTCTTCTTGTACGCGCATCAGTAGTCTCTTGAGTTCCACTTCACTTTCTGCCGTTAAAGTGGTATCATCCGCATATTTAAGGTTGTTGATACCTTTTCCAAACATTATCCTCATTCACAAGAAAGGGGACTCTAAGGACCTTAAAAATTACAGACCAATCAGCTTACTGTCTGTTACGTATAAGGTATTTACTAAGGTAATCGCTAATAGAATCAGGACCACCTTAGACTGCAATCAAGCAAAGGATCAAGCAGGGTTTCGGAAACGGTACTCTACTATCGATCATATCCATACCATCAATCAGGTGATAGAAAAATGTGCGGAATATAACCAGCCCTTATACATAGCATTCATTGATTACGAAAAAGCATTTGACTCAGTTGAAACCTCGGCGGTGATGCAGGCATTGCGAAATCAGGGGGTAGACGAGCCGTACGTGAAAGTGCTGGAAGATATATATAGTGGCTGCACAGCAACCATAGTTCTGCATAAAGAAAGTAACAAAATTCCCATAAAGAGAGGTGTTAGGCAAGGAGACACAATCTCCCCAGTACTATTCACAGCTTGTTTAGAGGAAGTATTCAGAGACTTGGAATGGGAGCAGTTAGGGATAAGGCTAGATGGAGAATACCTCAGTAATCTGCGATTTGCTGATGACATTGCCTTGCTAAGCAACTCGGGAGATGAACTGCAAATAATGATTGATGACCTAGACAGGAAAAGTAGAAAGGTAGGCTTGAAAATCAATATGCAGAAGACTAAGGTAATGTTCAACAGCCTCGGGAAGGAACAGGAGTTTACATTAGGTAGCGAAATACTGGAAGTAGTAGGCGAATATATCTACTTAGGACAGGTAGTAACCGCAGATCCGGACCATGAAAAGGAAATAACAAGAAGAATAAGATTGGGATGGAGCGCATTTGGCAAGCACTCGCAGATTATGACTAGCAGCTTACCGGTATCGCTCAAGAGGAAAGTATACAACAGTTGCATCTTGCCTGTACTCACCTATGGGGCTGAAACGTGGAGGCTAACCAAGAGAGTTCTACTTAAGTTGAGGACAACCCAGAGGGCTATGGAACGAAAAATGGTAGGGGAAACATTAAGAGATAGAAAGCGTGCAGAGTGGGTTAGAGAAATAACTCAAGTTAACGACATTCTAGTGGAAATTAAGAAGAAGAAATGGACATGGGCAGGACATGTAGTGCGAAGAGAGGATAACCGATGGTCGCTGAGGGTAACAAACTGGATTCCAAGGGAAGGAAAGCGTAGCAGGGGGCAGCAGAAAGTTAGGTGGGCGGATGAGATTAAGAAGTTCGCAGGGGTCAAGTGGATGCAGCTAGCACAGAACCGGGTTAAGTGGAGAGATATGGGAGAGGCCTTCGCCCTGCAGTGGGTATAATCAGGCTGATGATGATGATGATGATGATGATGATGATGATGATGATGATGATGATACCTTTTCCAGCAATCTTCACTCCAGCTGATGACTCGTCCAGACCGGCCTTCCTCATGATGCACTCTGCATATAGGGTAAATAGGCAGGGCGACAGTATGCAGCCTTGCCTCACCCCTTTCTCAATCGGAAACCAATCAGTAAGACCATGCCCAGTTCTGACTGTGGCCTCTTGCCCTTCATAAAGGTTCCTGAGGAGACAGATGAGGTGAATTGGAACTCCCATCTCTTGGAGAGCTTGCCACAATCTGCTGTGATCTACGCAGTCAAACGCTCTCGCATAATCAATAAAGCAGAAGTAAATGGGTTTCTGGAACTCTCTTGCTTTTTCCATGATCCAGCGAAGGTTGGCAATTTGGTCTCTAGTACCTCTGCCCTTGCGAAACCCAGCTTGCACGTCCGGAAGCTCCCGATCCACATACTGCTGCAGCCTACCTTGCAGGATTTTTAACATCACCTTGCTAGCATGCGAAATAAGCGCAGTCGTGCGGTAGTTGGAACAATCTTTGGCACTGCCTTTCTTTGGAATGGGGATGTAAACTGACCTTCTCCAATCCTGTGGCCATTGCAGGGTTGTCCAAATCTTTTGACATAATGTAACAGCGTCGTGGTTGAGGTTTTGTGGAATACCATCAATTCCGCTAGCTTTGTTCTTAGCAAGGCTGGCTAAGGCCCATCTTGGTGGAGGTGACTAAAGATCCCCGTGCGCATGGAATAGAATATCAGAGCAAAATAGCACAGAAAAAACTGGATTTGCGCAGTGGTCGCCACCTACCTGGGCTCACAATGACGTCAGCAACAACCATTATGACCTCCGAGGCAGCCCCTACCATCTAAGCAGCATCGGCTCAGCCAGTGGTACTCACGAAGATCCGCCAACCTCCCATCTTTAATGGGGAATACAAGCCGTACATTGACGACTGGCTAGATGAGTACGAGCGCTGCAGCAGAAACAACCACTGGAATGAGACCATTATGCTGGCGAACATCATCTTCTATTTGGCGGGAACAGCTCGGACGTGGTTCCAAAATTACGAGCAAGAGCTAGTGACCTGGGAAATCTGTAAACAAAAGCTTCACGACTTGTTCTAAAAGCCGCTCGGGCGGGCTCTCGCAGCAAAAACAGAACTTTTCACTCGCACCCAAACTCATACGGAGTCCTACCTTGCCTATATTCAAGACGTGCTTTCGTTGTGCAGCAAGATGAACAGCTCCATGCCAGAAAGTGACAAGATAGGGCATATCCTCAAGGGTATAGCGGATGATGCGTTCAACATCCTCTTCTGTACGGATGGCGCTACCGTTGACTCGGTACTTCAAATCTGTCGAAAATTCGACCAGGCTAAACAACGCCGTATCGTACATCGCTTTGACCACCTTCCGAACACGGCGGCTACATCATCCTGCGCTGACCTGCCGCCTTTTCAACAGCCTTCTCGTCCAGCGAACATCACTCGGATCATCCGCAGAGGACTTGAGGCCTTAGCTCCTGCACCACTCACGTCTCCGCCACCCAACACCATGGCCATGATACAGGCCATTGTTCGCCAGGAACTTGCAACGTCGGCATCTCCTCGAGCCCCGTGCCGCCACCATCACCAACGCACCCTGTTTCTGTAGTGGCTGCTGCTACCGCCAGCCAGGCTTCTCCACGTCGCTACCCTAGACGCAATCCTGCAGAGTGGCGCACCTCAGACGACAGGCCAATTTGCTTCATTTGCTGTCGCGCCGGCCACACATTTCGTTATTGTCGTAGCCGTACCTTCTTCGCCCCTCGCTCTTATTACAACGCCGACCGTCGATACTACAATGGACCTCGACACTTCCCTGCCCAACCAGAGGAGCCCCGCCCCGCCTAATATGGACATGGACATTATCTTCCTCAAACAGATCAAGCCGTCCCCACTGACAGTCGCTCCAGCCGATCTCCATCCCCACTGGCTCGTCGATCTCGTTCACCGGTGCCTCGACGCAGCTCCTCCCCATCATACGCCGGCACCTACTCGGAAAACTAGTGAGTGAAGCGTCAGGGAGTGACGCTGCATTACGACCCGGACTGTCAACTCGGACCTGACCCCACACCCAGACGTAACCTCATTGACACTCTTGTGGACGTATGGAGTATCCGTTTCTGCCCTTATTAACACTGGAGCCCATATTTCAGTCCTTAGTTCGTCATTCCGCCAGCACCTCAAAAACGTTCTTACGCCCGCTAACACCTCTAGAGTTCGTGTTGCTGATGGAAACACTGCTACCATCATCGGAATGGGCACTGCGCTCGTCAGCATCGCCGGCCACCACGTCCCTGTGCTCTTCGCCATCCTATACTACTTGTCCTCGAAACGTGATTTTAGGCCTAGACTTTTTAACAGCCCATTCTGCTCTCATTGACTGTTCCTCCGGACTTCTGCGCCTAGCCCTGCCCACTTGTGTTCATGACCCTAGTGCTGACCACTCCCAGCCTCGCCTCCGCTCCAGTACATTTACTCGCTTAAACACCGAGGCGGCAGTATACGTGTTCATGTCACCTTTTCCCTCCCTTCCTGACGGCGACTACGTTGTCAACCCCATCACCGAGGTCACTTTACAGCGCAACATCGTCCTACCTCATAACATTGTATACGTCGAGAATAACCTCACCTACATTCCCGTACTCAACTTCAGCATGTCTTCACAAGTTCTCCCGGAGGGCATTTTCCTTGCCGAGCTGTCCCCTTTGTCTAGCTTCACTATTTCTGCATTGCTGTCCGACCGTCACGCCGAGGTACCTGCACAACCTGTCCCGTCACATTGTCCGAAGGACCGCATCTCAGCCATGGTTGCCTCTGACCTGCGTCCCGAATATGCCAGCGCCCTTGCCGGTCTTTTGCGGTCATACAGCGACATTTTTGATTTCGGTCACGGATCCCTGGTCCAAACGTCCGTCGCCACATTTCGCATCGATACTGGAGAAGCTCGCCCAATTCACAGACGGCTTTACAGAGGTGCTCTTTCCGAACGCCGGATCATTCAGGAAGAAGTGGAGAAAATGCTGACCAGCAACAGTATTGAGCCGTCGAGCAGCCCCTGGGCGTCTGCGGTAGTATTCGTCAAAGAGGAAGACAACCGCTGGAGCTTTTTTGTAGATTATCGACACCTAAACAAGATAACAAAGAAAGACGTGTACCCTCTTCCAAGAATAGATGACGCCCTCGACTGCCTGCATGGTGCCAACTACTTCTCCTCTATCGATCTCCGTTCTGGATATTGGCAGATCTCTGTTGACGAAAGATCTCGTGAAAAGACGTCTTTTGTCACCCCGGATGGCCTCTACCAATTCAAGGTGATGCCTTTTGACTTATGTAATGCAACTGCGACCTTCGAGCGCATGATGGACTCATTACTACGTGGGTTCAAATGAACCACATGCCTGTGCTACCTCGATGACGTCATCGTATTTTCATCAACCTTTGAGGGCCACCTCCACTATGTTTCGGCTATTCTTGGCGTCTTCCAACGAGCTGGCCTTCATTTGAACTCCAAGAAGTGTAGCTTTGGTCGCCGGAACTCAAGGTCCTAGGACACATGGTCAACACCCATGGCATCCAGCTGGACCTAGACAAAATTCGCGCTGTAAGTGATTTTACTATACCGAAATCTAGCAGCGACATGCTTAGCTTCCTCGGACTCTGCCTATATTTCCGGCGATTTGTACCAAACTTCGTTGAAATCGCCCGTCCACTCACGCAGCTTCTGAAAAAAAGGGGTCTCCTTTTCTTGGGGCCACGAACAATCGGCCGCTTTCGTCGCTCTTATCGCCCACCTCAGTGTTGGCTCACTTCAATCCGTCAGCGCCCACAGGAGTATGCAGCGGCGCAAGTGGTCATGGAATTGGTGCCGTTCTCGCACAACGTCGGCTCGGTTCCCCTCGCGTCATCGCCTATGTCAGCCGACTCCTCACTGCTGTCGAACAGAATTATTCCATCACTGAACGTAAGTGCTTAGCCCTAGTTTGGGCCATTACGAAGTTCCGCCCTTACTTATATGGGCGGCCATTCACAGTAGTCACTGACCACCACGCATTGTGTTGGCTTTCCACACTCAAAGACCCTACTGGCCGCCTTGTACGTTGGGCCTCGCGCCTTTAGGAGTACGATTTTTCAGTAGTTTATAAGTCGGACCAGCTGCATCGAGACACCGATTGCCTGTCCCGTAATCCAGTCGACCCGCCAAACCAACTTTAATGTGACAATGACGCTTGCGTGCTCTCTATTTCTTTGCCAACATTCGCCGGGAGCAACGCCAGGACCCTCAGCTCCGCGAAATTATCAATCGCCTCAGCACCGATCGCCATGACCCTTCCCTTCGTTTGTTTGTGAACCACGACGGCACCTTATGACGGCACAATATGCGACCTGATGGCCCCGACCTTCTACTAGCAGTCCCTCAGCACCTCCGCACAGCCGTCCTTGAGCACCTTCACGGCGTTCCCAGAGCGGATCATCTAGGCATCTCTCGTTCATACGGCAGTGTTCGCCGTCGGTTCTTTTGGCCAGACCTATACCGCGCAGTCCGCCGCTACGTGGCTGCTTGTGACCGCTGTCAACGCCGGAAAAAAGCACCAGTTTCGCCAGCTGGACTTCTGAAGCCGATCGGCATCCCCATACACCCATTTTCTCGAGTTGGTCTGGATCTTCTACGGCCTTGTCCACATTCCGCGTCGGGAACAAATGAATTGCAGTAGCCACTGATTACACCACATGCTAGCTACGCGGTCACGCGAGCAATGCCAACCATTTGTGCAACTGATGTCGCTGCTTTGCTCCTGCTACGAACGGCTAGATGCTTCGTCAGCGCCACGTATGCCCGCCTCCGCTCTGCTCGTCGTTATCACCAAGCGTCACGGCAGCCTCTGCTTGCAGCTTTCCTTTCGTTCTCGTTTTCCTGTGGCTTGATATAAAAACCCAAGCCAAACAATAAACGTTGTTCTTTCTGCCCCAGCCATCAGTCTCGTTGGGTTCTAGCGGGCTCTGCCGCCGACCCGTTGGCAGGCGTTCGCCAACCGCTGGCGGTTTGAAACAGTGGTGACGAGGATTCCCATAACACAAGGGTCTGTCGATAGTATCCAGGCCTCGGACCTTCCTGCAGCCATGGGCCGCCACCTGCCAGAGTTCCACGACGTGAAAGATAAGTGGCAATCGTACCTCGTCAAAGTTGACGCCTATTTCAAAGCTAACCAAGTAACTGTCGATGCCAAGACAAGAGCCTTGCTAGTCGCCGCGCTTGGGTCAAGAACCATTGATATTCTTTGCGGGAAAGTCGCCCCCACAGAAGCCAAACTCGTTGAGCTATCAGTCAGTAGTAGACAAGCTAAGCAAGTACTACGACCCTACGCCAAACGAGATTTCCGACAGCTTCAAGTTCTTTCACCGGCAACAGCATGAAGGGGAGCCAGTACAAGATCTTATTGTCGAAATACGACGAATCGCTGAGAACTGCAACTTTTCAACAATGCTGGACAGGATGTTGAGAGACCGCATCGTATGTGGCGTCCGTTCGAAGAACTTGCACAAACAATTGCTAGCAAAAAAAGGATCTGACCTTAGCTGAAGCGACAGCACTTGCAATAGCATCCGAGCATGCTAAGCTTGATTCGCAGAAGATAAGCCACGAAGCAGGCTGCTCTGACTTGCTAGCATTAAAGGTGCCGAGGCGTTGGCGCGCGAAGCGGAACGCGAGTGACAAGCAGTGCGAGCGTTGTGGAAACAGCGGTCATGATAATGCCGCCTGCTCAATGTGTCACCGACGCTGTTACAGTTGTGGCACACAAGGTCACTTGGCTCGAATGTGCCGAAATGGAAAAAAAACAATCGGTGAACGTCACGGCGCATGCAGAGGGCGATAGCGAAACCAGTGCCGCCCGGCTATGGTCAGTGACGACAAACGAACTGTTGGTGCCACCAATTAGAAAACTTTCACCTGGAATGGCATCAAGCTGTTAATGGATGTTGATACCGGATCGCCAGTGTGTGTCATTCCTAGGACAACCTACGAAGCACACAGTACTCAATGGCCGACAATTAAATTGTCTTGCTATCTAGGGAGACTGCCGGTACTCGGAGTGTTGCCTATGCGGGTGCGCTATAAGACTGCAGTTGTCGATTGCAACCTCATCGTCTTGGATTGCGAAGGACCCCTACTTTGTGGCCGGGATTTGTTGCAGAAACTCGAAACCAAAGAAGCAGCTATGCTACATGTTCTTCGTTCGCCACAGGACCACAGCTCGACCCCTGCAGTGCAGACTGCCGTTCTGGAGAACTACGGAGACTTATTCATGGAGGCCCTGGGAAGCATGACAGGTCCACCAGTGCACCTGCAGGTCAAGCCACAAGCACAGCCGAAGTTCTGCAAGGCAAGAAAAGTACCTTACGCTGTACGCGATAAAGTTTCAGAGGAATTGGACAGGCTTGTGGCAGCTGGCATAATATCACCGGTCACTCACGCAGAACGGGCCACACCGGTTGTACCAGTTCTCAAGAAAGATGGGCGAGTCCGCATATGTGGAGATTTTAAGGTTACGCTTAACTTAGTGTGTGAAATGGAACAGTACCCTCTGCCAGTTATAGATAATATTTTTGCTCAGTTGGGGGGGGGGGGGTGGGGAGGAGTGCAGCGATTCAGCGTATTGGACTTGAGGGATGCCTACAATTAGATTGAGCTAGACGAAGAATCCCGCCAGTCGGCCGTAATAAACACCCACAAAGGGTTGTTCTGTTTCAATCGCTTGCCTTTTGGAATTGCTCCTGCACCGGCCATATTCCAGAGGCGTATCGAAACGGTTTTGCAAGGCTTGCCCGGGGTACAAGCATACCTCGATGACGTTCTGATTGCTGAAAACCACGATGGCGAAAGCGATCACCTCAGGGTGGTTCTTCAGCGCTTTCGTGAGCATGGCATCAAACTGCGTGCTGACAAGTGTCGATTTCACGAGACGTCTGTCACTTATTCGGTCACCGTATTGATGCGGACGGACTGCATCCGACTGAAAAAGCTGTTGATGCCATCCAATCAGCCTCCGCTCCCCAAAATGTGAGCGAGCTGCGCTCGTTTCTGGGCATGGTAACGTTCTACAACAAGTTTTTGTCTGACATGGCTATGTTGCTAGCCCCCCTGTATTGGTTGCTCGAAAAGGGTGCTAAGTGGGTGTGGAGTTCTAAGGAAGAAGATGCATTTGCCTTAGCGTAGGAGGCGCTGTCCACGGCCCCGGTGCTCACGCACTTCGACCCGAAACAAGAGCTATTTTTAGAATGCGATGCATCACCCTATGGTGTTGGGGCCACGCTTTCCCATCGCATAAATGGTGAACATCGTCCGATCGGATTTCGCTCGCGCTCGGTAAACGCCGCTGAAAGGAATTATTCTCACAATTAGCGGGAGGCCTTGGCTTTAGTTTTCGGTGTGCAGCGTTTTCGAGACTATCTACTCGGGCGGGAGTTCACGCTCATTACAGATCATAAGCCCTTGTTGGGTCTACTAAAGCATGGCAGGCAAACGTCCGTCATGGCAGCTGCTTGAATACAGAGATGGGCCATTCTGCTTGGCGCATACAAGTATAAATTACAGTACAAGCCTGGTAAGCACATGTTCGTCGCTGATGCCTTAAGCCGCCTGCCGCTACCCTCTCAGCAGGTGCCCGAGGATTCGGAGGACGAGGCGGAGTACGCGTTGACCTTGGACGCCTGGGACCAGCCTGCCGTGCCCCTAAAAGAGTTGCAAGTGCTCACGCAAGCAGACGCAGTGCTCTCGAACGTCTTTAGGTATGTCTTGGAGGGTTGGCCGAGGCACTTGGTTATGGAAGGAAGGGAGATGGTGGAATACTCGAAAAGGCGACACGAGCTGTCCGTTAGTCAGAACCTGCTCTACTGAGGCCCCCGTGTTGTGATTCCGGTAGCAGCCAGAGAAAGATTTTTGAAGTTATTACACGCAGCACACCAAGGGGCTTCTTCCATGAAGACCGTTGCGCGGTCTACTTTCTGGTGGCCCGGTCTCGACACAGATATTAAACGGGTAGCTGCTGGGTGTAAAATCTGCGTTCAAGCGCTTCCAATGCCACCTACCCACGCACCTGTTAGCTGGCCAGAGACGCAGGAAAGATGGTCGCGGTTGCACATTGATTTTGCGGGACCGATTCAAAACAAGATGATCCTGGTCATCGTAGGCTTGCATAGCAAGTGGATTCAGGCCATACCCCTATCCAACGCCACTTCTTGCACCACAGTCAAGGCCCTCCGGACAATTTTCAGACAGTTTGGTCTACTCCGCACAGTTGTCTCTGACAATGGGACGCCTTTGGCCGGTTGGGAATTTGCCCAATTTATGGAGCGGAGCGGCGTGACACACATTCCAACACCGCCGTATCACCCGCAAAGCAATGGTTTGGCTGAACGTGCTGTGCGAAACATTAAAGATGGACTAAAAAGGTGCTCAGAAGGGGATATAACAAAGGCCCTGGCAAGAATATTGTGCAGCTGTAGAAGCACGCCGCTACCCTCAGGGCGCTCACCATCCGAAATGTTGCTCGGGTACAGATTGCGCACGAGACTAGATATATGCTTCCCGCCCAGGTTCAAGACAGTCGACCAGGCCCAGTCGCGGGAAGACGCCGGCTGGAGCGTTGCCCCAGGCGATCCGGTATACATTCGCAACTATAGCAGCGGCGAGAAATGGACGCCGGGCAAGGTCAAGGAAACCGCGGGCTCGCGTGTCGTGAAATTAGAGACAGACAACGGGGTTGTTCACCGTCACATGGACCAACTCCGCAGAAGCACCGATGCACCCATTGCTGCTTCAACTCCCCCTGCTTGCCCTGGAGTACCCGCTGATCACTCAGACGCGGAGCTGGAGAGAACGGAGGCTCCCACAGCCAGCGACATCGAGGGTCCTGTGCTGCGGCGGTCAACACGTGTCAGGAGGCCAGATATGGCGGCCAACACGTGTCAGATATGGATTCCAAGAAAAGAGGGATGCTGCGAACGGCTAAATGCTTCGTCAGCGCCACGTGTGCCCGCCTCCGCTCTCCTCGTCGTTATCACCAAGCGTCACGGCAGCCTCTGCTTGCAGCTTTCCTTTCGTTCTCGTTTTCCTTTGGCTTGATATAAAACCCCAAGCCACACAATAAACCTTGTTCTTTCTACCCCAGCCATCAGTCTCGTTGGGTTCTAGCGGGCTCTGCCACCGACCCGTTGGCAGGCGTTCGCTAGCCGCTGGCGGTTTGTAACGCATCCTCAAAGATGTTATACTCGTCCATGGAGCTCCCCGCCAACTGCTCACCGACCGTGGCCGTTGCTCTCTTGAGCGTATAGTCGACGAGACCCTGCGACTGTGCAACGTTCGTCATTCTTTCACGACTGCCTACCATCCACAGACGAGCCGGCTTAGTGAACGCCTTAACCGGACGTTAATTGATATGCTGTCTATGTACGTTTCTGGTGACCACCGCGACTGGAACATAACGCCGCCATTTGTGACATTTTCATACAATTCGTCGCGTTACGACTCTACCGTCTACTCGCTCTTCTATTTTCTATACGGCCGTGGACCTCTGCTTCCTTTCGACAGCCTGCTCCCTTCTGTCGCCACTGACAGCTCATATGCTCGTGACGCCATAGCCCGATCTGATGCTGCGCGCGTTGTTGCTCGTAACCGGCTCGCAGACTCCCAGCACTCCCAGAAACGTCGATATGATTCCTGCCATCGCAACACCCAGTATTCTAGCGGCTCTCTCGTGCTACTTTGGACCCCCGCTCGCCGCGTTGGCCTCTTAAAAAACGTTTGCCGCGTTATACACGACCCTACCGCATTTTACGACAAGTGACTCCAGTGACATACGAAATTGCACCCTTGCACCCCGCAACGCATACCTCTACACCACGCACCGAGACGGTCCATGTTGTACTCCTCAAGCCATACTACACGGACCCTGGTTTGGACGCTATTACGCACCGGGACGGTGCTTTTCAGCCGGCGGGGAAGTATTACATTACACGGTGCATGCACTGATATCTGCATAAGGACGGAAGAAGAAGAATCTAGTGACTTTTGGTGAAGACGACGTTCGAGCAGTGTCGGTTGGTGCCCGGTTGACGTTAATGTGTTTCTGTGTGCTTTTTTTTAAAATACAGTCCCATAGTCAGAAGACTGCGCCGGGACCCTCGATAGATCACTACAACAAAATAAATAATAGCAGCAAAGTTAGCGAAAGGTTATAATATACAAAACATGGCAAATCAGTATTCTTACACAAAACCAAAGGCACTAGTACAGGTATTGGACATAAAAAATATAAAACATCAGCAATTCAACAAATATTCCTTCAAGTTATTCTTAAATGTGGGCAAAGACATATACGTATTCAGTGTTAAAGGCAATGAAATACAGAATGAAAAGGCTGCAAAAGATGCCGTCATTTATCCATAATTAGCACGAACTTTCGGGAGTAGGAAATTGTTATTCGCTGCAAATCTTGTAGAGTTATAGTTCGAAAGTAGTAACGGATTAACAAACCGGAAATGCAAGCTGCCATTCAATAGCTTAAAGAACGCGATTACAAGGTGATACTGAAAGAGCTGGTGGGCTGATAAGATATGATGTTCATATAATAAGGGACGAGCATTAGTGAAAAAAGTGCTACAGGTGATAATGCGGATGGCCTGATTTTGCATATGCTGTGCAGACGATAAATGGCAGTTGTATTTTCCCAAACGACAATCCCATAGGTGAGGCGACTGTGAATGAAAGCACAATACAGAGATAAGAGAATGGGCGTGATTTATTAAGAGCTCGAATGCCAAACATGGATAGTTTTTTCACATGAGTGATGGTGGGCTGAGAATTTAAGTGCAGAATCAAGAATAACGGCCAGAAAGCTAGTGTTATCGGAAGCAGGAATAGTGTAAGAACAGAGGGTTAACGTAGGAGTGCAACGAAGGCTTTCTGGCTACTTTTGAAGATTAAAAACTTTGTTTTAGGGGGGTTAATAACGAGGTGGTTATTAAGACACCATTTTGTTATGTTACTCAAAACGGTATTCAAATCAACACAAAGATCTTCAATGAACCTGTTATATAATGACACGGTAGTATCGCCCGCGTATAAAACACAGTGAGTTGGACTAATAGAAGTAGGAAGGTCGTTAATATATAATATAAACAGTAAAGGTCCTCAAATAGATCCCTGAGGAGCACCTTGGTTAAGAGTTTTATCTAGAGAGGTAGTTCCATTAATATTGATTATTTGTTTACGATCTTGTAAGTAGCTTTTCAGAAGGAGAGATACAGGGCCTACTATGCCATAACACTGTAGTTTCTGTAACAAAATCAAACGGTTAATCGTATCAAAAGCTTTTGTGAAATCTAAAACACAGGACCGACAAATTCGCCATTGTCAATGTCATGCTAAATAAATTCAGTCAAAGAGATAAGAGCCAAGTTAGTTTGGCTGCCGGACCTAAAACCAAACTGACAGGGGGTAATATTATTACATTTATTTAGATGATTGTCAAAGCGACTGATTAATAACTTTTCAAATACCTTACTAAGAGATGATAATATAGATATTGGACGATAGTTAAATATTGTTTGTCTGTCACCTTTTTTGAAGACCGGAATGACTTTCGCTATCTAGAAGTAGGAAGGTCGTTAATATATAATATAAACAGTAAAGGTCCTCAAATAGATCCCTGAGGAACACCTTGGTTAATAAAGGTCCTGTGATGTGGGCTGAAAAAATGCAGGAAAAACGTTATTCTTTAAGATGAGATTAATAATATGACAAAGTGGTATAGAAGCTAGATTAGCAGCAAGTTTCAGGTGCCGTGAGGATATGTTATCAACTCCAAGACTAGTGTCCTTGAGGCTATTAATAATCAACACGATTTCACAAGGGGAGACAGGAAGAAGAAAGATTGATTAGTGCGTTTCAAATCTAGCTCCGGTGGAAATGGAAGTCGGTTATGTGGCTAAGAAAAGGACTCACTGAAAGCATTCGCGATGTCAAATGGCTCAGTGTAGATAGTACCATTAAAATTAATTTCAGTAGGGGCATTATTAGGGCAGGGCAAATTGAGGAATTCGCTCAGGAGTCTCCATTGCTTTTAGTGTCGTTAGCGTTTTTACACAGTTCGTGTTCATATCTTAAGATCTTTTCACGTGTTTAAGTAGGTTGTTCAGAACAATGGAGTAGGTTTTTTTCTCGCGGGCTTTCAAGGAAGCTTTAAAAGGCTGTTTCTTCGTTTTTCTGTACAGATTTTCTTTTCGAAGCATACCACTTAATAAACTATTTGTAAGCCGTGGATTACGGGGAAATTTGTAATTCGTTTTACATTTAAGTATTGTTGTACATTCAGATACGCAGTTGGAAAAAAGGTGACAAAAACACTCCATTGCTCCCTCCGGATCGCTGGACAAGAGGCACGGAGACCAGTCTGGGTTACTTATAGCGTTAACAAAATATTCGTTGTTGAATCTTGAAGTGTAGAAAATTGAAAGTGGAGGACGGGATGGTCTACTGTGTAACGAAGATAGTAAAATGATCCGTAATGTCAAGTTCAATGACCCCTGAGAGGGGTGAGGGTGATATATTTGTCAGGACATGGTCAATTAAAGAAGAGGATTCACTGGAAGTACACCTCGTTGGAGCATTAATGTTAGATTCGTAGCCGAACCGACTGAAGCAATCGGTATAGGAAACAACACTAGGGTTATCTGTATCTAAAATAATAATAATAACGTCACCAAGAACTAAAACACTTTTGTTTTCGAAAGGTATCTCATTTAATGTGGTGTCTAATGCTAACAAAAACTCCGGGATTGATGAAGACGGTGAGCGGTAAATGCAGGCGAGTACCAACTTTCGTGAGTCAGCTGTGGAAAAGAGAATGGTTAGCTTCTATCCAAACGGATTCACATTGCAGTACATTCAGAGCGAGATCACATCTACGCTGGTAATCAATTTCAGGGGAAATAAACATTGCAGTGCCTCCGTGGCTGCTAGACGAGGGATGACAGTATTCTGGAAGATAAGATGTAAAACCAAATAGATTGCCATCAGAAGTGGAAAGCCAGGTCCACGAAAAGCAGATGAAGGAGAACGAGTGCTGAAGTGAGATGATAAAATTATCAATAAATTCAAGGTTCTTCCTGAGGCTGCGTGCATTGAAATGGATCAGAGAATGACTACTGTTTTGCAAGATATGATGAAGCTTATCAGGAGATAGCGGGCTGTCTAAGGTTTCAGCGCCGTCAGAGGCCATGAATGTGTATGAACTAGCGGAAGACCTGAAGGTCTGTTTCTGTGCTTATGCGAATACCGTGCTCACGTCAGTCTCACGCGTAAGTATACGATAATTGTCAGTCCAGAGATGCTGCCATTTCTTTTCTTTCTTCAGCAACTTAGCTATAGCGAACAGTTTCGTGTTGTCAAAGGTAAGGTGTTCATTTACAAAAATCGGGCAAGTTGAATCAACAGGGAAGCCAATTTGTCTGTGGGCGAGCCATCCGTGCCTTGCGCACGAATTCATTTTTCTTTTTCCGACACACAAAGCGAGCAATGATGTTTTTTTTTTTCATTTTTGTTTTTGGTGGCAACGCAGTGTCATCTTGGACTAATCTCTGGCCTTACCTTGCCACGTATCAATATATGTATATATATATATATATATATATATATATATATATATATATATATATATATAAACTCCATATTGCCGCGAAACCTACAAAACTGTGTTTGTTGTTTGTTTTTTAACAGCCGCTGGCATGCAGCCTTATCAGTGTCATTCTGGCACACGTATAAATTCTGTATTCTTTGTTTGTTAATGCACAATGTCACGTGATGCACCTTTATCAGTTTCTTTGTCGCGCAAGATCCGCCGACATCTGTCTCGAAGATTCCGATCACCTGCGCATGTTTCTACAATGTTTCAGGCTGTGCTAGTAACAGTTTGTGACGTTATCTAGGTTCTTCGAAGCCGCCTTTAAATTGAGCATTGATGTGTGCGACAGGCATTTTTTGTTTGACGATCGACGAGCACGTTTGTTCCGATTGCCGCCGCCGAGTTTCTTAGTTATTTTGCGGGTGCAAGTCAGCCCAATAAAGAGTTAATTTCAGTACCATCAAGCCTGTGTCTTCTTTTGGTGTCAACGGCCTTGTCACCACTATGTGACATCTGGTGGAGGCGCTGCCTTTGATCCTTCAAGCGAAGACGCCAGCCTTGTTCCTGTTACCCTCAAGGACCAGCCAACAGGCCACCGAACCAGTCGCCGGCTTCAAGGGCTCAAACCTGAACACGGTCTGCTGCCGGACCCCATTCGGTCTCAAAAGGCATCGACGTTGACAATGGCCATGCGGAGACCCAGGAGGCCTGCGTGCCTCGAATTCTTCTGCAAATAAAGTTTTTTCCTCCTCCTCCTCCTCCAGCCTGCAGCACCGGTTGTTTTCATCCAACCACGTGAGCCCCCCTGCTTCCATGGACGACCGGACAAAAATGCGGAAGACTGGATGGCCCTTTTCGACCGTGTGGCAGAATTCAACGGCTGGAACGACGCTGCGAAACTCAGGCAGGTCTACTTTGTTCTTCAAGGACATGCCCGAGTTTGGTTCGAAAATAACGAGACTTCTTTAAAGGATTGGGCGATATGCAAAGCAGAGTTTTTGATGGCCTTTGCAAGTTCTGTCCGAAAATAAAGAGCTCAGGCCCTCCTCCAATCAAGACTTCAACTCCCAAACGAGCCCGTCATGGTCTATGTAGAGGAGATGAAGCGCCTGTTTTGCCACACCGACCCTAACATGACCGAAGGTGAGAGATGGAAATTTTTAATGCGAGGCGTTAAAGAGTCGTTTTTTGCAGGGCTTGTCCGGAACCCGCTGAAAACTGTGGACGAATTTGAAAGTGATGCATCGACCATCCAGAAGACGTTGGACACCCGGGTGCGCCGCTACGAGTGACCACTTCAACGAGACTACTCAAGCCACTACCCCAGAGCATCTGCAAGCGGAGAGAACCTTCGGCACCTCATCCGAGAGATCGTGCGAGAGGAGCTCTACCGATTGCTGCCATCATCGCAACAACCCCAGGCGACGACGTTCGCGGACGTCGTCCGTGAAGAAGTCCTGCAGGTGCTGGGCGTTCCTAAAGCTATGGCTGCGACAGTTCCAGCACATCAGGCAACAGCTATGAACGTGCGCTGCTGCATTACGTCGTCCTGCGCCCCGACGTGATGACTTTCAAAGCCCTCGCCGCTACCGTCCTGTTCCTGAAAGCCACCCCTTGGCCCCCGCTCGCCAAGCCTACCAACGACCTGCAAGCCCCAGGAAGTGCGACGTCTGGAGGACAGCGAACAACCGGACATTATGCTTCCACTGCAGTGAGGCCGGCCACATTCTGCGCCACTGCCTGTACCGACGAATCGGTCTCCGCGGATTTCCAGTCGACGCTCCACGACCACGCCCAGGTGAACGACTGCAAGAAATTGACAACTACCTGCGTAGCGATGTGATTGCGCCACCAAGCCGTCGGTTCAGGTCTCCATCGCCGTACAGTGCCCTCTTTGCGTCACCAGGCCGCAACTACGATGAGAGCGTGCGCGGACGGTCCCCAAGCCCGCGCAGGGGAAACTAAACAGAGCAACCTTTAGAAGTCAGGCTGCTTCACGGCGAAAGCACGAAGATCATCTATCGCCGATGATGAGCGACGACGACGCAGCCATTAAATCGCCGATCCACAAGACGACAACGTCGACGAGATCCCGACCAGACTTCAAGTTGACGTCACCGCCTACCTCCAGCGTGCAGAGGAAACCCGGCGACTCGCACGGACACGTATTAAAGACCAACAGCGCACCGACAGCCGACGATACAACTTACGACGACGCCACGCAGAGTACAATCAAGAAGACCAAGTATGGGTTTGAACACCAATTTGCTGTGGCGGACTAACTAAAACGTTGTTGCGTCAATATTTTGGGCCGTACAAAATCATTCGCCGCGTCGGACCACTGGACTATGAAGTCATTCCCGACGGAACGTCAGCATCACAACGGCGACGCGGACGGCCAGAAATCGTACATGTTGTACGACTGAAGCCATATTATGCGCGTTAAAGAATCTGTGGTGTTTAAACTTTGTGGTGTTTATGTTTAAGTTGCTTATGTTTTTTAAGGGGGGAGTAATGCCGCGAAACCTTCAAAACTGTATTTGTTTTTTTTTTAACAGCCGCCGGCATAACGGCTTATCACTCTGATTCTGGCACGCGTATCAATTCTGTATTCTTTGTTTGTCGCGTGACGCACTTTTATCCGTTTCTTTGTCGCGCAAGATGCGCCGAGATCTGTCTGGAAGATTCCGACCAATCGCGTATGTTTTTACAATGTTCCCGGCTGTGCTAGTAACTGTTTGTGACGTTATCTAGATGGTTCGGGGCCCCCTTTAAATGGAGCGTTGATGTGTGCACCAGACATTCTTTGTTCGACGACCGACGAGCACGTTTGTTGCTATCGCCGCCGCCGAGTTTCTTAGTTCTTTTGCGGGCGCACGTCAGCCCAATAAAGAGTTAATTTCAGTACCATCAAGTCTGTGTCTTTTTTTGGTGTTCACGGCCTTGTCACCACTACGTGACAATATCTCAATACCGTTATTCAAAGCAGCCCGTATATTCAGTTTTCTGTAATAGCAGCGCTGCGATCACCCAGGTTTCTGCTACGTGCACAGAGCAAGTACAACCATCCGTGAAGCGAGATCTATGCTCATCTTTTGAGACCGATGTAGTCTCAATGCAAGTAATAAAATTATGAAAACCCCTCGCAGTTTTAGTAAATACAGCTATCCCTTACAACCGCTCCTTTTCTTTGATAACTAACGGAAAGGGGGCTTTTTGGCGCCTGTAGGGACATTTCACAGCATATCAGTTCCCGCTGCAAAAAAACTGGTTGTAAAGGTATTTTCGTGTTTTGTAGATTTGTGGCTGTTTCAGATAACTGTCTCCTTAAACTGCTACATTCGTATAATCGGACAATTTGTGCTCATATGTAGTACTTTACCTCTTTAGTGTCTTTGCAAATATTCGTTTGGCCTGGAGAAGTCATGGCCTCCTGCTGACTAATATAACGAATATTTTACCTTAATGTACTATCGGCAGAAAACGTTTGCAGGATACGAGTGAGCGGAAAACAAAAAAATCAGGCACAAATGTGCAATCCAATAGCCTACTTTGTGTGAAGGTAGGACAAGACGTGCATTCTCTGCCCTTTGTAACAATACAGCAAGAGTCATTGCGAGGCAAAGATGCAAAACATTTTTTTCTTTCAAGAACACGCATCCTCTAATGTTTTGCAGTCGATAGTACATCTCATCTATTCACCGCTTCTTAATTAACAGCTAGACCTTGGTCAGCTTCGTAGTAGCGCATGCTGCTAGACTTAACACCACATGCAGTAACTTACAAGTGTTTGACAGCGTTACCCGAAGACCTTCCTAAATATCAACCAACGCCGCGTACTGACTTTGTTATAGCAGGGAACTATGTGGCCGGTCTCAGCAGCAGCTTTTCAGTCAACGCTGCTGTGTCTGAATGTTCTCTGCTATTCTTGGAATTTAGCCCATTGTGTTTTGAACGCCACTGTTATCAACGATGTCCGCTTACCTCTCCATAAATGTTCTGAGGGCTGCCTTAGCAAACTACAAAAATTGACGAAAGATTCAGCGCCCTACACAAAAGGTGGCGATAATTAACACTGAACATAGGTCATGGAGTGCCAGGCACTAAAAAATAAATTGTATGCACGCCACCAACACCCAGCTGCACACGAAAAACTTCTCAGTCAGCCGACTGACATACAGCACAACCCCATCAAGAGTGAAGTACAACAGGCGGACGTGATCCTACGCAAAGCCTACAAAACCGCACTCCACCTTCCTCACAGCACTTCAACCGAAAAGCTCCTAGCCCTAGGACTACACAACACTGTCGATGAATTGAGAGAGGCACAACTAGTCTCCCAAGTGCGCAGACTACAGCAGACCCAACCTGGCAGGGAGCTGCTTAAGAAACTGGGCCGCGCCGATCAAATTCAAGAGATGCAGAGGACACAAACAATCCCGGACGAATATCGCCACACACTAAAAGTAACGCCCATACCCAGGAACATGGATCCCAACCTACACAAAGCACGCAGAGAGGCAAGGGCTGAATATCTACAAAAGACATTAGCACCCAGAGAAACGACGGTATACGTGGACGCAGCCACATACACCAGAACAGCGGGGCAGCACAACAGCAATGTGGTAACAACAGTGATTGACTCGACGCTACGCGAGATCACCAGCGCATCACTACAAGACTGTACAATAGTTGAGGCTGAGGAAGCGGCCGTTGCTCTAGCGGCAGCGGAGGGCTATCGATCTAAACGGTCTCTAACAATCCTTACAGACTCACAAACAGCATGCCGCAACTATCTTCGCGGCAGAATCGGGCACAGAGCGCTCCGCATACTCCGCTATGGGGGCCACCATAACACGACAACCAAACGAAAAACCAATCAAGCATACGATAGTATGGACGCCGGCACACGCGGGAGTAACAGGGAACCAACAGGCGGACAGGATAGCTCGAGGGTACACTTATTACCGAGCATCCAACGTAGGCGACCTCGAGGGGAACGAACCTGTACCCCAGATTATTCGGCGATACTAAACCATTACAAGGGCTGCAGAAAGCGGTACCCACTACCGCACAACTCCCCTAGCAGAGAAGACTAAGTCGCGTGGAGGCAGATACAAACAGGTTCGTACCCGAACCTATACGTACTCAAGAAAGTGTATCCCAAACAGTACACTGACAAATGCCCTTGGTGCCAAGAACCACCCACGCTGTACCACATAACGTGGGCATGCCAGAGGATAAGCGTGGTACCCGTTATAAGAAACCCGAGTGCGGAGCAATGGGAGGGAGTGGTCTCCAGCGACCAAGAAGGTCTGATTCGGCGAGCACAAGTGGCAGCAGCATCCAGCGGAGCCCTGGACAAAGGGCAACCGACCTTTGTCTTAGAAGATGGACGAAGCCATCTGAAAACCGCAGAAGACAAGCCAATCTAGAGCTAAATAAAGTTTTTCACTCACTCACACTCACACTGCCGAAATTTTTTAGGGCGCAGCTCTTTGGCGCCCGTTCTTGCGTTTCGCATCATCGTCGCTGTCGCCGCTGTCCCTCGTAACCAGCTCCGCAGCCTAGTCGGCGCGTGCTCCTGCCGCCACCATTCACGCTGCGTGCACCCTCCCTTTTCCCTCTTCCTCTATTGCAGGATTGCTGCGCGCGCTCCTGTTGCCACCGTTCACCGCTGCGAGTACCCTGTCCTCCGTTGCGAAGACTGCGCGTGTTCTCCGATTCAGCGGATCATTGTGCGTGCATCCCATGCCGAAACGCAGAGCCATGTTGACTTCACTCGCTAGTGGCGTCAGCGGCATCAGTCCGTCGCTGCTATCTCCGCCGCGCAACGTTCCTATTCGTCACGAAATCGGCGCACATTTTTATCAAGCCGGCGCGGCGCGAGGCCCGCGTGGCACCGCATTGAAGTATCTGCGACGTTCGAAAAAAGTCTCCTGCCCCGCGCGAGAGCGCATAGGTTCGTACGCGTCGGCGTCACCCTCTTTTTCTTCACCCGGCGATGACGGTAATTCATCAGTCTGGAAAATGTCAGCTGTCTCCAGAACCTTCGGCTGCGCCTGACCATGCAATGACGGTGCGCGGCTCGACGGGAGGAAAAGGGAACGCTTCAACAAGCGAAGCTGAGTGTGTGCGCGCGTTAGCCTTGTCGTGTCGTGACAGACGCGGCTCGCCCAATTTAAGGAAGGCTCGGCGATTTTGTTAATTAATGATTTCGGCGTGTTCGCTAGTGCTTTGGCTGGTCTCCCGAGGATCACCCGCTGCTGGCAAGCCCACGGACCTGCGAAGGAGCGGCGCTCGTCTTGCACGGCGGCCACATCGTGACTCTGCAACCGTGCCCGGTGAACAATTTCGCGTTTATGTGACTCACTCGAGTATTTTTGTGTATTGTAAGCCTCTGTGTTATTGAATACCTCTCTAGTTGCATGCTTCGCGTTGGTTTTTCTGTGAACCTCTCGTCTGTGCACTTTAAGTTATCGTGTGTATTCCTCTGCATCGTCTCTTGTTGTGTATAAAGTGTGTTTTCTTTGTTACTTTTGACTCCGACCCTTGCTCTGGCTTGAACCGGCGAAAGCTGGACACCAAACGGCCACCCCCTTCTGTCACTACAAGGTAGTTGAATTCCGGCTGAGCTTGCCACACAAGTCGAGGACATCTCCTTTGCGACCGGAATAATTACCCCAATTCACTCTAAGGGTGTCTGGGAGTGTGCGCACTGTTAAGGGCGCATCAATAATAACCTTCTAATTATTAACGGGTGACAGTCACAGGTTGCCTCCCGCGACCTCCCGATAACTTAATTGCTCTCCATTTCTCCGACCACAAGGCTTCCTTCGTGACAGTCAAGAACTGTTAGTGGAGTGTTTATTGAAAGCATATGTGGGGAAAATAAAAGGTCTAATTCTACAGACACGTCTTGCTCGAAATCTTTGCCTCAATATATCGAAAAAGGTGAAACAGGTTATAAGCAGCACTCAAGTTTTGCATTAGGAATTAAAGTAATCATCGGCAATATTTTTAAGCATAAAGCTCCCCAGC
Organism: Amblyomma maculatum; assembly: GCF_055883805.1. Taxonomy (NCBI): domain Eukaryota; kingdom Metazoa; phylum Arthropoda; class Arachnida; order Ixodida; family Ixodidae; genus Amblyomma; species Amblyomma maculatum. Next base: position 115,493,532 of record NC_139352.1, on the reverse strand, counting down.
GGCAAAATACATTAAAAATATACCTGTCAAGGACACTGCATCAAACAAAAAGCATCAAATAAACAAAGTGGTGCTGCAACATTTGGCCCCTCACTGGTTTTCACACTTGGAGGTTCTCGGCAGTAGTACGAAAACCTTTATATTTCTCATCACATGTGACGGGTAACACAATTCGCTTCAAGCGAGAATGCCCTTACGGTCTCCCGGCTCGCTGGTCGACCGACGCATAACGTTCTTCCGATTCTCTTGTCGCTACGCGTCAACAGCCTGCTCCCTGGGGTGTCCCAGTCCATCGACTAGGTCTTCGGTGTCATCTGCTGTTCTAGGACTGCATCCTTTTCAAAGCCCTCGTCTCGTTCGTCTTGAGCTCTGCCCTCTGAATGCAGTGCAGCCAACGTTGATCGTACAGGCCTCTTGACGCGCGCTTTTGCAGCACGCTTCGACGTTTTACCACGTTTATGGCGAGTTGATGTTCCTCCGTCGGTATCAGCTGTTCCTTGTGCTGGGCCGTCCACCAACGATGACAGAAGTCTTCGCTTACAACTAGGGTCCCTGGACGTTCTTCAGTTATCTGAAGGCATTGAAGGGCTCGCGTCAGTTCGCGTTCCCTCTTTCTCGATCTTCTTTCGACCATTTTGGTCTTGAGGGGCGGAGGTACAGCTTCCAGAGCAAGTGTCCTT